>NC_073378.1:92981281-93290656 GCF_028641065.1 Leucoraja erinaceus
AGGAAACTGTGGCTGACAAGGTAAGTAAAGGACAGTATAAAAATAAAAGAGAAGTATAACATAGCAAAGATGAGTGGGAAGCCAGAGGATTGGGTAACTTTTAAAGAGCAACAGAAAACAACTAAAAGGGCAATACGGGGAGAAAAGATGAGGTACAAAGGTAAGTTAGCCAAGAATTTATAACAAGAGAAATCAAATATAGGAGCAAAGAGGTTGTACAGAGCCCTAGTGAGACCACACCTGGAGTATTGTGTGCCGTTTTGGTCCCCTAATTTGAGGAAGGGCATTCTTGCTATTGAGGGTGTGCAGCATAGCTTTGCAAAGTTAATTCCCAGGATGGCGGGGCTGTCATATGCTGAGAGAATGGAGCAGCTGGGCTTGTACACTCTGGAGTTTAGAAGGGTGAGAGAGGATCTCATTGAAACATATAAGATTGTTAGAGGCTTGGACACACTAGAGACAGGAAACGTTCCCGATGTTGGGGGAGTCCAGAACCAGGGGCCACAGTTTAAGTATAAGGAGTAAGCCATTTAGAACGGAGACGAGGAAACACTTTTTCTCACAGAGAGGGGTGAGTCTATGGAATTCTCTGCCTCAGAGGGTGGTGGAGGCAGGTTCTCTGGATGCTTTCAAGAGAGAGCTAGATAGGCTCTTAAAAATAGTGGAGTCAGGGGTTATGGGGAGGAGGCAGGAACGTGGTACTGATTGGGGATGATCAGCCATGATCATATTGAATGGCGCTGCCGGCTCGAAGGGCCAAATGGCCTACTCCTGCACCTATTGTCTATTGGGGCGAGCCAATCCGCCCGTTTCTTTGGGTTGACATAGATGTCGTTTATGAATTCTATGTGTTTTATAATCCTAGATGAAGTTTATAATCTGAGAATCAAGATTAAAAAAAAAAAATTCAGGTTGGTATATTGTTTGAAATAAATAGAGAATTTGTGGGAGGAAGATCATTTTTAAAGCATTTATTCTGCCTATTAGAGACATCGGAAGTGTTTTCCAAAATTGAATAAGAGCATTTAATTTAGTAACTAAAGGCGGGAAGTTTGCGTTGAATAGAAAAGTATATTTTCTGGTTACCTGAACACCCAGATATTTAAATTTTTCTGTAGCAATTCTGAAAGGGAATTTTAAAAGGTTTGTCGGCTCTTGAGGTTGTATTGCCATAATTTCACTTTTGTTCCAGTTTATTCTATATCCTGAAAAGGAACCAAATTCCTCTATAAGATTTAATATATTTGGAATGCTAACTTGGGCATTGGCAATATATAATAATACATCATCTGCATATAATGATATTTTATTATTGGAGTATTTAGCATTATAGCCGTGAATGTTCGGATATGCTCTTATGATTTCCGCTAGAGGTTCAATCGCAAGGGCAAATAACGGGTGATAATGCACATCCCTGTCTATTGCCCCTGGATAGCTGAAATTTAAGAGAGCGTATATGGTTAGTCAGTATTCTGGCAGTCGGCTTATCATATAACAATTTTATCCATGAAATAAAATTTTCTCCCATCCGAAACTTTTGCAGTACTGTGAAAAGATACTTCCATTCTACTTGGTCAAATGCTTTTTCTGCATCTAATGAAATAATTGATGTCTTCTTCTTTAGTTCTGTGCGGGTACATTATGTTAAAAAGGCGTCTCAAATTATTAAACGAGTGTCTCTTGGGTATAAATCCTGTTTGATCCGAATGTAATAATTTATTAGCGTATTTACTTAATCTTCTTGCCAAAGTTTTCGCTAGTGTTTTCTGATCTGTATTTAACAGGGCGATTGCTCTGTATGAATCCAGGTCTTCTAGATCGTTATCTTTTTTGGGTATAAGTGTGATAGTTGATTCAGCTAGTGTTTGTGGTAATGTCTGATCTTTAAATACGTATGTATAAAGATTGAATAAACGTGGGGAAATTACCTCATAAAATCTTTTATAAAATTTGTTACTAAACCCGTCTGGTCCTGCTGTTTTACCGTTCTTCAGTGAATTAATTGTCTCTTCTATTTCTTTAATTGAAATCTAATTCCTCTTGTTCCAGCGGATTAAGTGTTGGAAGTTTATAGTTATCAAGAAAGTTTGTAATTTTTCTGCTTTCTGTTGAAGTTTTGGATGTGTATAAGTTTGATAAAATTGGGCAAATCTTAATATGGTCCTTTTCAACTTTTCTCAGCTGGCATGCTAAAAGTTTGTGCGGTTTGTCACCGAATTCGAAATTTTCCTGTTTTGTAATTTGAAATAATCTAATGACTCTTTGGTTTAGCTTAAATTTCAATATTGCTATCTTGTTGTGTTTATCTATAGTCGGATATATCGCATTTTCTAAATCCAGTTGGCTGATCTGTTCTTCTAGTTGCATTTGTTCCCTCCTATGTTTTTTATTTTGATATGCTTGATATGAATTGATAGAACCTATAATGAAAGCCTTAAAAGATTCCCATAGTAAGGAGGGCGAGATATCTGGGGTATCATTGGTCTCAAAAAAGGGTTCCATCTGTTGTTTTAAATATTTACAACAATCCGGATTATTTAGTATTTGAGAATTAATCCTCCAGAGCGATTTTTTATTAAACATTCCTTCTAGTTTTAAGGAAAAAGTTAACGGAGAACGATCGGAAATAATACTATTATGGTATTTAGGGTCAGTTGTGACGGGTATTAATTTAGTGTCCACTAGAAAGTAGTCAATACGTGTATAGGTTTTATGTACTGATGAGTAGAAGGAGTATTCTCTTCCGGAAGGGTTTGCAATCCATACGTCTGTTATATTTGTATTTTTTATATATGTATTTAAGAGTTCACTGGATTTTGATTTTGTATTATGTCTCTTTTGTTGAGCAGATTTATCGAGGTATTGATCCAAAACGCAATTGAAATCTCCCCCAATTATTACATTTTGCTCGGTGGACTCAGAAATTATATTCAAGATTTTATTAAAAAATTGTGGGTTGTCAAAGTTAGGAACATAAATATTTACCATGGAAAGTGGAGGAGAATGTATCTCCCCAGAGACTATGACATACATCCCCTCTTTGGCTGCAATGGTATTTTTATGTTTAAATGGTATGCCCTTATGGATTATAATTGCAGTGCCTCTGGATTTGGAGAGATAGGAGTAGTGATATGTTTGGCCGATCCAATTGGCCTTCAGCCTGGTCTGAGCTTGAACTTTAAGATTCGTTTCCTGTAAAAAATATTATGTCGGCATTGAGTGATTTTAATTGGGCAAGAATCTTACCACTTTTAATTGGCTCGTTAGCGCCCCTAATATTCCAGCTACAAAACGTAATTCCTCCAGTTTTCTTCAGAAGGTCGCCTTGCATTATAACTTACATTGGTTCCTTTATTTCAGATGGTGCAACACAATAACTCAACCTTTTGGGTGTTGGGTGGGTGCTCCCAGTTTCTGAACTCTGAAGGTATATCCCAAAGAAAAGCGCCCTATAGAGAAAAGGCAAAGGAGGTGCTAAATAACATAAATAATATAAGAAAACAGTATTTAGAAATACTGTGTGAAACTACCAAATGGTGGAAGAATTTGAGTAATCTTCCATAGATGTAAATCACATTTAGCTCCGCCCCTTACAAACTAGTGTTATCGAAAAGAAAGAACAGGCCAGAACCGGATAATATATTCGCAAAAAAACCCAACCGAGCATGTACTATAAGTAGTTCATCTAATAGGTTGAACTGAATAGTTATTTACTGTTTAAATGCTGTATTTAAATTAAAAGAAAACGTTTTTTGCTTATTAATAATAGTGTTTTAAACAGTATCAAAGACTATGACATTATCAATAAATTCCTCTAAGAGGATTACATTTCTTAACTCGGTCTGAGTGGGTATTTACTATTTAAATACCTGATTTTAATTAACAACCTCATGAAAGTCATGTGGTTGGAAGGGGTTAACTGAAAGCTGAGTCAATGTCCTGGCTGCCTGCCAGGCTCGTCTTACAAGCTTGGGTGATTCTCTCACGCTCTGTCCTAGCAGTCTCTGAAAGCTCGCCCCCCCATTAACCATATTTTTGATATATACCGATACAATGAACCTTAACTAGGGGACATAAATCTAGAGGCTGTTCAGTGTTCGGTTTAAAGAGGAATGGATCATTACTTGGTTATGACATTAGGTTTTAGGTTAAAATAAATGGTTTAGTACAATTATTTATGTGTTAATGCTATAATTAATGATATAATTTGTTAGTAGATTATTACGTTCCGCTCCGTTTAATTTATTTTCTAGGCTGCATGATTCCAGTTTCTTGAACCTTTCTTTAGTAAACACGATGGCCTTGAACATTCTATTCGCTTACGTTCCAATCCACCCCTGATAAGGTGTCTAAACATTAGCACGTGCGAGTTTATCGGCCATCTGATATGCAGCTTTTATATATCTTTTTAATATAAAGAAACATATTCTCTCAATCTACCTCTTATGAATATATATAAAAGGTATACATTAAACACGTTGTTTAGCCCACGGAATTAGCAGAACCGTAGCATTCTACGTAAATTTTAGAGTGCTTTTTTAAAGTCTTGGGCGTATTTAAATGCGGCTTCTGGATCAATAAAGAAACACCCCGAGTCCTTGAATGTGACCCGCAGTTTGGCGGGATACATTATTCCATATCTCAGGTTTGGAATTCCTTTAAGAATCAGACGGGTCTTCGTGAAAAGGACACGTTTTTTCGCAACCTCTGCCGGGTAATCTCTGAAGAATCTTACACTTTCCCCTTTGAACATCAGGTTTTTTCCGATTGGCACTTTATTCATGATGTCTTCAAGAACTATGTCGTTAAGTTTCAGGATAATCTGTCTTGGTGGAGTTCCAATCACTGAGCGTGCTCTCTGAACTCGATGTGCTGCGTCAACTTTGGGTCTCTCAGACAGACTGAATACTTGTTGAAGTAAGTTGGCAGTGAAAACGCGAGGGTCTTCTCCAGTTTCCTTCCCTTCTTTTACTCCACCAATTCTTAAGTTTTGCCGTCTGGACCTGGCTTCGAAATCTAGGCATTTGTTGGTCATTCTGGCCAGTTGTCCAGAAACTCGGTCTAGATCTTCTTTCACTCTTTGCATCGCATCAGACATGTCTGTAGTTGTAGTTTCCAGATCTTTAATGGCTTTGTTTTGTTCTGGTGAAGTAAGGAGAACGGGCTGCAGCTTTTTACTGAGATCTTCTTCAACCCGTTTGATTTATTCCTGTAAATTGGTATTTACTTCTTCAATACGATCCTGTAGAATACTGATTTTTTTCCACAAATATCATTGTTCCCAGCATCCATTCTTGTTTCTAACTGAGTAGACATCTGGGAAAGCTGCTTATTCAAAATCTCACCAAAGTCCTTTGCCATAGAATCTCTTAGAGACTGTTCTTGTTCTTTTACTTTTCCTTCCATAGCAGCAATAAATCTTTGTCCTTCAGATTCCTCCTCAGATTCTTCAGGGGTTGTTTTCTCTAACTGCTGAGCGACCCACAGTCTGGTCAACGATCTTGTCTGAGGTATCGTCGGTAAAGTCCGTTTTTGCATTTAAAAATACCGGTGTCCCGTCAATGTGCGGCGATTTATGATGACGTCACTTACGCAACGTCCGGTATCTCCTGGTGAGTGTTTTTAAATTGGTCCCGTTTTTCTTTCAGGCTCTTTAGCGCATTTCAGAAGCGGAGTTAAAGCGGACGCCTGCATCTTACTCCATGGCGCCACCGGAATTGACTATTGTCTATTGTCTATAATATAAAGGAGGATAGTAAAAGCTACTCTAGGTATATGAAGAGGAAAAAAATAGTTAAGACAAAATTTGGACCCTTGAAGACACAAGCAGGTGAATTTATTTTGGGGAGCAAGGAAATGGCAGACGAGTTGAACAGGTACTTTGGATCTGCCTTCACTAGGGAAGACACAAACAATCTCCCAGATGTACTAGTGGCCAGAGGATCTAGGGTTACGGAAGAATTGAAGGAAATTCACATTGGGTTTGTAGGTTAATTGGAGTCTGTAAATTGGAGGGGGGGAACTTGTTGAAACTCACAGAATAATCTTCTTCTTATCGAATCCACACACAAGATTAGAAGTTGTTCAGCCAGAGCTGAACACACGTCTCGGCATCTGCATACAATGGTGTCTGTCTTGTCACTTCTTGTGCGTGCTAGCGGAAAGATTGATGAAAACAGGGCCCCGATGTGAACGCTCTTTCCTTGACCCCACAGAATAATGAAAGGCATGGATAGAGTGGATGTGGAAAGAATGTTTCCACTGGTGGCAGAGTCTAGGACCAGAGGTCATAGCCTCAGAATTAAAGGGCGCTCTTTTAGTAAGGAGGTGAGGAGGAACTTCTTTAGTCAGATGGTAGATAATCTGTGGAACTCATTGCCACAGAAGGTTGTGGGGGCTGTCAGTGGATTTTTGTTTAAGGCCGAGATAGACAAATTCTTGATTAGAATGGGTGGCAAGTGTTATGGGGGGAAGGCAGGAAAGTGGGATTATGGAGGCAGAGATTGGCCTAATTCTACTCCTATACCTATGAAGATTAGGGGCAGCACAGTGGCGCAGCAGTAGAGGTGCAAGTTTCTCTAGTGTGTAGAGAGTGGATGCGAAATTGGGAATAACAAAGACCAGGTAAGTGATGGTCGGAGTGGACTCCATGTCTGAAGAAGGGCCACAACCCGAAACGCCACCTATTCCTTTTCTCTAGAGATGCTGCCTGACCCGCTGAGTAACTCCATCATTCCGTATCTATCTTCAATGGGTCAATGGGCCTGTATCCAGGCTGTATCTTTGAATTCTATTCAATAAGCTCCCACAAATGGCTATGATATAACAGCCCATTCATCTGATTCAGTGATGATGACTGAGAGATAAATATTGTTCAGGATGAGTTTGGGGAATCTTTCCCCAGCAAGGTTAATCCAGGTGAGCAGAAATTGAATTTGTCAGGGACCTGTCCGACCTGAGAGTTTGGTTTTGCATCCCACAGGGCTGGCACCTTAGATACTCCAGCATTTCACTCATCTTCTCTACTCTGACACCCTCTTGTCTTCTTTTCATCTTCATCCTTTGTCCGTCCATTTGCCAATCAACTCCACCCCCCCCCCTCCCCTCACCTGTATCTCACCTTGCCAGGTTTTGTTTCCCCTCCATTTCGTCTCCAGCTTTCTCACCCCCCCCCCCCTGCCTATTACAATCAGTCTGAAGTATGATCCCAACCCAAAACGTCACCTGACTATTCCCTGCACCCATGTCAAATACATAATCAAATATAGAACTAAGAAAAGTACAGTGCAGGAACATGTGGTTTGGTACTCAGTGTTGGTGGCGAACATTGTGCCAGGATAAACACACACCGCAATAGAGTCTTAGAGTCATACATCACGAATACAGGCAAATTCGGCTTTACTCATCCAAGCAACTCATCCAAGCTAACCAAGGCACTCCATCCAAGCCGGTCCCATTTGCCCGCATTTGGCCAACATCTCTCTAAACTTTCCTATCCATGCTCTTGTCAAAGTGTCTTTTAAATGCTGTTCAACTACCTCCTCTGGCTGCTCGTTCCAACACCCAACACCCCGAGTGAACAACCCGCATGTCTGAGGGTAGTGGGTGTGTAGCACGGGATGCCAGATGTGGTCGTCTTCGTTGCCCCTCGGATTCCTATTAAATCTTTAGTATGTATAGGAATGAACTGCAGATGCAGGTTTACACCGAAGATTGACACAATATTCTGGAGTGACTCAGCGGGACAGGCGGCATATCTGGAGAGAAGGAATGGATGACGTTAGACCTGCATAAAAGATTCTGTGCATTCACCTCATCAATCCACCTCATGATTTTATACACCTCTATAAAATCATCCCTTGTCCTCCTGTAGCCTACCCGACCTTTCCCTATAGCTCAGTCTATATTATGGCGTTTACAGAGTACCACGTTTACATATCTGCGGTGTTGCTGCTAGTAAGAATGTCAAAGTTTTTTTTCTGTACATATGACAATAAAACATTCTTGACTCTAGACACTTGAGAACTGGAAGACCAGCAAGTTTTAGACCTACAATCTAAAACCAATCAGACTGGGGCTTTTAAACTGAACCGGGGTTTTAGACCAAACCTTTCCCGACTGTTTCTGGTCGAGACTCTTCTTCAGAATGGTTGCAAGGGAGAGCAAAAAAAAAAAACTGGAAGAGGGAAGAATGGGCGGATAAATCACAGCCAGCAACACATGACCTCAGGCGAGGGGATTCCCTGATAGGCAGATTGTTGGACCAAGGCTAGAGATAGAAGTAGGTTGACGAAGGGTTCCGACCCGAAACGTCATCCATCCTTTCAGAAGCCTTGGATGAACTTTGAGATCCGCACTCTTCTGAAGACCAGATACCAGGCATTCATGTCTGATGATACAGTGGTCTACAAGAAGTCCAGATACGACCTTGGTAAGGCCATCAAAAAGACCAAAAGGGACCTGCTCCAAACTGGAGGATGAGACTGATGTTTGGCAGCTGTGGCGGCGCCTGAATGCAATCACAAGGCGAAATCAGGACGTGGCTCAAATGTCGGCGAAACATCACTCCCTGACAAGCTCAATGCGTTTTACGCACACTTTGATAGGGAGAACACTGATGTGCCTTCTCGAGCCCCCATTCGCTGTGCTGGTATTTCAGTCTCAGTCACAGAGGCTGACGTCAGAAAATCCTACAGAGGAGTGAACCCTCGAAAAGCGCCTGGACCTGATGGTATACCCGGTCGTGTTCTAAAAACCTATGTGGACCAACTGGCTGGAGTTTTTACGGACATTTTCAACCTCTCACTTCTGAGGTCTAAGGTTCCCACCTGCAATACCGGTGCCCAAGAAGAGCAAGGTGACGTGCCTCAATGACTATCGACCAATGGCACTAACGTCGGTGGTGATGAAGTACTTTGAGAGGTTGATCATGGCGCAAATCAACTCCTACCTCGACAAAAGCCTGGACCCACTGCTTTTCGCTTACCGCCACAACAGATCAATGGTGGATGCGATCACGCTGGCTCTCCACTCCGCTCTGGACCACTTGGACAACAAAAACACAAATGTCAGGCTGTTATTCATTGATTACAGCTCGGCATTTAATACAATCATCCCCTCCAAGCTGGTTACCAAGCTCTCAGATCTGGGTCTCTGTGCATCCCACTGCAATTGGATCCTCGACTTCCTCATTCAAATACAACATACTGTTCGTATTGGTGGAAATGTGTCAGCCTCGATAACAATCAGCACGGGAGCACCTCAAGGCTGCGTGCTCAACCCCCTGCTGTACTCACTCTATACTCATGACTGCGATCAAATTCGCTGACGACACCACTGTTGTGGGACGTATCACTGATGGGGACAAGCCAGCATGTAGAAGAGAGATCGACCGACTGACCAAATGGTGCCAGCACAATAACCTGTCACGGTCTGCCCTCTCCTCATTCTCATCCACTTCACCTCCCAGTACTTTTCCACCGGTCCCTCCTTCGCCTCACCTGCCTGCCTGCCACTCCCCTCTCATCAGCCTAACTCTCCTCACCTGTTGCACTCAGTTGCCTCTGATCACCTAGTAACCCGGTAATATAGACTCTCCTCACCGTTCACACAGTGCCAGTTTGTTCTCAGCATTCATGCAAGACTCTCCAGCGATTTCCCGACTGCCTACACGGATTCGAACCTGCCTGCCCCTGACCATTCCGTCCTGTCGTCTTCCCGGATATCACCTCAGCCTTCTGCCCCTGACCTGGTTTCTGTCTGCCTCTCTCCTGGGCTGTTTGGTGTATCCCTGCAACGGCTCCTCGACTTCCTGCCTGGCTTCGACTCTCCTTTCGTCTGTCCCTCGCTGGTTTGTTTGCATCGTGTGTTGGATCTCCTGGTTACCGGACCTTCCACTACCCCGACTACGTCTCCTGCCTGCCCCTCTTCGGAACCCTCGCTCAATCCTGAGCCTCTGTGTGAGTACGGTGTACCCATTCCTGTGTTACTACTCTGTGTAACAGTATTGTAATAAGGTTCATTACCAATTATACCTGCCTGATCCTGTGCTGCTATTGGGTCCAAGCTATACCCGTTACAGTACAATCTGGCCAACAATGGACTCAGCGCACACAACGTCTCCGTCAAACCACTTCGAGAGGATTGAGCACACACTCCTGCAGCACAAAGCTATGCTCACTGCCTCCTACTCCGAGGTTCGACAGGCTGTGTCAAACCATGAGCAGGCATTGGTTGCACTAGCCACCCAGGTCCAACAACTGACGACCACCCTCGCCCAGGCTACACCCCATGCTCCGGCTCCGACAGTAGCAGCTCCCGGTCCGCCAGGACCATCACCTGAGCCCCGGGTGGAAACCCCGGAGCGCTACGCTGGAGACCCGGAGGGCTGCAACCCATTCATCACAAACTGTTCCATTCTCTTCGCCCTACAGCCCTACACCTTCGCCCAGGAAGCGGCGAGAGTGGCGTTTACCATTAATCACCTGACTGGCAGAGCTCGGCTGTGGGGAACGGCTGAATGGGAGCGACGCATGCCGGCTTGCTCCTCTTTCCAGGCCTTCGCCGCGAAGCTTCGCAAGGTGTTCGGTGAGGTTTCGATGGGTCCGGACGCTGCGGGAGGTCTGCTGGGGTTGAGCCAGGGGAACCAGAGCGTCGCTGACATCGCCATCAACTTTCGCACCAGGGCCCGTCAGAGTGATTGGAACGCCCCGGCCCAGTGTGACGCTTTCTTGCTGGGCTTGAATGACGATATCAAGGATGAGTTGGTGTCCCACGACCTTCCTTCTTCTCTGGATGGGCTTATCGAGCTAATGACCCGTCTGGACCGACGCATCCTGGCGAGACGTCGGGAGAGGCGACAGGGACAGGCGGTCCGCCAGCTATCCACCCAAGCTCGTTTTCCTCCGGAGACTGGACTACCCTCGTCGGGGCAACCGTCGAGGCAACCCAAACCCATGCAGGTGGGTCGCACCAGTCTCGCCCCCGAGGAACGGGAACGTCGGCGTGGGGGGAACCTCTGTCTCTACTGTGGCCTGGCGGGTCATTACATCTCCAAGTGTCCAGTAAAAGGCCAGACTCGCCAGTAGCGGAGGAATTACTGGTGAGTCGAACCTCTGAACTTTCCTCTGCCCAACGCCCTTTGTCATGCCCATCAGCTGTTGTCTGATGGTTCTCACACCCTCGCCACCTTCATAGACTCTGGTTGTGACATTAATCTTATGGACATGGAACTAGCCCGCCAGCTAGGCATCAGTTGTGTTCCCTGCCTAAACCTGTTCCCGCCAACGCCCTCGACGGCCATCTCCTGGGGACTGTTTCTCACCAGACGGTCCCAGTGCGCATGCTCCTGTCTGGTAATCACCATGAGACCATCCAGTTCCACATCCTGCAGTCTCCCCGTCTTCCCCTCATCCTGGGTTACCCCTGGCTTCGGCGACACAACCCCAACATCGACTGGAGGATGGGGGTCATCTTGGGTTGGAGCCCTTCCTGCCACCAAGTGTGCCTGAAGCAAGCCTCCGCACCTCAACCGCCCACCTGCTCCAGTCTGCTCCAGTTCTGCTCCAGATCTGACGGGGGTCCCAGCCGAGTACCATGACTTTGGGGAGGTTTTTAGCAAGTCTAGGGCCACCTCCCTTCCTTCTCATCGGCCCTATGACTGCGCCATAGACCTCCTGCCTGGTTCCGCTCCTCCTAGGGGTCGCCTTTACTCCCTGTCCGCCCCTGAGAGAGGGGCCATGGAGAAATACATAAACGACTCCTTGGCTGCTGGTCTCATCCGTCCCTCCTCGTCTCCTGCTGGGGCTGGGTTCTTCTTCGTGGAGAAGAAGGACAAATCTCTGCATCCCTGCATAGATTACCGGGGGCTCAACGGCATCACAGTGAAGAATCACTACCTTCTCCCACTCATCTCCTCTGCTTTCGAGCTCTTGGAGGGGGCCGCCATCTTTTTGAAGTAGGATCTACGCAATGCCTACCACTTGGTCCATATCAAAGAGGGAGATGAGTGGAAGACCGCCTTCAACACTCCCACGGGACATTATGAATACCTGGTGATGCCCTTTGGCCTCACCAATGCCCCGGCCGTCTTCCAGGCTTTGGTGAATGACGTTCTCCGAGATATTTTGAACAAGTACGTGTTTGTCTATTTTGATGACATCCTCATCTTTTCACGGACCAAGGAGGAACACGTCCAGGCAGTTCTACATCGGCTCCTGGAGAACTCGCTCTTCGTTAAAGTTGAGAAGTGCGAGTGTCACTCCCCATCAGTCTCCTTCCTAGGATACATCGTTGGCCAAGGGAACATCAAGATGGACCCCGCCAAGGTCTCTGCTGTCACCACCTGGCCTGTTCCTGACTCCCGCAAGCAGCTCCAAAGGTTCCTGGGGTTCGCCAATTTTTATCGACGGTTCATCCGTGGCTACAGTACTGTGGCCGCACCCCTCACGGCACTCACCTCCTCCAAGGTTCCGTTCCGGTGGTCTGCCGCGGCCGACGAAGCTTTTCAGGCACTCAAGACACGGTTTACATCGGCCCCCATCCTCCAAGTTCCGGACTCAGAGTGACAGTTCGTGGTGGAGGTGGACGCCTCCGACGTGGGGGTGGGAGCTGTTCTGTCCCAGCGGGCTGCCGGGGACCAGATGCTCCATCCATGCACCTTCTTCTCCCGACGCCTGACCCCTGCTGAGAGGAATTATGACATTGGCAACCGAGAACTGTTGGCGGTTAAGTTGGCGTTGGAGGAATGGAGTCACTGGATGGAGGGAACCGAGCAGCCTTTCTTGGTTTGGACTGACCACAAAAACCTTGAATACCTCCAGTCAGCCAAGAGGCTCAACTCTCGTCAGGCCCGCTGGTCTCTCTTCCTCACCCGCTTCAACTTCTCCCTCTCCTACCGACCTGGGTCCCGCAACGTGAAGCCCGATGCCCTCTCTCGGCAGTTCTTGGCGAAGGAGGAGCCTGCCTCTGGCCCCAAGACCATCCTCCCGTCCTCGCACAGGGTTGCCTCCCTCACCTGGGAAGTGGAGGAGAAGGTCTATAATGTGTAGATTGATGATAAAAAAATAAATTAATCCATTTTAGAATAAGGCTGTAACGTAACAAAATGTGGAAAAAGTGAAGGGGTCTGAATACTTTCTGAATGCACTGTAGCTCTTCGGGCTAACAAATCAAGTGATGTGTGGTGAAATGCTGGAGTGACTCAGCGGGGCAGGCAGCATCTCTGGAGAGTGACGTTTTGGTCGAAACCTCTAACTTCAAATAACCCTTGCTTTCCGTCTCTCTCCATTCCCCATCCCCCCCTTCCCAGTTCACCCATTCCTTCTCTCCAGAGTTGCTGCATCCGCTGCTCTAGATGTCAGCTGATCTACATCGATGAGACTGGGCGATCGTTTCACTGAACACCTCCGCTCGGTCCGCAAGAACCTACCTGACCTCCCGGTCCTCAGCACTTCAACTCCCCCTCCCATTCCCAATCCGACCTCTCTGTCCTGGGTCTCCTCCATTGCCAGAGTGAGCAACAACAGAAATTGGAGGAACAGCACCTCATATTACGCTTGGGGAGCCTGCATCCGGAGGGCATGAACATTGAATTCTCACAATTTTGTTAGTCCTTGCTGTCTCCTCCCCTTCCTTAGCCCTCGAGCTGTCTCCTCCCATCCCCCAGCCCTCGGGCTCCTCCTCCTCCTTTTTCCTTCCCTCTCCCCGCCACCCCCTATCAGTCTGAAGAAGGGTTTCGGCCCGAAACGTTACCTATTTCCTTCGCTCCATAGATGCTGCTGCACCCGCTGAGTTTCTCCAGCATTTTTGCGTACCTACTCTCTTTGCTGACTGGATAACATACAACAAAAAAGCCTTTCACTGCACCCATGACAATAATAAACTAAATTAAAATAAACACTACTAATTGCTTGTCATTTTGGAACTTTTTCCTGCTTATAGTACCCTAGCAACGGTTGTTCTGGGACCACATGTTTGTGGCCAGCCTCTTGACATGGACACAGAAGTGACCTGAAGGAATGACTTTGTAATTTATGAAAACCATATAATTTGTAGTTGTGTATCAACTATAATTGATTTAAAAACACAAAATGCTGGAGTAAATCAGTGAGTCAGACAGCATAAAACATAGGATAGTACAGCACAAGAGTAGGCCCCGCAGCCCACAATGTCTGTGCCGGACATGATGCTGGGACAACACTTATCTACATGCACATAATTCATATCCCTTTCTATCCCTGCATATGCGTTTGTCTATTTAAAGTCTCTTAAGTCTGAAGAAAAGTCTCGATTGTATTCTAAAGATCACGCATTCTTTTCTCTCCAGAGATACTGCCTGTCCTGCTGAATGACTGTGTTTTGCTCAAGATTCCAGCATTCTGCAGCTCCTTTTATCTCCTCTTTAATAAGTTTTCTTTACGGCCTGCATAAGGAATGAGTTGGGAGATTGTATTTTCTTCTATCTCTTGAAACCAAAAGACAGAATGTGATGCAAAGATATCCTCGCAAGATTGAGTTCAGTGATAGCATTAGATCCATTACTATCAATTATTACCATCATTATCTTGCACTTATCTAAATATTGAGTGTGTGACAGCCTGTTCATGAGTCACAGAATGCACAAGGTCCTTTTGAACAATTCTGGCAGTGCTGAATTCAAAGAGAATATGTGGTGATAAAATCCAAACATGTAATAATTATCTTTGATCGAAGTATAGTGTAATCCTCTCAGGGTTTCTATTCTTTATGTTGTTATTCTCTGCTAGTCTTGATTTTGTCCTCCATAAATACGTAAATTCAACTCTCACGTTAACTTAGACCAGGGGTGGGGAACCTTTTCATGTTGGAATGCCTCATTAAGTTAGCTGTAATCTAATCAGACTGCATCCAGGAAACATCAATTAGATATACTTCAAAATGTACATTATTTTGTAAAAATCTAACTACCTGTACTATGTACTAACTTCAAGAAAATGAAACAAAAAAATGTTGTGTAAAGTTAACTAACTAACTTTTTTGTCGGAGAGCATTTGAATATTTGGTTGCAACATAGAGGTACGCAGTTTCAGCTGATCTTCTGGATGGGTGTCCGTCATTTGTGACCTTAAGGGCGTCTTGATTTGGGTTAGGTAGGAGAACATAGATTTGCAGCAATAAGTGGTTGAAAAGCAAGAAAGCATTTTTCGTGCATGTTGCCGAAGACGTGGGTATATTGAATTTTTCCATATTTCAATCGGATCTTTCTTAGCGTCAAATAAGGACTTTAAAATGTCATCTTCTGAGAGCTCAATCAATTCCATCTATAGTTCTTTAGGAGCCTTGGAGACATCAACTAGGTGAGGTTGAAATGCTAATTTGAATGCTATAAAATTCCAATTTCATTGAATCTTCTTTTACTCTTTGGTATTTTAAATACATTCATTTTAAGATTAAAATAAAAAATAATAAAAGACAAACAAAAACATATGAATAAAAATAAAAGGATTTGTTCTAAAAATTTGGATTAATTCAAAAGGCCGCACTTAATGATGGCATGCATGGTTTCCCACCCCTGACAGACCAGGTTGTGAACCATCAAAAATGCTGGTTCACAACCTGGGGTCACTAGACTTGAGCCAACAATGTTCAGGCTCGGAGGGATGTGCACCATTGAGCAATGTCTGGCATGTATGAATCACATTGCATTCACTGATGCGCTGCAGAGCTTGACCCAAGGAAATTACATAAACCAGCTGTTGGATGCTCTCCCTGTGAAAAATCTATTTAAAATTCAAGTAATTCAGAATGCTTGAGTAAGCCTGGTGAAGGATTTAGAGGCAATGAATAAGACATAAACTATTTTAAAGGTAGCGCAAGATCACACAAACCAACTGATTCAGCAATTTGACAATTATCCAAAGAATGCATTCTGCTTCAAAAGACTGATCATCTACATTGCTTGACCATCCAATGTACAAGATACTTGTCCAAACAATAATATTAAAGGTTGCTCAACAAGGCATTGATGCAACATTAAGGTTAAAGGGCAAACTAATTATCAATATACTATTTTAGCTTCATCTTCTCTTTAAGGTGGGATACTGCAGCATTCCCTTCATCAATTGTTCCTCTTTTTCACCTCAGGAATTTTAATCAATTATTTCAATTTACCTAATGCATTCAATATTGTCATGGTAGAATTGTGCATGCAATGCACATTGGAGAGAGGGAACAGACAATCAATGCAGAGATAGAGGATGTGGAAGCAAGCAAAAGATGAGAAGAAGAATTGTGATCTTTCCAATCTCTGATCTTTATAGGTTTATAAATTTTGCATTTTTACATTACATAAAATTTTCCAACAACATTCTTTCAATAAATAAAATTAAATATTTATTGGACATACAAAACAAAAATCTGGCATGTTTAACTATGAGGAAATAGATACAACATAATTAATAACTTAAATTATTTTTCAAAGTTAGGATTCTGTAATAATATATAATAAATATAATAAATATTAAATTAACAATGAAGCATTAACAATATTAAATTATTAAATTATTTTATCACTACCTATTGACAATCTAAAACGTTTTCAGGGTTTAACCATTATTGGGAATTTCCATTTGGGAATGCTTGGAAACATTTTTGTCACTGTAGGTTTACACAAATGATGTTCGGCTGTGTTCTATAATTTTACAACAGTGTAAATTGATAAATTATCTCACAGATTTGCCAATAATATTCAAATACTTTCCTAACAATCTTATGAAATGCTCTTTTAACAAATATTATAATTAAAACTGGTGCAATGAAAAAGCATCTAGCTTTTAACTTTACAATGAGAGTGCAGGGCACTTCCATTATCTAATCAGTTCTCTTACAGAACAACATTCATCTACTTTTACTGTAGATTTGTGTACCCTATATTGAACTATAACATTCATACAATGAGGGTTTTGTTGTCTAAGTTCACAAATTCGTTACTGAACTCATGAAGCGAAGGGCTCGGGATGATTTCTCCATGAACCGGGTGAAGTCTCGTAGGGTGACATGCACGTTCACTTGTCTGTTCCAGTCTGATTTTGGCACCGAGTCAAACACAGAAACCTCCAACTCGCTCTCGTCCACACCACTGATGCCAAACTCGACATTCAACTGGAATATAAAGGAAACAGCAGTGTTAGTGATTTGATTTTTCTGATGCTGTCACCATAAAAGATTGAAGATAGACACCAAATACTGTAGTAACTCAGTGTGACAGGCAGCATCTCTGGATAGAAGGAATGGGTGGTGTTTCGGGTCAAGACCCTTCTTCAGACTGAGGCGAGGGAGACACAGGGATAAGGAAGTGTAAGGCGTGAAAACGAGACATCAAAGGGGATGTGGATTAAGAAAAATGTAGAATAGATTGTTAGCTAGGAGAAGATGATGATAAAGCATACAGAAATCAAATTTAATCGGGGACTGTCAGAATGGTCAGAGAAATAGGAAGGGGGAGGGAGAGGGAAAGCAATGGTTACTTGAAGTTAGAGAAAACAATATACTGCTGGTGTGCTGTTCCTCCAATGTGGGCTGGGCCTCACTCTGACAGTCGAGGAGGCCCAGGACAGAAAGGTCAGTGTGGGGGGGATTAAACTGTTTTGTAACTGGGAGATCAGGTAAGTTTAGGCGGACTGAGTGGAGGTGTTCAGCGAAATGATCGCTGAGCCTGCGCTTGGTCTCGCCGATATATAGGAGTCCACGCCTGGAGCAGCAGATACAATAGATGAGGTTGGAGGAGGTGCAAGTGAATCTCTGCCTCACCTGAAAGGATTGTCTGAGTCCTTGGACGGAGGAGGTATCGGGACGGGTGTTGCATCTCCTGCAGTTGCAGGGGAAAATACCTGGGGAGGGGGTGGTTTGCGTGGGAAGGGACGAGTTAACCTAGGAGTTGCGGAGGTCTCTGTGAAAAGCAGAAAGGGGTGGAGATGGGAAGATGTGGCTAGTGGTGGGATCCCGTTGGAGGTGGCAAAAATGTCAAGAGGATTATGTGCTGTAGGCAACAGTTGAGGACCAGGGGGGCTGTGTCCCTGTTGCAAGGGGGGGGGGGGGGAGGGGGAGCAAGAGCGGAGCTGCGGGATATCAATGGGATCCATGTCAGGGCGTCATCTATGATGGGAGAGGGGAACTTTAAAGATTGAGGACATCTCAGATGTCCTGGTATGGAACACTTCATCTTGGGCGCAAATACGGCATAGGCAGAGGAATTGGCAGTAGGGGATAGGGTCTCTGGGATAGAAACATAGAAGCATAGAAAATAGGTGCAGGAGGAGGCCCTTCGGCCCTTCGAACCAGCACCGCCATTCATTGTGATCATGGCTGATTGTTCCCTATCAATAACCCGTGACTGCCTTCTCCCCATATCCCTTGACTCCACTAGCCCATAGAGCTCTATCTAACTCTCTCTTAAATCCATCCAGTGACTTGGCCTCCACTGCCCTCTGTGGCAGGGAATTCCATAAATTCACAACTCTCTGGGTGAAAAAGTTTTTTCTCACCTCAGTCTTAAATGACCTCCCCTTTATTCTAAGACTGTGGCCCCTGGTTCTGGAATGTTCTTACATACTTGGCTAATAAATTCTTTGTATCCTCTCTCTTGTATCGAGAGTCTTTGCATGAAGCAGAGTGGGAAGAAATGTAGTCTTGATAGCTGTTGGAGTCAGTAGGTTGCACCTGCAGACTGCAGTACTTTCCTGCACCATAGGCGCTATTCAGTAAGCGGTTTCCGTTTACACTCACCTGGTGCATTAACAGTTCGGCCAGGCGCTGGGCGCTGGATCGCACCCATGTCATTTGATCGTTTGAGCTCAAGATGGATGTTTCCACCGATAATAAAAATGGGTTGTATTTCTGGAGACCTGTTGCAATAGCTCTGAGGCATGTTTCCTGCAAAAAAGAATAAAAAATTGAATTAGTACAAATTAATGTGGATTTGATTCCTTGTTGTAGCTCTTGCGCTTTTTAAATCTGCATTTTCTCTGTAGCTGGAACATGGGGGGGGGGGGGGGGGGGGGGTGGGGGGGAATCACATGCATGTAGAGGAGGTTAATTTGGCATCAGGTTGGACAGATACCTCATGGACTAAAGGGCCTGTTCCTATGCTGTATATTTCTCCGTTCTATGTCACCCTAGATCTCTGTGTTCTGCAACATTGTCTATGGTTTTGCCATTTACATGCAAGTCCTGCCCTGATGTGCCTTACCAAAATGCAACATCTTGTCACCCAATAAGATCATAGCTGATCTTTTACCTTAGTACCATTTTCCAGTATTAATATCGTTCCTTGATTCTGCCAATATCCTGAAATCTATCATTCTCTCTTGAATGTCTTTTGTAACCGAGCCTCCACATGACAAGCATTCTGAAAAAAATCACTTGCTCTGCATGAAGACATTTCCAATCATCAGACCTGCATGGCTAATCGCTTAATTTCAAGGCTG
The DNA here is from genome assembly GCF_028641065.1 of Leucoraja erinaceus. NCBI lineage: Eukaryota > Metazoa > Chordata > Chondrichthyes > Rajiformes > Rajidae > Leucoraja > Leucoraja erinaceus. The sequence continues at coordinate 93,000,745 of NC_073378.1, forward strand.
TGATCTCCTCCATCAGTAAGAATGGAGTAAGAATTTTGGATGTTTCGATGAGATCCACTCTCGTTCTTTCAAACTCTAGAATATCGGCTTATCTTCTCCTCTCAGGACAATCCATTCATCCCAGGAAGTAATCAATTTGTAAATTGCTCATTTCTAAGCTTCCTCCCAGTCTAGTTTCAGTAAAAACACTGAATCAAGCACTTGAAGCAACTACATTTTATTTTAACAAAACACATTACAGTTCAACTACTGTACCTATCCCACCGCGGGTTAGATCCTCGTATCTGCCTGTTCAAGCTCTCTTGGCCTCGCTCAGACAGCGATGCTCCAGAAAGTCACGCAGTCCAAGCGCTCTCCCAGAAGATCGACGCTAGACCTCGTGGTAGTGGACTTTTATTTGTCCCGGGACCTCGAGGGGCCGAACCACATAGGGGTGGTCTCTTAATAGCCCAATTACAGATTAACCCCATACATAACAGACATTTCGCTAACCCAATAATACGGCAGCTCAATACATTGTATTCAAACTGGACTACGCAAGGAAGCCAATTTAGAAGCATTTACCCTGATCTGCCAGAAACCCAAAAAGGCTCAATACTTCATCCAATCAACACTTGGCAATGTAGAACTCTGCAACATTATTTACAACTATTTACTAGTGTATATCTGGTTTGCAGCAATCCAACCCATTCTATGCATTTTGCATTTAATCGACAGGGTCTGCAGATGTTCTTATTCTTTTCTTGCAAATTGTATCTAGGCTCTAGACACACTGGCACCACTCCAAAGCTTGTCCCAGCTCTGCAGAGAGCAATTCCAAATTGACCAAACCTCCCAGAAGCCCTGAAGCTTTGACTCCATTTTGAAGTCCTGGCCTCTCCAATTTAGCTAGGATTAACAAATTGACCCTTCCTTGACCTCCCTGTCTATCGCAAACCCAACAACGAAAATTAGATTTGCCAACGTAAAATACAGCCTGACATGATCTAAAAGCAAAGAACGATCCCATCACGGCCCCTGCACCGCCACCCAAATCCCAAATGTTGCCCTTAAAATATCTGCACCTGGCAGCAAGGCTGTTTTACTGTGCAGAAGAAGTAATGCAATTGACAACCATAATCAGCATCGTCAGGAGATCACCAGCCCACGACATGCATGCAATGCACATGTCCCCATGCATTCATACAATCCACGTGGGACAGACAAAGTACAGAAGGATAGATTTCAGGATATTGACAGAATCAAGGAACGATGTCGATACTGGAAAATGGTATTGAGGTAAAATATCCTCGATCTTCAAAACCGCTGAAAAGAGACACAAAATGCTGGTGTGTCTCAGCTGGACAGGCAGCATCTCTGGAGAGAAGGAATGGGTGACTTCAGTTACTCCAGCATTTTGTGTCTATCTTCGGTGTAAACCAAAATTCTGCAGTTCCTTCCCACATATCTAACCGCTGCTTTGATTGGAATTGGACCGCCAGGGTCAGTGGCGTTAGTCCCGCTGTAGGAGTCAGCATTACGCCGCCTGAACCCCTGGCCGCCAACAGCGGATGAGAAGCGCGTTTTAAAAGCTGTGGCTCTGGAAACTAAACTCGGCGCCGGATGGAGAGGGAACAGCAGGAGTCACTCCTAGATCCCGAGGGCGACTGCCCCAACCGCGGAGCCTCACCTTGTGGAAACTGCTGCTTGTACATCTGTCCTGAGCTCGGATCTGCGGCAGGTTGAAGTCGTAAGTGAGCAACGAGCCCTGGTCCCCGTCACAGAAGGAGAAAAACTCGCACAGCTGCCGGGAAAAGAAAGGTGAAAGGGTGAATAAGTGAACGGTTGAGTAAAGACCGAGTCAAAGGCTGCGCGGTCCCAGCCCCTACCTCACTCACTCACTCACTCTCACTCACCTCACCAATTAATTAATCAATTAATTAATTCATTAATTCAATCATTCATTAGTCATTCATTCAATCATTCATTCATTCATTCATTCATTCATTCATTCATTCATTCATTCAATCATTCATTTCATTCATTCATTCAATCATTCAATCATTCAATCATTCATTCATTCAATCATTCATTCAATCATTCAATCATTCAATCATTCATTCATTCATACATTCAATCATCCATTCATTCATTCATGCATTCATTCATGCATTCATTCATACACTCAATCATGCATTCATTCATTTATGCATTCACTCATTCACTCACTCACTCACTCACTCACTCACTCACTCGCTCATTCACTCACTCGCTCACCTGGGTGTCCCGCAGCGCTGCCGTTGTGCTCCGTATCTGCAGCGCCAGGGGGGCGCAGGTTGCACAGCCCAGGGCGGGGGTCTGTAACCGCCCCGCCGCATCCACCAGCTCCAACACGGGAAAAGCGGCGACTCTTCCGCACATCGCCAGGAACAGCAGGTAAAAATCTGCAGGGAAAGAGACAGAACAGAATTAGAATTGCCGCTTCCTACGAACTCCACCTGAAATGAAATACGAACAGATAACTGGGATCTTGGTTCACTGACTTTGAATCGGTCTCATGTTGAACTCCTCTTGTTTAAAGCTCTGTGATGGTTTAGCTCCCTCAGCTCTTCTCCCCCGTATTTATTCGAAATTACCTTTGGGGAAAATCCAACATTTGTAAAACAACTTTGTTGACGTCAAACTTTGAACATAATTGAAGCGATCTGTCATTGTCAGTTATTACACATCCTAAATGTACAATTAGGTGACCACGGTAATCGTTGCCACCAGCAGGAGGGGCAAAGCTCTCTCAATTGCACTGGTTTTTTTCATCATACATTCCTGAAAAGTGACCGAATCGGCTTTACAAAGTTTTACCAGTTATTGCATAACTTGTAATCGAGCGAGGGAATTCTTTGACCGATGAATTCCTCCTGGTTAAAAAGAATGCGTGTTTTAAAATCGCACCTTGTTGTACTGGATTCTTGTGAAGAGACGAATGAACCAGGTAGAATGAACTTCATGTTATCAAAGGTTCCTGCTTCCACTTTATCGCCTGATTTTGTACTTTATTGCATCAAAAAAGCCAAAAAAGACTTTTGCTCAAAGCTGGAGGATGGGGCTGATGTTCGGAAACTGAGGCAGGGTTTGAATGCCAACACCTCCTACAAGGCGAAACCAGGAGGCAGCTCAAGCGACAGTGAAGAATCACTCCCTGACAAGCTCAACGCGTTCTACGCACTCTTTGATAGGGAAAACACTGATGTGCCTTCCCGAGCCCCCATATGGTATAGGGAGGTTTCACGGCAGTCGGGTCATGACCCATGACCCGTACTGTTGCTACGCTACGCCAAGTGGAGTACACGCGATGAACTGCAGGTAGGCACTTACCATTGTTTCCAGCATAGCGGGCCCGTTAAAGCCTGCCGAAAATGTCAATTTTTGCGCTGTAAATAATTATGGAAATCGGGATAAGCGTGTGAGACATTTAGCCTACTTCAGAATTCCAAAAGTGAAGAAAAATGATGGTGGATAGAAACAAGAGCTGAAGGGACAACAACAGACATAGTGCTTGGCGAACATTGGCCATTTGCTCACTGCATTTCATCAACTAAGGCATTATTTGTGTTTTTTCTTGATTCCTTCGGCATCTAAAAAGTTTCAGAAGTGATAAGTCTGGCTGTAATTTTTTTAAATCGCCCATGGTTCTCAAGTGGGTTTTTACGTCCAAAATGAAAACGCATCTGAAGACAAATTTACAGCCAGATTGATCACTTCTGAGACTTTTTAGATACCAAAGGAATCAAGAAAAAACACAAATAATGCCTTACTGTTGATGAAATGCAGTGAGCAAACGCGATAATTCCCAATATTTCCAATTCCGATATCTGCACAGCCAATGTTTACCAAGCACTTTAGCTGTTGTTGTCCCTTCAGCTCTCGCTTCTCTTTACCTGCATTTCGCTTCACTTTTGGAATTCTAATGTTGTCTACACGTCTCTCACACTTACCACGACTTCCACAATATTTTTCAGCGGAAAAATTCAACATTTTGGTGGTTTTTAACAGGTAGGAAAGTATGTGTTTCTTGCATTAATAACATATACCGGAAGTTACGGATGTCCTCCAGATGGATTGAGCGGCTTCATGCGTCAAGCCCTATGACCCAGTGACCTTACGTGCAACCCCCCTATTACAATCACAGTCACAGTGGCTGATGTCAGAAGATCCTTCAGGGGGGGTGAACTCTGGACTGATGGTATATCAGTTCAAGTTCTCAAACCGTGTGCAGACCAACTGGCTGGGGTTTTGCAGACATTTTCAACCTCTCACTACTGAGTTTTGAGGTTCCCACCTGCTTTAAGAGGGCATCAATATGAGTAAGGTTTTAGTTTAGTTTAGTTTAGTTTAGAGATACAGCACGGAAACAGGCCCTTTCGGCCCACCAGGTCCGCACCGACCAGCGATCTCTGCACATTAACACTATCCTATACCCACTAGGGACAATTTTTACATTTACCAAGCCAATTAACCTACATACCTGTACGTCTTTGGAGTGTGGGAAGAAATCGACGATCTCGGGGAAAACCCACGCAGGTCACGGGGAAACGTACAAATTCCGTACAGACAGCACCAGTAGTCAGGATCGAACCGGGGTCTCTGGCGCTGCATTTGCTGTAAGGCAGCAACTCTACCGCTGCGCCACCGTGCCGCAGTGATGTGCCACAACAATTGACCAATGGCACGAATGTCTGTGGTAACGAAGTGCTTTGAGAGGTTGGTTATGGTGGATATCAACTCCTACCTCAACAAGAACTTCGACCCACTACGCCTACCTTCACAACAGGTCAACGGAGGATGCAATCTCACTGGCTCTCCACTCCGCACTGGACCACTTGGACAATAAAATCACTTGCGTCAGGCTGTTGTTTATGGACTACAGCTCAATATCATCATCCGCTCCAAGCTGGTTACCAAACTCACAGAACTGAGTCTCTGCACATCCCTCTGCAATTTGATCCTTGACTTCCTCATCCACAGACCACAGTCTGTTCGAATTGGCAGAAATACTTCTTCCTCATTAACAATCAGTACGGGAGCACCTCAAGGCTGCGTGCTCAGCCCCCTGCTCTACTCACTCTATACTCATGAATGTTTAGCCGGACGAGGTGCGAACTCCATCTTCAAGTTCGCCAACAACACCACCATTGTTGGACAAATTACAGATGGTGATGAGTACAGAAGTGAGATCAACCGATTAACCAAATGGTACCAGCACAACAACCTGGCTCTCAATATCAATAAAACCAATTAACTGATTGTGGACTTTGGAACAGGAAGGATGAAGACCCACAATCCTGTTTATATCAATGGGCTGATATTGGAGAGAGTCAAAAACTTCCAATTCCTGGGTGTGCATATTTCCGAAGATCTTTGCTGGACCCAGCACACCGATGCAATTATAAAAAAAGCACATCAATGCCTCTCCTTCCTGAGAAGATTAAAGATAAATTTATATATGATAAAGAAGATTCTCTTGAACCTCTGCAGATGAACAGTAGAGAGCATATTAACTGGTTGAATCATGGCCTGGTTCAGCAACTTGAACGTCCACGAGCGGAAAAGACTGCAAAAAGTTTGGAATGCTGCCCAGTCCGCCATCAAAGGGATTTATTGGAGACGCTGCCTCAAAAAGGCAGCCAGCATCATCAGCATCCCCACCATCTTGGCCACACACTCATATCACCCCTGCCATCGGGAAAAAGGTACAGGAGCCTGTAAATTCTAATGTCCAGGTTCAGGAACAGCTTCTTCCCTACAGCCATCAAGCTATTAAAATTTCCCCCCTTGACTCCGTTCAAGGACACCGCAAGAGATGCAACACTTGTCCCTTTACCTCCCCCCTCGACTCCGTTCAAGGACCCAAGCAATCGTTCCAGGTGCGACAGAGGTTTACCTGCATCTCCTCCAACCTCATCTATTGCATCCGCTGCTCTAGATGTCAGCAGATCTATATCGGTGAGACCAAGCGGAGGTTGGGCGATTGTTTCGCCGAACACTTCCGCTCGGTCCGCAATAACCAAGCTGACCTCCCGGTGGCTCAGCACTTCAACTCCCCTCCCACTCCGTCTCCGACCTCTCTGCCCTGGGTCTCCTCCATGGCCACAGCGAGCAGCACCGGAAATTGGAGGAACAGCACCTCATATTCCGTTTGGGGAGTCTGCATCCTGGGGGCATGAACATCGAATTCTCCCAATTTTGTTAGTCCTTGCTGTCTCCTTCCCTTCCTCAGTCCCCCTGCTGTCTCCTCCCATCCCCCAGCCTTCGGGCTCCTCCTGCTTTTTCCTTTCTTGTCCCCGCCCCCGATCAGTCTGAAGAAGGGTTTCGGCCCGAAACGTTGCCTATTTCCTTCGCTCCATAGATGCTGCTGCACCCGCTGAGTTTCTCCAGCTTTTTTGTGTACAAGCTATTAAACACTATAACCTCAAATAAGATCTGAACTACAATAGACTGATTATTAATAATATTATTATTATTATTATTGCACTACTAATGTTTATTTTTTTAGTATGTGTGGGGAGGTCAGAGCCAGTGATGTACTGGGCAGTGTTCACAACTTTCTGCAGTCTTTTCCGCTCATGGATGTATATGTGTTACACACACACACACACACACACACACACACACACACACGCACACACACACACACACACACACACACACACACACACACACACACACACACACACACACACACACACACACACACACACACACACACCTGCAGGGATGGACAGGAAGAAGGTGTACCACTTGGAACTTGACACTTAATGCAATTAAAATATCCTAATACAAGATGACATATTTGTTAAAAGCTTTTGAAATTTGCCAACAATTATGCTTGCCTCTTTTCTCACTATTGGAGTCTTTTCAGAAGTCACTGACAATATAAGATCACTTGTGTTCCTGAATATAAGCCATATCATTTCAGATTCAGGAATAGCTACTTCCCCACAGCCATCAGGCTATTAAGCCTGGCTCGGATAAAACTCTGATTATTAATAACCCATTATCTGTTATTTGCACTTTATCAGTTTATTTATTCATGTGTGTATATATTTATATTATGGTATATGGACACATTTATCTGTTTTGTAGTAAATGCCTACAATGTTCTGTGTGCTGAAGCAAAGCAAGAATTTCATTGTCCTATACAGGGACACATGACAATAAACTCACTTGAACTTGAATTCATTTCAGCTGTAGGAGCACATAGTTTATGTGAATACCTTTCAATTGGTATTCTCTCTAATTAATACCATCAGTCCCCACTCCTCATCCTCCCTCTTTCTATTTGCTAACCAGGGATATTCCCAACGCATTTCCTGTCGTAAAAATGAGTCATCTTTCCACAAACATAAACACTTCAAAATTCTTTGTTGCAATATGAACCAATAAGTTTATGTTACACTCCAGACTCAATTTAATAACTTCTGTGCTCATTTTTTCCATCTATTCCCTGTATTATATTTGGGATGTTTTATTTTGTATTATAATTCTAATTTTTATCCTCTGATCTCATTTCAGCTCATTTCTGTGTAGGAAGGAACTGCAGATGCTACATGAACGATAGAAACAAAATGCTGGAGTAACTCAGCGGGACAGGCAGGATCTCTAGAGAGAAGGAATGGGTGACGATTTGAGTTGAGACCCGAAACATCACCCATTCCTCTGCTCCTTTCTGCTCCTTTCAGATTCTACTGTCAAATTAATTTAAACACTGTCCAATTATAGCAGTTAATCTCTAATCAAGAACATTGATTACCGTGGTGTTCTGGCAAAGCTCATTAATTTTGTACAGGTACACCAAAACTGGTCTCACTGCTCCAAGAATTTGAATCTCCTTTCCCATACTCCTTCTGTCATTATGCATTCACCCGCACTTTCCTCCTATTTCCGTAAATGCCGATGGAATTGATCCTATGATTGTGATTTTTCCTGGCGTTTGAAACACCGCCAATTATCTAGCATGGACCACAATGTTTGGTATTCCATTGCAAATGGAGTTTTGATATGTAGGTGGATTCAACGCAGTTATGTAAAAGAACCAAGGTAAAACGGAAATAAATAAAAATCTTAATTTAATAAGGTCAATGTTATTCGACTGTGAAATGCTTTAGCAATGCAAACTTGAAGCACTTATAGTGAAAGCAATTGTAGAGCATCGGTAAATCAAGAAGTTCTGAAATAATTATATTACAGCAAACTTTGCACTCTTTAAGATAAGATATAGAGGTTTGGAAACATTTTCAGTAGTTACAATGGCATGGTTTTCTTCAATATTTTGGAAGCAGACAAAAGGTCCAATTTATTTACATTTTACAATGGGACACATCTTAAAAAAAATCTTCTAAATATTCAAGCAAAATTGTTGGCACAAAGTAATTCACATTTTGCAGTCTAAAAACTTCTGATGACTAAAATCTCAACCACTCAAAATTTGTATTGCTTGGGCAAACTGTCTGTGTATACATATACTCCAATTATTGATTGAAAGACCAAATACGCTTATGGTCATGTTTGAAATGATAAGCACAAAATAATCAGTCACAATCTCTGTCACAATGATGCAAGATATGTTAGCTGAAGATATCTAATGCCTGAAGATAGACACAAAATGCTGGAGTAACTGAGTGGGACAGGCAGCATCTCTGGAATGGGAGATATTTCAGGTCGCGACCCTTCAGACTGAAAGTCATGGGAAAGAGAAATGACATATAGACGATGATGTAGAGATATGCAATAAAGTCACCTATTCCATTCTCCAGAGATGCTGCCTGTCCCGCTGAGTTATTCCAGCACTTGGTGTCTATCTTCAGTTTAAACCATCATCTGCAGTTCCTTCCTACACATATCTGATGCAGCCAATTATCCTAGTCCCCTGTCTAACATTTGGCCAATGCATATGGGAATGTCTCTGGGTCATATTTACAAATCATAGCTGAGTTGTCTCCTGTTGTGTGTCAGAAGCCTGTGCTCTATGACGAGCTGTCTTTTTAATTTTCAAACTAATTACTGATTGTAGTTTACCTTTGAACAGTTTTTTTTAGATTACATTTCACTAGTATTAATGCCTATCAACATAATTCCTGATGTATGTCCCAGATCTAATGATCCCCCAAATGCTTCTTTACCTCCCAACTCGACTCCATTCAAGGACCCAAGCAGTCGTTCCAGGTGCGACAGAGGTTCACCTGCATCTCCTCCACCCTCATCTATTGCATCCGCTGCTCTAGATGTCAGCTGATCTACATCCGTGAGACTAAGCGGAGGTTGGGCGATCGTTTCGCCGAACACCTCCGCTCGGTCCGCATTAACCAACCTGACCTCCCGGTGGCTCAGCACTTCAACTCCCCCTCCCATTCCGTATCCGACCTCTCTGTCCTGGGTCTCCTCCACGGCCAGAGCGAACACCACCGGAAATTGGAGGAACAGCACCTCATATTCCGCTTGGGGAGTCTGCATCCTGGGGGCATGAACATTGAATTCTCCCAATTGTGTTAGCCCTTGCTGTCTCCTCCCCTTCCTATCTCTCCCTCAGCCCTCGGGCTCCTCCTCCTCCTTCTTTTTCCTTTCCTCTTCTTCCCCCCCCCCCCCCCCCCCCCCCCCCCCATCAGTCTGAAGAAGGGTTTCAGCCCGAAACGTTGCCTATTTCCTTAGCTTCATAGATGCTGCTGCACCCGCTGAATTTCTCCAGCATTTTTGTGTACCTTTGGTTCTTAATGAACATTTGGTAACTCTCTTCACAAAAATGGAAATAAGTGAATGGCAGGGCCCTGAGGAGTATTGTAAAGAAGAGGATTCTAGGAATGCAGGTACATGGTTTCTTCAAGGTGGCATCATAGGGTGTTAAAGGAAGCTTTTGGTACATTGATTTTCAACGGTCAAGGCATTGAGTATAGAAGTTACGATGTAGACACAAAATACTGGAGTAACTCAGCAGGACAAGCAGAAGGGTCTGAAGAAGGGTCTTGACCTGAAACGTCACCCATTCCTTCTCTCCGGAGATGCTGCTTGTCCTGCTGAGTTACTCCAGCATTTTGTGTCTACCTTCGATTTGAACCAGCACCTGCAGTTCTTTCCTACACATAGAAGTTAGGATGGTGTGTTACAGTTGTACAGAATATTGGTAAGATATTTGAAGTATTGTGTTTGATTTTGGCCACCATGCTATAGGAAGGGTGTCATAAAACTGGAAAGTGCGTAGAAGAAAATTATAAGGATGTTGTCAGGACTCAAGGGTCTGAGGAATAAAGAAAAGTTGGGCAGGCTAGGACTTTATTCCTTGGAGGGCAGGAGGCTGAGGGGTGATCTTACAGAGATATATAAAACATCTAGAGATGTCTCCAGATGTATTAGGCCAGAAAGTTCAACAAGGGACAAGAGTCCAAGGTCAGGCAAAATAGGGACCAAATTGAGAAGAGGAGTGGTGAATACTGATCTGAAGGTGTTATATTTGGAAGGTACACAAAATTGCTGGAGAAACTCAGCGGGTGCAGCAGCATCTATGGAGCGAAGGAAATAGGCGACGTTTCGGGCCGAAACCCTTCTTCAGACTGGAAGGCATTGAGTCTGAAGAAGGGTTTCGGCCCGAAACGTCGCCTATTTCCTTCGCTCCATAGATGCTGCTGCACCCGCTGAGTTTCTCTAGCAATTTTGTGTACCTTCGATCTTCCAGCATCTGCAGTTCCTTCTTGAACAACGTGTTATATTTGGACCCCATATCTGAGGAGGATTGTGATGGCGTTGGAGAGGATGCAGAGGAGGTTTACAAGAATGTTTGGGTTAACATATGATGACAGTTCTGGGCCTATACACACTGGAGTTTAGAAGGATGAATGGGTACCTCACTTACAAGATAGTGAAGAAGCGGAGAGGATGTTGCCACTAGTGGGAGAACCTAGGACCAGAGGAGGCCTCAGAATAAAAGGATGTACCTCTAGAGAGAAGATGAGGAATTTCTTTAGTCAAGTGATGAATCGGTGGAATTGATTGTCCCAGATGGCTGTGGAGGTCAAGTAATTGGCTAATATTGAACCGGAGATTGACAGGTTCTTGATTAGTAAGGTTATGAGGAGAAGACAGCAGAATGGAGTTGAGATGGAAATCTAGATCAGCCATGAATGAATGGTGGAGTAGACTCAATAGGCCAAGGAGCCCAATTCTACTCCTACGACATTAACGTGAAAATCATGAGGATAATAGATAGTGTGAAAGCACAGTCTTTTACACAGGGTAAGGGATTCCAGCACCAGAGGACATAGGCTTCAGGTAAGAGGTACAATATTTAATAGGAATCTGAGGGGCAAAGTCTTCACTCATAGGGTTGTCAGTATATGGAATAAGCTGCCAGAGGAACGAGTTGCGGCAGGTACTATAACAGCATTTAAAAGCCACTTGGAGAGGTACACAGGTAGGAATGGTTAGAGGGATATGGACCAAATGCGGGCAAATGTGATTAGTCTAGATGTGGTATCTTGGTTGGCATGGACGAATTGGGGCTGATGGGCATGTTTCCACATTGCATGACTGATTAATTCCACTGTTTTAATCAAGCCAAATTAAAGTGGAGTACTGGAAAGAATATAAGATTTTACTTCGGAGTCACGTGAGTGACTACGTGAAGAAGCCCGCCACGACGCATGCGTGTCATATCGCTTTCACGCTTGCGAAACGACAGGCGGGGTGGAGCGTTCCCCCGCAGCGGTAAGTTTGAAACCGCGACCTGCAGGTAAGTGCTTTACACTGCGGTAGTGTTTGTCCCCGCGCTGTTTTACACAGGGGGGGAAGCTGGACAAAATAGTGTCCACAAGTGCTGCAAGTGAAGCTGGCTGGGGAGGACCACGAAGTTGCGGGAGCCAACAGCAGCTGAAGGCACAAGCCCCGTAAGGGATCAGCTGTGCCGATTTCTGATCCCGCGCCGGCCAGAACACCACGGCCGGGCGGGAGACTATTCAGAATGGGGCCGTCGACTTTTGACAAGTTGATAACGGCAGGAGGCGGGGTGGAACGACGTTCCCCCGTAGCGACAATTTAAACCAGGACCTGCAGGTAAGAACTGCGGTCTTTTTGTGTTTTCCCATGCTGATTACAGGTGGAGAAACAAAGAAGACAAGGTCTGCGACAAAGCTGGTGAGGGAGGACCGCGGAGCAGCGGGCAGCCAGCAGCAGTCAGCGGCACTCGGATCACCGATAGTGGGATCAGCTGTGCCCGATGTCGCCTCCGCACCGGCCAGATCCACGCGGCCGGGCGGTAAGGCTAGACACAAAAACAAACAAGGTCGTAGACTCAGAGGAGTCCGACTTTGAACAACCGCGGGCGGCCAGCGACCGAGAGCGCTGGAGCCGGATGCAGCGGTTTATGGAGCATTTGCTCCAACGTGACAGACTCCGGGAGATGGAGTTGGGTCACTGTGGGCCCTATGATAAACCCACAGCAGTACCTCTTGAAGGGCTGCACAGTGCTTCTACCTCATCAGTTCTGGGCTGACCTGGAAGAGGGGTCTGCAGAAGGAAAGACAAGTGTGCAAGGGGTGCAGGAATGAGAGAACCTACTGGACTAATAAAAGGGACTCCAACAAAAACCCTCTACAGCCAAAGACAGCACCCCTACGCACCCACCAGCAGAACTGGTGAAAGCTCGAAGGCCCGGTACTCAAAACATGAGTCTTTTTTAGGCCATGGCCAGGCCGGCCTTCTTGGAAGACGCGGGGACCTCCAACGCCAACCAAACCGAAAATCCAGACACCAGCGCAAAAACAGCAGCGAAGAACCTACAAAAAGAAGTAAACCTGCCACATAAAATACAGATCAAACTTCAAACTGGTAAGTTCTCTTTAATCTTACTATTATCACCTTTATAAATGGATAAATCACCAAACCCAAATGGAATATATCACAGGTGGTAAAAAGAAGCAAGATAGGAAATTGTGGAATCAAAACAAAATTACAGATGGTGAAAGAATAAGCATTGATCTGCTGAATTTTTCTGACATTTTCTGTTTTAAACCAACATAGTGGACTTTAATTAACCAGTGGTGGACATATTATTTCTTATAAGAGACAATATAAGGGTTTATTTAGAAACACACGTTTTAATCAGAGATGTTTAAGAAAGAACTACAGATGCTGGAAAAATCGAAGGTAGACATAAATACTGGAGAAACTCAGCGGGTGAGGCGGCATCTATGGAGCAAAGGAATAGGCAACGTTTCAGGTAGAGACCTTCTTCAGACTGATGTGGGGGCGGGGCTGGAAAAAGAAAGGAAGAGGCATAGACAGTGGGCTGTGGTGAGAGCTGGGAAGGGGAGGGGAAGAAGGGAGAAAGCAAGGACTAACTGAAATTGGAGAAGTCACTGTTCATAACGCTGGGGTGTAAACTTCCCAAGCTAAATATGAGGTGCTGCTCCTCCAATTCATGGTGGGACTCACTCTGGCCATGGAAGAGGCCCAGGACAGAAAGGACGGATTCGGAATGGGAGGGGGAGTTGAAGTGCTGAGCCACCGGGAGATCAGGTTGGTTATTGCAAACTGAGCGGAGGTGGTTGGGTGAAGCGATCGCCAAGCCTGTGCTTGGTCTCACCGGTGTAGAGCAGTTGGCACCTGGAACAGCGGATGCAACACATGACGATGGGGAAGGTGCAGGCGAATTCTGCCTCACCTGGAAAGACTGCTTGGGTCCTTGGATGGAGTCGAGGGTGGAGGTAAAATGACAAGTGTAGCATTTCCTGCAGTTGCAAGGGAAAGTACCAGGGGAGGGGGTGGTTTGGGTTGGAAGGGACAAATTGACCAAGGAGTTATGGAAGGAACGGTCTATGCGGAAAGCCGAAAAGGGAGGGGATGGGAAGATATGGCCAGTGGTGGGATCCCATTGGAGGTGGCGAAAATGTCGGAGGATTATATGTTGTATGTGACCGCTGGTAGGGTGGAAGGTGAGGACAAGGGGGACTCTGCCCTTATTGTGAGTGGGGGGATGGGGAGTGAGAGCGGAGCTACGGGGTATAGAGGAGACCCTGGTGAGAGCCTCATCTATAGTCGAAGAGGGGAACCCCCGTTCCGTAAAGAACGAGGACATCTCCAATGCCCTGGTTTGGAACACCTCATCCTGGGTGCAGATGAGGCGTAGACAGAGGAATTGGGAGTATGGGGATAGAATCCTTACAGGAAGCAGGGTGGGAAGAAGTGTAGTCCAGATAGCCATGGGAGTCAGTGGGTTTGTAGTAGATGTCGAGATAGTCAACATGGATTCGTTATGGAACAGTGGTATCTGACTAATGTGAACTCTAAGTAAGGAGGATTGATGAGGGCTGTGATTGACTTGTCATCAACCAGAGGATACATATTCAAGTTATTTGGTGAAGGTGCCAGAGGAGAGAATGATCGTTGTTTTGCACTTTAAGTTGTCATTGTTTGAAATTGATCATCTGGCATGGTATTTTGCAAGTTCGAAGGCAACTCATTCCTTCTCAGAGTATTGATATTTTAATACTTCCATAATTATAGCTATTTTATTGCTTCTATTGTCTTTGCTTCATTGGAATTCTGCTATTTGTCATTCAGCTCTATATGTATTTAAAGCATCCCTTTTCTGTCAAGACAGCTACATTTCTACTTCCCACTACAAATATTTTTAACCTTTAACTGTTTCCCCTTTTAATTACATCCAGTTACATCTACAGGCAGCACAGAGGCGCAGTGGTACAGTTGCTGCCTTACAGCGCTAGAGTCTTGGCTCCAACTACGGGTCATATCTGTACGGAGTTTGCACATTCTTTCTGTGACTGTGTGGGTTTACTCCAAGTGCTTTGGTTTCGTCCCACATTCCAAAGATGTACAGGTTTGTAGGCAATTTCTGTAAATTGCCTCTGGTCAGTTGGATGCTAAACTGTTAAAACATAGAATTAGTGTACGGTTGACATTTGGTCGGCATGGACTTGGTGGGCCGAAGGGCCTGTTTACGCGCTGCATCTCTAAACTAAATTAAATCCTAATTGTCATGTTTCTTTTTTTTTAGTCTCCATCCTGGTTTTATAGTTCTTGCTTAAATGTACACCTTGTCCAGCGCAGCTGGGGAACGCCAATAACTGCTGTTGCTGATTCCCGCATTCAGAGGTCAAGAACAAAATGTGAGGTCTGGGATGTTGGGGTGGTGGTGTGAGAGGATGCAGAAACTCTGTCTCGCTCCATGTGAAATTCCCACGACCAACTGCCCGCCCGGAGTTTATGGTGAAAGGACATCGGCATTAAATGTTAACTCTGTTTCTCCTTCCAAAGACGCTGGCTAACCTGCTGAGTGCAGCAAGTTTTTTTTAACAGTGAAAAATGTTTTTTTTGTTACTGCAAGCTAAAAATACAAAAAATGCTAAAGGCTGTTTGTTACATTCTTTAATAGAGTATCATTGCACAAGTGTTGAAGGAAGCAATTGTTTGTCAATTACAATGGCCTCCCACACTGTGGGATTCCCGTACCTATTATTGTGGGGATGCTCCGTCTGCTGTAACCAAAATATGTTACAAAGAGACTCATAATAACAAGGGTAGACTGTTGTATGTTTCAACTGGATTATCTTTTATTTTTCTACAAACAAGAAAACATAGACTTATTGTAGAACCTAAATATTCTTGGTGATCAAAACAAATTCATCCACTTCCTCTAAACTCACCTGTTTTAATGCAACTTAATTGTGGACTTTCCTTATATCACAATTTCCTCTACAGACCAGCTCCAATACTGGGAACTTGGAATGTCCGGACAATGATGACCAGCCTCTCTGAAAACCTACAGGACATCAGCGATTCCAAGAAAACAGATGTCATAAACGACGAACTCAAGAGAATCAATGTAGACATAGCCACCCTTCAGGAAACAAGGCTGGCAAACCCGGGCACAGTGAAGGAGAAGGAGAAGGGAGAAGGAGAAGGAGTACACATTTTACTGGCAGGGGAAGGACTCTGACAAGCCCAGAGAGCATGGAGTAGGCTTCACAGTAAGGAACAGCTGAACATGGTGGAACCAGGCAGTAATGCTGAACATGGTGGAACCAGGCAGTAATGGCTCAGAGCGACTCCTGACTCTCCGCCTCAACACCACCGCAGGCCCAGTCACTCTTGTCAGCGTGTATGTCACACACAAAGGACAGGTTCTATGAGAACCTCATATCTATCATCAGCAGCATCCCCAGCAAGGATGAACTTGTTCTCCTGGGCGACTTCAACGCCAGAGTGGGTGCAGACCACAAATCGTGGTCTTCCTGTCTTGGGCAGTTTGGTGTGGGCAAAATGAATCAGAACGGAGAGCGACTGCTTGAGCTGTGCACTTACCATGACCTGTGCATCGCCAACTCGTACTTCCAGACAAAGCCCCAGCATAAGGTTACCTGGAGGCACCCACGGTCAAAGCATTGGCATCAACTGGATCTGATCCTAGTCAGACGTGCCGTCATCAAGAAAGTTTCGGTTCAAGATCCTTCTTTCCTACACATCTCTCTTGAGCCAAATATTTCCCATGATCACCATTTAAATCATATGGTTTTCTATTTTTTTTATATGGTAGCAATCTTAACAGTTTTTCATATTGTTTTTACCGAGTTCATCACTTAACTTCCATACATCCTAGACTGATATGCAGCATGAAACAGGCACTTCATCAAGTCTGCATCTAACATCAAGCTTATATCGACACTAATTACATCTTATCAAAGTAGTGTAGTGGGAAAGTTGCTGCCTTACAGCACCAGAGACCCTTGTTCAATCCTGACAACTGGTACTGTTTGTATGGAGTGTGTACGTTCTTGTGACTGCATGGGTTTTGTCCGTGACCCTTGATTCTGTTTCTATGTGCTCTGGCTTCTGTAAATTGTCTCAATTGTGTAAGATGGAACTAATTAACTAATATATGGGTGATCGTTGATTGGCGCAGACTTGGTGGGCCGAAGGGCCTGTTTCCGTGCTATATATCTAAACTAAACTAAACTCCTCTTAGATTGTGTCCTTCACCCATATGCTTGGAACAATTTACAATGACCAGTTATGGCTCATGGCTTAATTTCCAACGATTTATATACTTGGAAATCATTGAGAAATTACACCTTTTCCCTTAATCTGTTATTAACATTGGCTGCAAATAGCTGAGGCCCAACTGATGCTCATTCTCCACACGAGCTACACCCTGTAGAGTCCATTATTCTTTTGTTCATTTTTACCAATTAACTAATCCTCAATGCCACGAGGCATAAACTTCTTTAAGTAATATGCTGTGCATCATCTTATTAAATGTTTTTGAAAATCCAGATGCATTCAATCCACTAATCCCTCTCATCCATTCTCAAATGACACCTCCAAAAATATTGTCAAATGACACTTCCCTGTTATAAGTGATGTGGATTCTCTCCTTTAGAGTTTTCACTACCTGGTTGTGAATAATATTCTACTATTCTTTATGTGTCAGGTGTCAGTTTAATTGGTCTGCATCTGCCTGGTTTATTTCCTGGTGCAATCTAGCATGACAAAGTAATGTTTGCACATTCCAATCTCTGGCAGGCATTCTACCATCTAATAACTTATTGAAGTTCTAACCAATACATCCTCCAAAGCAATGATCATTTTGAAATGGGTCGGATGATGTGGTCATATCCATTACGTCCAGGGTATTTTTCATCTTACTGGACTTTTCACTTTACTAATACTATTTAACATTCCCATCAGACCTTTGATTCTGTTTCTATAACAACAATCAAAGATCTGCCATTTCTGTAGAAAAGGTCACGTTCTAAAAGTCAACACATAATTGGCTTGGAAGCATAATTCTCTCCCAAACTAGTTGACATTATCTTGCATGAAAACCTGCATGAAATCATTCCAGATTTGGTACTTGAAGACTTTGGTTTGTGGTGCAGATTTCAGCTTGGTGCCTGGATACCCAGTGAGACTTCGTGTGGAGTGAGGCTAGTTCTAATTGACCCTTTTTTTCACTTATCAGACTAATTGTAGCAGGAGTTAGGATCTAGAGTTGTTGGTTTAAACATCCAACCGGATGAGGATATCACCATAATATCCAACTGGATTTCCAAATTACTGCCCTATCCTCTTATTTTTAGACCATGTTATACTTTGACAATTAGCTCATGAACAACAGAATGCTAGAGAAACTAAATTTGAAATATCATAATTTATTTTAGTTTATTGACTTTCAATTACAACCATAGCACAAAAATATAATTTGGTAGATTTAAGGAGCATAATGATAAAACTGGATTTTTACCACAATATTAAACTGATAGTTCTGCAAAATAAATACTCAATTAAAATATTATAAATAGGCCAATAAAATTTATAATTTTCATTTTTCACAGAAATGAACATAAACCAAAAACAATTGGTTCTGAACGTAGAACAATGGTGTTATTTACCATAAAAGTAAATTTTACGAAACATATGTGAACTAGAACGTTCATACATTGTTGCCATTGCTCTTATAAAGAAACAGTTGTAGGAATGAATTTAATGAATCGAACAACTCGAACAGTACTCTCCATATAGAGAACAAAGTTTTTAAGAATCACGTGAATTGCCACTTGCTTATCCCAGTCCTTCTTTGAAGATTGCTCCTGAATGAAAGCCGCCCCATTACTTTTATCCTGCTGAGCAATGCGTTCACGGATGTGGCTCTACGAACAAAAGAGGAAGAAAACAAAAATTAAAGCTAATTTTACATAGCTAATGTGAAACCATGGTACTTTAAAATCAAGATATTAATCAAGACATTTCTAAAAGTGACAGATCTTTGAAAGCTATTATAGAAATAGGAGCAAGAGTGTGTGAAACTTGAGAAAATAGTATTAGAATGTGAAACTTAAAGAAAACAGTATTAGTAATTTGATGGGATATTTGGTGTAAACTGCTGAGAACTTGTAAAAATCCTGCCTTTCTTTCTTTTACTGGTTTCTTCAGATGACCACGGATGTTAAGGGAGTTTGAGTGTAAGCTCTAGAAATGTAACCATTGTTCCTCGTAGTTTATAATGCATGCCAAGTCTGCACAGAAGTTGTAAAGCAGTAAGTTGTGATTGAAGTGCATCAATGGTAGGTAGAACAATGCTCTGGCTTAGGTACTAATACGATAAAAGAAAATAATTGCACTCTATTTTATTATCAGTTTATTTACACTGATCCATACATCTACAACCCACTCTATATAAATAAATCGCGCATTTACAGTTAAATATTTAAGTTCAAGAGGGATAAACTTGTGAAGTAGGCAGGGGTACAAAGTTGGACCATCAGGGTTAAGTAAAAGAAGGTTTGTTTGTAGAATAAACACAAGCATAACTCAAATGGCCAAATATCTGTTACTTAATTGCACATTCTGTAGTATTCTATGTAATTCTACATAGACTATTCAATCTCCTGCATGGTCCAAACAATTTTTATGCTGTAAACTGTTGTTACCTCCAGTGGGAGCAAGTCAACCAAAATCTTTGTACTGCTCAGCATTGCATCCACTTGACGACTATCATGCTTAATCCACTGTCGCACAAATAACAGGTACTTTTTGTACTCCTGAAATTTCTTGATAATCTTGGATAAACATTTTTTCTGCAAAGAATACAAAAGTGCAACATAATTTCAGAATTTTGTACATCATGTCAGACAATTTTACTAAAACGTATTGGGGCTAGAAATAACGATGTTTCCTTATGTGGAGCCTTTTGCAGCTAGTGGGAAGGGTAATCACAGTTGTGGAGGCTGGTGTGGAGGAGGGGGTATGGGGGATGTGGGCTGGGGGGGGGGGGATGTGGGGGGGGGGTGTGTGGGGGAGGGAGGGGTTGGGGGCGGGCGGGCTGTGGGGGAGGGGGAACCATCAAAACCTTCATAACATTTGTACTATTTCACCGATCGGAACACAACTTATTTGACTTGCAGCAGAGTAAGGTGGGAAAAAATTGTAGTGCGATGAGGGATTTTTTTTTGTGCAAATTTAATTACAACGCAGACAGGAAGTGGTCAAGATGAGAGTTTTAGTGATATATAGATAGTGATCAATTTGTATGCAGCAATGCTTCACAAACACTAGGGGTAAAGGCTCCAAAGGATCTATGCCATTGATACTGAAGTTGGTGTTGCAATATATTTTTATTAGGACACTGAAAGAATTCCTTAGCATCTTTTTCTGAAGGTGTTTTGGGATAGACATAGACATGGGCAATAGACAATAGGTGCAGAAGTAGGCCATTTGGCCCTTTGAGCCAGCACCGCCATTCAATATGATCATGGCTGATCATCTAAAATGAGTACCCCATTCCTGTTTTTTCCCCATATCCCTTGATTCCTTTAGCCCTAAGAGCTAAACTCTCTCTTGAAAACATCCAGTGAATTGGCCTCCACTGCCTTCTGTGGCAGAGAATTTCACAGATTCACAACTCTGGGTGAAGAAGTTTTTCCTCATCTCAATCCTAAATGGTTCTGGACTCCCCCAACATCAGGATTTTTTTTCCTGCATCTAGCCTGTCCAATCCTTTAAGAATGTTATATGTTCCATCATATCCAACTGAGAGGAGACATGGAAGCTCAGTTTAAAAAATTCATGGATTAGAAATTCCACCAGTGTACTATTCTCTCAACGCTGTTCCTCAACCAGGAATATTCCACTATTTACAAATCTATAGTTAATAAAATAATTAGCTCCAATGTTTTCAATATCTCCACTGAACTAGGTAATTTTAAAATAATTAATCAATGCCTGGAACAAACAATACTCCAGATACCACATTTCCTTGAATTATAGAACTGTTTGTGCAAGTCCATCTTTTCACTGGAAGCAAGTACATTAACCAATACAATGCTGCAAGGTCCAACATTAATAATAAGCAAAATATCTCACCTTTTGGAAGTTTTCTTGGAAACATTTATCCCTCTTTCGAATCTGTGGGAGGTCCATTCTGTATATCTCCAGTGAACTTGCACTTCCATTGCACATGAGAAAATAGTCGCATAACTGGGGAAAATATAGTATTTTGTTAGTCACCACCTCTACCTAATTGGTTGTTATGGGGAATCGATGGACAGTAGGGATCCTTAGGAGTAGTGTAAACATGGCACCATCATGAGGACATAGATTCATAGATTAATACAGCATGAAACGGGTCTTTCAGAACAACCTGGCAATGACAACCAAAGTGTCTTTCTGTTCTAATCCCATTCACCTGTGTTTGGCCCATATCTCGCCAAACCTTTCCTATTCATGTACAGGTGCATGTGCAAATGGCTTTTAAACATTGCAACTGTAACTACCTCTACCACCTCTGGCAGCTTATCGCATACTTACCACCCTCTATGTGAAAACCTTGCCCTTAGATTCCTTCTAAATCTTTCCCCTCTCATCTTAAATCTATGCCCTCTAAACTCGCCTACCCTGAGAAAAGGATGGTGTAATTTCATCTGATCCATGCCCATCATGATTTTCTAAACTTTATATGGTAAACCCTCAGTATCCTTTGGCAGGGAAATCATACCCAGCCCATCCAATCTCTCCATATGGCTCAAGCCACCAGTTCATGCAACGTTGCATGAATCTTTCCTGTGTTCTTTCTAGCATCCCCAAGTTCAACAATGGCAGGGCCCAGCAGGTGAGCGTTGATGACTGGAGTATATATAACTATATTCAAACTGAAGTGTCAAATAGATTATTCTCCTGATAGCTCAACCATCACAAAAGTCAACAAATAAAAGCAGCTCATGTCTAAATGCGATAAGTTTGCAACTACATTCAGGCCTGGGCTGATGAGTGACAAGTAACATTTACAGAATAAAATGCCAGACAATAACCACCTTCAACAAGAGACAGTTTAACTATCTGCCCTTGCCATTGAATGGGTATTCCATTGCCATCCTTTGAACCATTAATATTCTGGGAGGCTCCGGAACCAGGAACTCAGCTGAATTAGCCACATAATACCATGGATACAAGAAGAATTCAGAGACTGGGTATTCTGCAGTGAATGATTCACCTCCTTAGACCCAAGCCCTTTCACTATCTATGGCACCAGTCAGGGTTGTGATGGAAGATGCCCCACTTGCCTGATAATACAGTTCTAACATATTGGATGCCATGCAGGACCAAGCAGTGCATTGTTCTGGCACCTCATCAATCACCATGATTATCCAACCATGCCGTCCACTACTGCCACACCCCTTCTACAAAATACACTGAATTTCATTGTCCCAACTATTTGTAACCTATACCCGCAAGAAGTTCAAGGGTACAAGGCAAGGTACCACCACCTGCAGGTTCCTGTCCAGGTTCAACACCATCCTGACCCTTATATGACCCTTTTTATTGATTGGGACTCAATCTTGGAACACCCTGCCTACAGCACCATTAGAGTACTTTCACCAGAAGCACGATAGTTCAAGAAGGTGGATTGCCATCACCACTTTCTTAAGTGCGATTAGGGCAATAATTGTTGGTCAAATCGTGATAATGCAATATAAAATGAAAGAATATATGAAATGCCACTACTTTCACAAAATAACTGGCAGCGATTTACTAATATTCATGTCAAGCTCATCTGAAGGATTTCCCCAGACTCACCTGCTGTTTCTGCTGTTCCATGGCAATGTTCCAGATGAACAGGGCCAAAGGTTCAAGATTCAATACTGCAGCATCACTGGGATCTTCAGTTGTTCCGAGGAAGTCTTCAGATTCTCCCGAAGACTCAAGAAGAGGGGAGGCGTGCACTTGCGATATCAGTGCAGCTGTCAGGTACATCAGCACCAGGACAGGCAGGCAGAGGTCTGGAAGAGAGAGAGACAAGGTTAGTGCCAGAGTCTTCCCAAAGCCAAGGGCCAGTAGCAGAGTACAGAGATCAGAGTTGGTACTAACAGTGCAGCGAGGGCATTGTCAGGGTAGCAGGTATCGTCAGTGTGGAGTTGTCTGAACAAGGACTGTTGAGATGTTTGCTGCAGCTCAGACATATCATTGCCCTCTTATTTATTGTCCTGGTCTAGTCACTGTGTTTCCCAGTGAAAACCCCTGCGACATCATAAAAAAAACGAAGGCTAAAAATATTCTAACATGTAAGCTTTTTTCCAATGTTTCTATTGGGGTAATTAAGGAAGTTACCAATGAAGATTATTCCCCAAATCATAGTGAAAGTGTGGTTGAAAAACCTCTAGTAAAAAATAAATTACAGGATGATACTTGCACTTTCTCTCTTATTACATCTTCCAGAAGCTTATGAAGCACGGGGAGTACAGTGTACTATCCAGCCATTACTTTCTGCACCCCTCATCCTGATAGCTGTTGGTGATACGCCAGAATCCGGTAAAACAGGAACTAAGAATGAGCACCAAGGCTAGTCGATGGATTGGAGCAGCGGCTGGAGCCAGCAGCAACAGCTGAGCATGGGTCAGTTCATTGACTGTCAGGAAGCAGCATTACATGGCTCATCTGCCATTTATGGCCACCTTTGCTGAATGAATTACAGTAGCAAATGCAGCATTGGTGCCAAAGACATATGGCCAGTGGCGGACTGGCCAGGGTGTCAGCTTGCCCGATGGCAAGTGGGCCCCTGATGAACTGGGCCCCCTTTGTCTCCTGGCAACCAATATTTTTAGACCTAGTCCGCGACTGCCTATAGCAACAATACACAGCTGACATTAAATGCTGGATTATGTGGGAACTGCAACCGGAGCAATACGTTTTGAAATATTTCATACCACAACCTGGTGGCAACATACAGTTGAATAGTTGTATAAAAATACGGCAAAATCTATTGGGATCATTTGCATGGTAAATAATGTAACTTTAAATTACATTAAGATGAGTTTATTAGATAACTCCAATGTCATGACATTCTCTTTGGCTTGGCCAGAGGTGGATTCCAGAGGTACTATATACTGCTGGCAGTGCTCATTTGTTTAGCGTTTTGTCTGTTTGGACAAGTGAATGGTCTCTAAGCTCAGTAAGTCTTGTTGGGCCAGCCTCCAATTCCATGTGAAAAATAATTGCATTTATTCTGTCTGCAAAGTTAAAACTGGACTCCTCCAACCCCCCTAACATTGTACACAGGCTCTTTGAGCAAAACAACTATCATGGCAGAAAATTTAAAATAAAAAGTGAATTCTGGAAATATTAATTTGGACAGGGAGCATCAGTCAAGGAAGAATCAGACTGATATTTCTGGTCCAGGAACCTTTATTAGAATCAGCTCCAGGTGCTCTGGCAGCAGGAAATAGGCCGTCCTGCTGTGAGTGCCTAACAGATAGTTCATGCAATTGGATTGCGAGCATTGGACTTTGAATTTTTCTTTAGAGCCTTGGAGTTTATAAGAGGCCTAGGCATTAAATTACTTAGCATTCATTCTGCAGAGAAGTGTAAGCTAATCATTGGTTACCTTGGAGCCTGGTGCATGGTTCTCATCTTTTGAGAAGTATGTGGATACGGGCATTTTTTTAAAAATAAAACTCCATCTCATTTTGTTGAACACTTGTTTAAGGGAGTCACTACCTTCCTCAGAAGATGTTTCACTTGCTTGGGAAAGTATTGGGATTTGCACTTATTACCTCCCCCACGAATTGAATATTATGTATTTGCATGCTTCATGTATTCAAAAAAGCCATGGCTAGACTTGATTATATCAACACTTTTCACTCAAGAACTGACCATTTTTTAACTTTGGAAAAACTCCTTAGTTGCTTTAGCAGTATGTTTGGGATCGTTGCTTCGAGCTCTCTGCGGACGGGACGATCTTCACTTCCGTAGCCGGCGGCGTTTTGGGGCACTCCGCGTCGGGGCGATCCAGCTCCTGTATCGGGGGGATGTCAGGTCCTCCGCGCTGGGCGATCGAACCCCGCATCAGGGCTGGTTGAGCCTCTACGTTCGTAGGAGTACCTGATTAGCCTCTCCCGAGACTGCGAGCTCTTGGTGGTAAGTCCGCTGGCCGCGGTTGGAGTGATCCCAGGCAAGGGATCGGCTCTGGTATTAAGTCTGCACTTCATGATAGGGCCCAAGGTCAGTCCGAGGAGGCCTCCATCTCCATTGATGATAGGCCGCAAAGTGATGGGAGACGTAACCCAGAAACATTGTGTCTCCGGCAAGGTAAATAAATGCTGGGTCTTTGTCCCAAACATTATGGAGGGCACTGTATTATACTCTTCCAGAGCAAGACAACGGAGATAGTGATGGACTTCAGGTAGTGAAGCGGTCGGTACACAAACTCCGGTATAAATTGATGGGACCAAAGCAGAGATGGTTGAAAGTTTAAAGTTCATAGGAGTAAATATCACCAGCAACTTGTCCTGGACTAACCATATAAAGCAATGGCTAAGAAAGCACAACAATTCCTTTACTTTCTTAGAAGGCTTAGTAAGTTTGGCATGTCCCCAACAACTCTCACCAACTTCTATAGATGTGCCATAGAAAACATTTTATCGGGATACATCACAGTATGATTTGTGAACATTTCCATCCAAGACCGCAAGAAATTGCAGTGAATTTGGCACACAGCCCAGAAAGACCAGCCATGATTGAACGGTGGAGTGGCCTTGATGGGCCAAATGGTGTAATTCTGTTCCTATAACTTATGACCATGAATACTCTAGCCAGTTGGTCTGCACAGGTCTATAACACTTGGACAGGTATGCTGTCTGGGCTGGATGCTTTTTGTGGATCCACCCTCTTGAAGAATGCTGACATCAGCCTCAGATAATATCACAGGGTCATCAGGGGTTGGGGCGGGGTGGAAGATTGCAACCTTCGGGTGGTCAGCCCTGTTTCGACTAATGCAATCAACTCGACGTGCACAAACGGAAGATCAAATAGAACAAGTTGTCCTACAACGTTAGGCTGTGCACGCCACACGAAAGAAGAAGTAGGGGTTGGGGCCTCGTGTAGGTGTGCCATTGTTCTCCCCCTCCAAGCATGCATAGGCAGCAATATCTCCCAAAAAGCTCAGTCATAAGGACTAAGTAGTCCAATTAATTTTCACCTCATCAATCATTCTCAACACTCATTCTATGCACCACTGGGCACAGCAGCTTCTCATATTTATCCATCACGTTCATTAATCCTCCAATGGTATTGTGTTAGTCAGTGTGCGATTGAAGTAGGGTCAGCAGCCACAAAGGCTCCTATACCCTATTCCTCCCAGGGGTGAGTAAAGATGTGATGCAAGGGCATTTTAAAGTGGAGAGATATAGGAAAGGAATTTCAAAGTTTGGGGCCGTATCAGTTGACAACACCAGAACAATTAACATCAGGAATGTGCATGTGGCTGATATTTTGTAGGAGTTCAAATATGTCAGAAAGTTATAGAATTGGAGAACAGAGAAATGAAGTGGGTAATTTACAATCAAAAATTCTTATCCATTGACCACGTGTGGGCCTGTAAACATGAGGATAATGGATGAATAGGACATTTGTTTGTTTCAATATGCTTATGTTAAATGGGCCTGCCAAGAATGCTTCAAAATGATCAAATCTGGATGTAAAGGTGTGAATGAAAATTTCAGCACCAGGAATTGAAGCAAAGTTGCTGCAAGGTTGGGGTCAGGTGATGATTGTTTGCTGGAAATTACGTCTTATTAATGGCCGAGATAAGGGATGCAATTGGGGATTAAATGCAGCGCTGAAATTATAAACTGTCAGGCTGTTGCCAGAAAGAGCTATGGAGTTAATGGTTATAAAATGAAGTTTGTGTTGTGGGACCAAAGATGATAATTTTGGTCTCTTCAATGTTTAATTGGACAATTTTCTGCTCATATAATTTCACCAGTCAGACTGATGTCTATGATTACCATGTCTAAAAGCAAGTGTTCATTGCTCTCTGTCAATATACTTTGACATATTGTATCCCATATGAGGTGAAAGTAGTTTCTTCCTTTTGCTGAGCATGTTCAACTGTGTGAAGTTAAGAGGGAACTCCAGAACAATTGCACTGAGAATGTTACACATTGCTCATTGACACTACAATCTGCAAACTCCATACGCTTCTGACAGGCATTAGTTATACACCTCTGTGCTAATTATATTAATCACCTGATAAACTGCAATGACTTTGCCTAATAACTATAATTTACTGATCGTGATTAGTTTAAACAACTCAAAGATTCATTATGTAATTTCAAACAAGACTCTTTAACACTTTAATTGTACAATTCTTTAGTTAGCTTCACAACTTCCAAAACTTACTACGTGTTCAGATAATACTCACTTGAGATGAACTTCATCTGCGTCCAACTTGGCTAGTTCATCTCCAGGTACCTGACTCTGGGTCTTCTGTGATGGTTATTCTCTGAAATTGTTGCTGGTGATTATTCTGTGAGGCACCATTTTATACATTTCCTTATATATCCATGATTTTGCTTTGGCTTTGTCAACTACTTTTCCATGTACATACTTATTGAATTTCTTCAAATATCTGCTGGCACTGTTCCATAATGATTTTAACATTTCACATGCTGGTTCGGTAATTATCAGGTTGGCTGCATATAGCAAAATATCCTGATAGTTTCACTGCTCAGGGTAAAATCACAGAACTGTGTCAGCACAACTTGCCTTTTCCACATTGTTACTAACCAGATACCCAGATGTTCGTGGCAGTGGGCAGGTGCTATAGACCTGCACGGGAAGGTAGACGCTCCCGCCCCCATGAGTCTTGGGCAGGTGGAGCTCGTCAGCCTGGGAGGCAGTCCATCTAGGAGAGGGAAAACTCTGATTTAAAACCTCCACTGCCTTGTGGCCACATCCAGTCATGGAAAAGGCTCCAGGAGTAAACCTCAAGAAAATCCGTAGGAGGAGCCACTAAGGCAGTTCGTCGTTATCTCCAACCTCGCTCTGGCAGCTCCTGCGACAGCGCTGGTGCTAAACTGTAACGGCCCTGCTGTTCCTTTGGATTGATCAGCGACGTGGAGAGGGGGGACATGCTGCATGGGCAACAGCCTGTTCTCCATATGACATCGCCCAGGCTTGCATCCGACCACGATGCATCTCCCATGGTCAGTAATGACCAAGGGAGGCCTATTACCCAGATGCTAATCTTACGACCAAGCCTCACCATGCTTCCTTTGTTCTGCTACTCATTACACCTCAATATGGGATCTACTACATTAAAGGAGTCATCATAATACACGTCACAAATGTGCACATGTGCACCATTTGTGAACCAAATAAGCGAGTTCAGTATTCCGATAAACGCAAAGAATCATGGGAATTGTCAAACTTCATTCGGGGGAAAAAAAGCGAACGCAGCGCTGTATAAACTGTGTATAAATTGTTAACTATTCTACTAATGAATTAATCTAGAATTCTGTCAACTCAATAGCTTTCTTTCTTGTACTGCTGTTCACACACTACTTACACAGTCCCAGTTCTAGTTCAGTTCATTACTCTGCAATTATGAGATATTCAAAAAGTTAAAGAATTTGTTATTTTTATTTAATCCGTAATGTGCTTGCTACTGGAATAACAAAATATTACTTGTGTTTTAAACATTTTCTTATCTTTATTCATAATTTATGTGTAAACATATATTTAATCTGTGGCAGGCAGCGACTGTATCAGTGTGATGTGGGCTGATATTTTACCTACAGGCGGTGTGAATGTACCATTAAGGCAGGGGTCAGCAACCTACGACCCACTATTTTTTTAGTGACTAGAATGCTGTTCTTGCCTTCAGTGGGACCTTGCCCAGAGATACCCAGTGCTTGGGCAAGGCAGCTCTCTGGGATGGGTTTGACTGGAATGGTTTTACATTGTGAAGTTCACTGTGCCTGAGTTATTGATCAGAGTGAACACCTGCACCTGTGGACACATCTGACTGTGGAGTCTGTTACAGATGAATTCCACTGCTTGTTGGTCAATAATTGGATCGATCCCCTGAACCAGTGACCGCGGATCTACCTGCGTGTGCTCTTCTGAACTGAACTCACTGTGGAATGAATCCATTAACAGAGCCACTCTGCTGCCAGATACTAAGTTGTCCCTGCCTTCCCTCTCGAAACCTCCTTGTCCTCATCGGATGTCGAGTTCCCAGAGCCCTGGTTAAACGCGTCCGGTCACGGTTAAGTCTGTGAAACCGGCCCCATCAGAGACTGCGGGCAGGATTAACGAAAGGACTATTCCGCCTATTGTAGTGGGTGGCTGTTCGTGAGGAGTGAGAGAGAGAGAGAGAGTGTAGGAGTATGAGGCGAGATTTAATTTCCAGCGGCATGTAAACGATGGACCCACAACGTTGACACTGCAAGGCAGTAGCAAGAGTCTTTCAATAGTTTGTTATTTTCAGTTGAGTTAAAAAGTTAAAAAAATAAAACACAAAGCGACCTGAATAATCACCGCACTTACTGTCGATGTCCTACATACTGCCGTTGATAAAGTTACATTACTATACCGCAAGAAGTGAACAAATCCAAATATATCACAGAAAAATGAAAATGTTTGTTTGCCGAAGCTCTTACCAGGCACACCAATAACTGCAATGTGTATAATTGTTATACTAGTGTCTCAAACTAACTGATATGTTCAGTAGGTATAATATTGCTTTGCCCAATAATATAATAACACAATATTATGTCTGCTGAACATAGCAGTCAGTTTAAGACACTGGTATAACAGTTATATGCTCCGAAGCATAAAGCAATAAACCAAGCATAAAGCAATAAAACCAACAAAATCAAGTTTTGTACAAATGAACTATAAATGCACCTAGTTAATAGTTTTGAAAGCAGTATTTTCTTACCTTGAAGAAACAAAACTGGAAAATACGGATGAAACGCAGGTCTGTTTACACGCAGCAGCTAAGCTGGCGAGAATGTTTATCGCGAATGACCTATGACCTGGGCATGCGCAGTTGAAATACCGAACTTGCTTATTAGGGTCACTTTATTTCAGCTTTAGTGATACAGCACGTAAACAGGCCCTTCGGCCACCGAGTCAGAACTGACCAGCGATCACCATGTACACTACACACTATACTACACACTAGGGATAATTTTACCATAGCCAATTAACCTACAAACCTGTAGGACTTTGGAGTGTGGGAGGAAACCGGAGCACCTGGAGAAAACCCATGTGGTCATAGAGAGAACTTACAAATTCCATGCAGACAGCACCTGAGGTCAGGATCAAACTGGGTTCTCTGGTTCTATAAGACTGCAACTCTACCGCTGTGCCGCTCTGTTATTTACTGTGCTATTTACATGGAGTTTAGAAAACTTCCACGAGGCAGCTGAAATTAGGATGAATAGGTTGATTTAGTGGAGCCATACTTATCATTTGCAATCTTCAGGTGAACAGTAGATGTTGAACAGTTTGCCTGTTAGCTACTGGCAGGAAATTGCTTAAATATATAAATCAGAACTATTTGCGGGTTATAGAGCCCTGATTCTAATTTTCAGGAACATTTGTCCTGATTAAATTCCATCTGTCATTTCTCTGTGGTTTGTACCTGATCATTCCACTTATGTTCCTTTGACATGCAAAATGCTAGCAGAAGATCACAGATCTACTTTCATATCCCTGCTCATATGTACAGCACTTGTGGTATCTGATTTCCTATCAAAACATTCACTTTTCAGTCACTTGTTGTGCCTGTAAATACTTCCACAAAGCTGTTTGGTTGGATTATGCATCCAAGTTCTGAAAAACATGCAGGCAAACCGCAATGCATGTCATAAATCAGCTGCTGCTATATGAAGTGATCAGGAGGCTAAGAATTTCACTATGACAGTGTTAGACACCTCCACAAGGATCAATATATACATATAAGTAAATGTCTTCCTGCAGAGGTTACCGATCCTGGTCATCACAGCTTTTGAAAAGCTTTGCCTTCAGATGTGTTAGTCCTGAGAGGGCTCTGGACAGCAGTTTGTATACCTGTAAAACTTGGACGATATAATCAATAGACTGTAGCAGCACCTAGAGGTGGCCTGGGGAATCACAAACCCTCGCTATTGGCTGGCGCAGTCACGTGATCGCGGGACTGTTTTCGCGGGTTTTTGGTAAAGCATTCATTCAAGCTCCACCGTGTTCGAAGGAGCTTCTTTATTTTGGCTGTTTAAGATTCTCTCGAGTAAATCGCTTTATTATCGTTTAAAATAAAGAATTTTACTTTACTCGATCTTCTCGACTCGCCAAATTGGTGACCTCGTCAGTCCGCTCGTTTATTCGGACTTCGACCATGCAAGGCGCTGCTAATCCCAATGCCCATCTTCTCAAGCCAAACACTGTGGGCCTGAAACTGCCCTTTTTCTGGGTGGAGCAGCCTCAAGTGTGGTTCCCCCTCATTGAGGCACAATTCCACCTCGTTGTGGACGCCACCTGATATTTCTACGTGGTCGGGGCGCTTAGCCAAGAAACAGCCACTCGTTTGCTGCCATACCTGCAGGATCCTCCAGCAATTGGCAAGTACGAAGGCCTCGAGGTCCTGCTGCTCCACACGTTTGGGCTTGGCCTCTGCGATCGCGCCGCCCACTTGCTCCACATGGACGGTCTCGGCGATCAGAAGCCTTCCACGCTCACGAGCGAGATGCTCGCTCTGATGGACGGCCACCCTGCCTGTTGTTCGAGCAGGCCTTTTTAGAGCAGATGCCCGATGACATCCGCCTGCTCCTCGTGGGTCGGACTTCGCCGACCCCCTGCAGCCGACGAACTGTGACTCGCCAACTGCAGGACAGTGGGTCCATCAATCGGCTTCCGTGCCCGTGCACCAGCAGCCTCGCAAAGACGTCCCACCCGCTGCTACCGTCGCTGCACCGCAGCCACAGCCATCCGCCAGACACCGGGGTAAGCGCCAGTGGTGCTACTACCACCAATGCTGGGGTGCCGAGGCCCGATGATGCCGTGTGCCCTGTTCGTTTGCAGGAAATGCCTCGGCCGATCGGCAGTAGAGGCTATCGCGATTAGTCAGAATCACCGCCTCCACGTTTGGGACTGCCATTCCGGACCGCGTCATGGAGGACTCTGGGGCCATCGTGATCATGCTTCCCCCAACTGGGCTGGACACCCGTGCCGGTGAGGCCCCGTCCTGACTGCCGTCAACCGCAGCACCATCCGCACGTATGACACGCGGACTCTATCCCTCAGCTTAGTCTCCCGCCCATATTCCTGGACTTTTACCGTCGCGGACGTGGCCCACCCGTTGCTGGGCGCCAATTTCCTCCGGGCCTTTTTGTTTCTGGTGGATGTGCGGGGCGGGCACCTCGTTCCACTGGTGTGCCCCAGCCCTGTGACCCCGCGGCCCGTGAAACCCCCCAGCCCGCAGCTGAGCGCAGTAGCCGAGGTAAAGGGCATATGCCTTCCTGCTCACCGAGTTCCCGGGGCTCGTCACCACCCGCTTTCGTGCGATCGCTCTTAAGCACGGGGTGGTGCACCATATTCCCACCGCAGGACCGCCATGACATGCACGAGCGCGCAGGCTCCCACCCGACAAGCTGCGGATTGCCAAAGAGGAATTTAGACAGATGGAGGACATGGGAATCGTACGGCGCTCTGATAGAGCAAGTGATGATAAATAATGCACACAGAAATGCCTAGCAGGTATAACATTGCTTGCTGTGCAAACTGCACATTTCCAGAATTGGCCTGATTTAAACAGAAAAACATTGAAATTTACTTGCAGAGTGGATAACGTTTTGTGAAGGAATTTCTAACCATTAGAGTCTACTAAAATAATGATCTGGGAATGAGGGAGAACTGTTTTTTCTGTTCTCTTTCTGCGCTTTGCTATATAAAACGAATACAACTGCACATGCGTAGAAATTATATATTTGTCAAATTAAAATTTCAGGAAGAGTGGGCCACAAGGCCCAAAATGCAGAGGAATATGAGGGCCATAAATCCTGAATATTATTTAACAGTTGGCAACAATGATAAGCTAAATTTAACACGTGCTGGAAGTTATCACACTCAAGTTCAAGTTTGTTACATTTATTGTCACATGTACCAATTGGTACAGTGAGATTTGAGTTACCATACATCCATACAAATAAAAAGATCACAATGCACGATAGAGTGTAACATGAACATCCCCCATAGTGGAATCAACGTTTCCCACTGTGAAGGAAGGCAATCAAAATCCATAAGCAGAGATTTTGCAGCCTGTAACCTGAGGGGTACTGCTCCTGACAAGAGGGTAAATTGTACATTCCTGGTCAGTCTTAAAATGGGACGTGTGCTGTTGGCAATCAGAGAAGACATGCTTTGACCTGTAAGAAACTATTTGCTGACAGGCACAAATTAAAGCTGGAAATATGTTTGAGTAGTCAGAAGAATGTGCTTAACTATCTTGCTAATCCTGGACTTGCTGATGGTGGGTTTTTTTGTGCATTTTATTTGTCCATGTGTGTCTGTGTTTGCATGCAGAATTTGAATTCCGAACATCTGTAATCCCATTGCATTGGCCATTGAACCAACATCTACTCTGCCAATACTATACACTACCTGGTGTGCAGTGGTCATCCCATGTTAAAAGAGTTCACACACAGAGTTTCCATTCCTCAGAATTGATGAAGCAGCGTTTAAGCAATGTATTCAAGCAAATTATTCTTGATCCCAAGGACCTGCGTAAGAAGAGAGAAAGCTGTCCCGCCCATCCCAATTTTCTGAGACTTCCATACCATGTGATTTAAACAGCGAGGGAATAGGCTTGATATGATGAGTAAAAAGAAAAAGAACCAGTTAACAATACTAAATACTACCTGTGAAGAATTTGGTTTTCTTGATGTCTGGAGGCATTTTCACCCTCTAGAACGAGACTATACACATTACTCAATATCGCACTCAGTTTACTCCAGAATAGACTATTTCTTAATGCAGAAAGACGACTGTTATGGGGTAACGGATTGCAGAATTGGTGTGGCAGATGTATCAGACCATAATGCCATATACTTAACAATTCAAATGGACAGTGGAAGGAAAAACACAGTGTGGCATTTAAATGTTGGAATACTGAATGATAAAACAACTGTTAATGATTTTAAATTGGAAATCAAAACTTAGCTAGAGGAGAATGACAATGGGACCCATCCATACTATGGGACTCATTGAAGGCTGTAATATGAGGTAGGTTAATAGCTAGGGCATGAAAAGGCCAGAATGAAAACATATAATGTTGATATCAGACCTGGAGGATTTAGAACAGAAGTACAAAAATAATAAGGACCAGAGAACTTATAAACAAATAAAAGATTTGAGGGAACAAATGGATGGAACATTGGGTCAAGAGGTGGAGAAAAAAGCAAGATTTGTTAAACAGGCACATTATGAGCTAGGCCCTAAATCCACTAAATCCACTGCCCGGAGGCTACGCAAACAGGCCGACAAAACCATACACAAGATTAAGGTACCCATGTACACAGAAATGAAAGAGTGACCCAAAAGGAATAGAATATATCTTCCAGGAATATTATAAAGAATTATATACACAAACCTCTACAGTAGATGGGGAATCAATGAGGATGTTTTTAAGTACAATAGATCTGCCCCGTATTGGAGTGACACAAAATAAAATAATCACAGCAGAAATATCACTGGAGGAGATAGAGAAGACAATTGGTAGGATGAAAACAAACAGGGCCCCAGGCAGCGACGGTTTCCCTATAGAGTGGTATAAAATATTTCGGAATGAGCTGAACCCACTTCTTCTGAGAACCTTTAACTAGATTATCAAAGAAGGCAAGACACCTCCATCATGGAAAGAGGCAATTATCATATTCATCCCCAAAGAGAATGAAGACAAGGAAAATTGTACCAACTACAGACTGATATCGATTATAAATGTGGACTATAAACTATATTCTTCAATTATCTCCAAACGATTTGAAAACTTCATGCCAGATTTAATTGATGAAGACCAGACTGGTTTTAAAACGGGCAGACAAACAAAGGACAGTAGTAGAAGAACCCAACATATAATACACACGATTCAAAAGGAAAGTATGCGCGCTGTCCTGATAAGCCTAGATGCGGAAAAGGCTTTCGATAGGGTTAAATGGGAATTCTTATATCAAACACTAGAAAGATTTGGCTTTACCGAAGATTCAATTCAAGTTATTAAAGCATTTTACCACCTACTGCAAGAGTAAAGGTGAATGGGTCCTTAACTGAGAGATTTGTGTTAGGAAGAGGAACGAGACAGGGATGTTATCTTAGCCCTACCCTGTTTGCTATATATATTGAACCAGTGGCTCAAGCGATTCGTCAAGATAGGGAACTGAGGGAAGTAACCATAAGAGACAGAGAACACAAAATTGGCCTTTTTGCAGATGACGTAATGATGTATTGCACAGGAAGTAAACACCTCCTCTCCAAGGATGATGGAAATCATAGAGGAATTTAATTTTTATGCAGGATATAAAGTGAATATTTCAAAAACTCAAACCCTCCTATTTAATTGTGCTCTTCCAGAAGAAATCAAGCAAAACTATAATATTAAATGGGATTCAAAATCAATCAAATACCTAGGGGTACATATAACAAAAAATATATCAATGTTGTATGGGGCCAATTATAATCACATCAACCAAAACATAAGTAAGGATATAGAACGATGGTCCACCTACCCAATGGATTTTAGTAGTAAGATAAACGTGTTGAAAATGAATATTTTGCCATGGCTATTGTACTTGTTTCAATCTCTGCCAAGAGTGTACCATTAAAACCATTCACGGAATGGGATAAATTAATATCTAGATGTATTTGGGGAGGAAAGAAGACCAGAGTTCGATACACTACACTCCAGTTGCCAAAGGCCAAGGGTGGAATGGCACTTCCAAATTTTAGGATATATTTTTATGCAGCCCAACTTCGACCAGTAATTAATTGGTGTGAGGACAGCTATATAGCTGGGTGGAGACATATATCCCTGACTTCCACATCCAAACACTCTTGGGAGAAAAAGCACTTCCTGGACATATCAGGAGTATAATCGATCCAATAATGATATTTACTTTAGAAACCTGGTTCACTCTTACCAGACAACTTAAGCTGAATAAAGGACAAAACGTTTTAAGATGTATAGCTTTGGATAGTGAATTTAAACCAGGGATGTATGACTCAACATTTAAAGAGTGGATGAAAAAAGGAATGACTGCATTTTGTACTGTTACTGAAAATGGAGACCTAAGATGTTTTCAAGATTTGAAGGATAGATTTGCACCGGAACCAAGACTTGTTTAGATACCTCCAACTGAGAGTTTATTACAATAAAAAAGTAAAAAGGGAGGCACAAGAAGAAAATAATCCAGTGGTAGAAGTGATAGTTGATGCGCATTTTACTAGAATGTTGCCTGGGTTTCAACAACTAAGTTACAGAGATAGGTTGAATAAGTTAGGTCTTTATTCTCTGGAGCGCAGAAGGTTAAGGGGGGACCTGATAGAGGTCTTTAAAATGATGAGAGGGATAGACAGAGTTGATGTGGACAAGCTTTTCCCTTTGAGAATAGGGAAGATTCAAACAAGAGGACATGACTTCAGAATTAAGGGACAGAAGTTTAGGGGTAATATGAGGGGGAACTTCTTTACGCAGAGAGTGGTGGCGGTGTGGAATGAGCTCCCAGTGGAAGTGGTGGAGGCAGGTTCATTGGTATCATTTAAAAATAAATTGGATAGGCATATGGATGAGAAGGGAATGGAGGGTTATGGTACGAGTGCAGGCAGGTGGGACTAAGGGGAAAAAAAATTTGTTCGGCATGGACTTGTAGGGCAGAGATGGCCTGTTTCCGTGCTGTAATGGTTATATGGTTATATGGTTATATCAAAAACATCAAGGATTATTTCTAAACTTTACCATAGTTTAATGGAATGTCAAGCTAAAACTACATGTTATGTAAAATTTAAGTGGGAAAAGGAATTGAACATCACAATCTCAGAAGAAGAATGCATCATATGTGTGTAACACTACAGACATCCACTAATTCAAAAACAATGGAGAGAATTTAATTGGAAAAATGTGATTTGTTTCTTTATTACGCCTAACATTCTTCTTCTTATCGAGTCCACACACAGGATTAGAAGTTGTTCAGCCAGAGCTGAACACACCTCTCGGCATCTGCATACAATGGTGTCTGTCTTGTCGCTTCTTGTGCTTCTTGTGCGTGGTGGTGGAAAGATTGGTGGAAACAGGGCCGCGACGTGAACGCTCTTTCCTTGACCCCCCTAACATAAAAAGCAAGCAAATTCTAAGGCAGCAAACATGCTGGAGGCAATGCGTCCAAACAGACGCAAATCATGCACATATCTTCTGGAGTTGCCCAAAAATAGAACCATTTTGGGACAGAGTGAATTCAGAATTAAAGGAAGTATTAGGATATATAGTCTCCAAGAAGTGTTCCATTTTATACCTGGGTAATATAACTACAGTGGTGCTGAAGGAAGATCATTACTTGGTTAAAATCCTACTCACAGCTGGCAGAAAGGCCATTACAAGAAACTGGCTTGCAGCGGACACACCCAGACTTAGACAATGGTTAGACATAGTACAAGAAATATTTGTCATGGAGAAAATGACATATTCTCTAAGAGTGAAAGAAGACGAGTTTAACAGAAAATGGGGAAAATGGATTAGGTATAGAAATAAAGACATCAACTGTATAATTTTATTGACAATAATGTAAGTTATTGGAAAATGTTTTAATAAGAAAATAGTTCTGTATACTGCATCATTAATTGTAAACTGAACAATTGTAAAAGCTGCACTGTTGTATGTTTCACTGCATTGTTGTATGTTTCATTGTTATATTTGTGTTTTATTTGTGTATGCATAAAAGCAATAAAGACAAAAGTGAAATAAAAAAAATATATATATAAAAATTAAAAAAAAGAAATGCCTGTGGCAATATTAGTAGCTGCCTAAATGACGCATGACAAAAACCACTCAGGTTTTTTTGGTCTAGTTTAATTTACAGCCAGCAAGGAAGTTATGCAAACGTCTCTATAATTTCCGTACACTAAGACGTTTGACTAATATCCTCTTGTCAAATTTAATATTTTAATTTCTTCTATACTTTTTGCAAGGGAAGAATACCCACAAAGCCAAATAGGATGTGAGCTCTCTCACACTGATCCCGTTCCTTTTAGAATTATAGAGATGTACAGCACAGAAACAGGCGCTTCCGCCCACCACACTCACAATGCCCTTTTTACTTCATTTGTCTACATTAGGACAACATATAGTCGGCCTTTTTAACCGTTTGTCTGAATGCCTCTTAAATGTCGTGTTTGTACCTGATTCCATCACCTCTGCTAGCATGTGTTGGACGGAACTGCAGAAACCGAAGATAGACACAAAAAGCTGGAGTAACTCAGCAGGACAGGCAGCAACCCCGGAGAGAAGGAAAGTGTGACGTTTTGGGTCGAGACCCTTCCTCAGACCCTGAAGAAGGGTCTCAGAAACATAGAAAATAGGTGCAGGAGTAGGCCATTCAGCCCTTCGAGCCATTCAATATGATCATGGCTGATCATCCAAAATCAGTACCCCGTTCCTGCTTTTTCCCCATATCCATTGATTCTATACATCATGACCCAAACGCCACCCATTCCTTCTCTCCAGAGATACCACCTCTAGCGTGTAGGTTTGGCATAACGTACATCTGGCACGTGTTCCAGATATCAACTGTGCTTTAATAAAAAATGTAACCCTAGATACCATTTAAAATCCCATCCTCCCTCCTTAAATTATGCCCTCTTGTTTTTGATACTCCTACCAGAGGAAGAAAATAGTGACTATTTACTTGATTTATGAGTCATTTAGTTTTATCAGGAAACCCTTCGGCCTCCTTCGATGTTGGAAAAGTAAGCCGACTATCCAGTCTTTCCCCATAACTAAAGTCCTCTAATCCAGGTAACTTTCTTGTGAATTTCCTCTGCTTCTGTCCAGCACAATTACATTATTTTTAAAGGCGGCGCTCTGAACTGCGCACAATAGTCTAAGTGCAGCTGAACCAGTGTTTTGTAAAGTTGCATATTAAAAGTCTTATGTTCTATGCTCTGAAGGCCAGCATGCCATATGCCTTCTTGTCCACTCTATCAACCTGTGTTTCCACTTTTATTCTACTAAGGGCTTGAACTTTAAGGTCCTTCTGTTGATCAACATTCCTCAGTGCCTCGCCATTAACTGTATAGATCCTATCCCTGTTTGAGTTCAGAAATGTAACCTTTCATACTTGGGGTTATATTCCATCTGCCCAACTGTACATCCGATTTACATCCCACTATAATTTTAGACAACTTTCCTCATTACGGGGACGACAGATGGCGCAATGGGCCAAGTGTTCGGCTGGCAACCGGAAGGTAGCTGGTTCGAATCCCGCTTGGAGTGCATACTGTCGTTGTGTCCTTGGGGCAAGACACTTCACCCACCTTTGCCTGTGTGTAAAATGTAATGTAATTATGTGAAGCACTTTGGGGTCAATGCAAGTTGACTAAAAATGTGCTATATAAATAAGATTATTATTATTATTATCCACAATACCACCAATGATTGTGTCTTCCGCAAACTTACTAATCATACCTGCTACATTTAAATCCAAGTCATTAATATATACCACGAACAACAGTCCCCCTGCACAAATCCCTGTGGTACACCATTGAATCAGAAAACTATCCATCCACCACTACCCTCTGCCATCCATCATCAAGGCAATTTTGAATCCCAATTTTGAACTGTCTGTCCAATCATAAGATGCAAGATATTTTGTAAGAGGCACTTTATTTTCATATTCATCTTCAAGATCTGGACTGCTGGCAAGGCCACCGGTCATTGCTCACCCCAGATTGTCCTTTCTTCAACCAATGTAATATAATATTAGACAGTGATAAATGATGAAGGACCGGCAATATATCCTGAAGTCAGGATGATGTGAACCTGCAGATGGTGTTTCCCCATGTAACTATTCCCTACTCTTCTCACTGACAGTGATTGCATGCTCACAGGGTGCTGATGGAGTAGCCTGGATGAGTAACTGCAGTGCACTTTGTAATTGGAACACACTGTGCCAACTGTAAACTGATGCTGGAGGGAACATTTTACCTGATACGTAGGTAATGGGCCACCGTATTCTGGGTGGAGGGAACAAAGATTGTTGAGAATGATTGGCATTGCTTAATTCTGGGCAAATAAAGAGCATTCCATTTGTGCCTTGTGGAAAGACCTAGAGTGTTACGCCGATTTTTTTGGCGACTGCCGGCATCATTGACTGACGTATCAAGTCTCCGAACAACGTGCGGCATGATGCAGCGGTGACGCGGCGTGATGACGTATGATGCGCGCGGCGGACAGTGTTTTTTCAAGTGTCGCAACATTTTTTTTGTCCCCACTGGATTTCGAAATGTTCAAAATCTTTTGGCGACACTGATATGACGCTGGCAGTCGCTGAAATAAATCGGCAAGTGGGACAGGCCTTTTAGGAGATTAATCACTCACTGGCATGCCAAGCCTGTGACCTGCTTGGGAATGTATGTGGCTGGTCCACATGAGTTTCTGATCAATGATGAGCATTAGGATATTGAGAGGAGACTGACAATGGCAATGCTGTTGAAAGTCAAGGGTATTAATGAATGAATGAATGATTCTTTATTATCACATGTGAGATGTCACATGAAATTCTTTGTTTTGCTTACCATACGCAAAGTATGAAAAAGTCGGCATCCATATCATGGACAAAGTTACAAAGTATTCAATGTGGTAACCAACAGCCCCTCTTCGTTCTTATCCTCATCTGATCTCCAGAGCACACCGTGGGCCTGTTCGACCTCTGGCACTCACACAGCCTCTCCAACCTCCGGCACTCACCGTGGCCCTTCCTTGGCCACTTGCCGCTGGCTCCTCTCTTGGATGGCTCCAAGGCGCTCGTTGAGAGTTTATGATGGACCTCCTCACTCTCGGAAGATTTTCCTCGATCTTGGATGGCCCCCCTCACTCCTTGATGTCCCATCTCGCTCTTCGATGACCCACCTCGCCTTTGGCGGCTGCTCACAGGTCCCTCATAGAGATGGTCAACATCTTCCATTTCCTTGGTGAAAACAATTTGACCTGGTCCAACCATATTGACCAAAAAGCAAAGAATGCACACCGTCTCGACTTCCACAGACACTGAAGGGAATTTGGCATGTCTCTAATGATAAATACAAAATCTACAGTTGCACCATAGAAAACATCCTATCTGGATCCAATACAGCCTGGTATAGTTACTGTCTGAAGAAGGGTCTCGACCCGGAATGTCACCCATTCCTTCTCTCCAGAGATGCTGCCTGTCCTACTGAGTTACTCCAGCAATTTGTGTCTACCTTTGGTATGGCTACTGCTCTGGCCAAGATCGCAAGAAAATGTTGAGAGTTGTGGACGTTACGCAGTCTGTCACACAGATCAGCCTCCCTCACATCCACTCCATGTACACATCACGCTGCCACAGTAAAGCAGCCAACATAATCAAGGACTACTCAGTCCCTCGTCATTCATTCTTTTCCTCTCTCCCATTGGAAGAAAATAGAAAAGATTGAAAGAGTGTATAGCTTCTGCCCTGCTGTTATGCGATTCTTGATGAAACACACATATGCTAAGCCAGGGCTCTCACTTAATTTTTCCCCCTGTAGCCAGCCGGGCAACCTTGGCAGCTTTTTAGGTTGCCAAATGACAGTTTAGGTGGTCATTTAAGAAGGTTTGCATGATACGTGCGATAATGTGCTCGGACGAAGTGTGTAGTTACCAGTCGGAATTATGCTCACTGAAGCATTCACATATTATCTCTGCTTCAAATAAAGTCACAAACTAAACATATTCACCAATCAAGACATGATATATACCACAATAACATGCAGCAAAATTATAATACAGTATATCAACTCTTTTTACACATTGCAATTAATGCAATTTCTATTAGTTCTTTCCACTTACAAACAAAAATGTGGTTAGATTATTCAGCGTATGATTAAACTGTGTCAATAAATCCTGGACTATGGTAACATATATGCTTAACCATGCACAGATTGATGCAAACATGTTTTCTGTGAAGGACCGAAAATTATCATGACATGGCCATAGCATGGGTCGTTATTGCTATTGGTACAGAAACACTCTCGCTTCCCACATAATTTATCCATAACAAAATATACAGGTTGCAAGGAAATTTCTAAAGGCATTTTATGATAATAGCTGTTAAAACCGACTATACCCATCTGACAGGTTAAACATTACACTAACTGACAAGAGATGGCCAAAGGACCTAACTGCAGCAAATGTTATTTTGGTAATATGTTTAAAGATGTCAAAACGCCACATTACCGTACATTCAGATTAGATTTACGTATTGTGAACAGCATGAAGATACCCAGTTTGTACACAATAGATTAAAAAAAAATTATTGATAAACGCTGTTTCCATCATTCCCACTTCAGAATTAACGTTAAAATTTCAACAGAAATATCTCCTGACCAAATTTATGATGTATATGACCGACTGTAGAAGTAAAACCTGGATAAATCCAGCGTATAGTTGTGAATGTTGCTCATTAAATAACTATAGTACTGATACTCCATATTAAGAACATTGATTTGCCGTTAAAATGAATTCTGTAATAACGTGTCAACGGTAGCAGTGACAATCGAACACTGCGGTTTTAATGTTTCATGATTTAATTAATCCATCTTTGGGGATTAAAACAAATAATAACATTGGGAATTAAAACACATTTGATTGCAGTCCATTATCAAACATAGTTAATGTTCCCTCTGAAGACATTTCCAGCACAATGGGGTCAG
The DNA here is from genome assembly GCF_028641065.1 of Leucoraja erinaceus. NCBI lineage: Eukaryota > Metazoa > Chordata > Chondrichthyes > Rajiformes > Rajidae > Leucoraja > Leucoraja erinaceus. Next base: position 93,043,510 of record NC_073378.1, read on the forward strand.
GGAGGGTGGGGGTGTGTGAATCAGTGGGGGTCGTAGATGAATGGGGGGGGGGGGGGGGGGGGGGGGGGGGGGGGGGGGTTGAGAAGGCAATCGATGTGGAATGGATGGATTGAAGCAAGTGAATTAGTACATTTTGGTTGGAGTATGTAAAATTGTTAGGGGAGAGCACGGGGGATGTCAGTGTGTTGAATGGGGGGATTAGTACGGGATGGATGGGGGGGGCGTCAGGAGAGAGAGAGAGAGAGAGCAGCTGCTTCAGACGGCAGAAGGAGGCCTCCCCCTCCCTCCCTCCTCCCGGCCTCTGCATGCGGGAGGGTTTGTTTTGAAAGCGTTTTTTCACCGTTGGCAGAGTGGCAGGCAGAGGCTGCTATCAGGGCGGGTGGAGTGCGGGAGGAGGAGGAGATGGAGCCGCTGTCGCGACCGCTGCCCATCATTCGCTCTGACCCTTCGTTACCCTGCACCTGGTATCTTTGCCTCGCAATACAGCCGTCGCCGACACAAAACATCACGTTCCTTTTCTCCAGAGATGCTGACTGATCCGCTGAGTTACTCAATTTTTTTGTGTCTATCTTCGGTATAAACCAGCATCTGTAGTGCCAAGCTGGGCAAAATGACTCTCCGTTTAGGTTGCCCGGCGGCATTTTGGGTGGTCAATGGCACCCGGGCAATCGTTAATTTTGAGTATCTTCAATCTTCCAATCAACCTCATTGCAGCCCTTGCACTCTTTTTATCAGCATTTTTTATGTAGCTGTAAAACTATATTCTACACTCTTTCTTTTCTCTTTTTGCATTATCTGTTGTACTCGTGTGTGGTATCATACACCCGGAGAGCACAAAGAACAATGTTTTTCACTGTATCTCAGTACACTTGACAATAATAAACCAAAATCGATATCCAATGTTAGTGGTCATGACCAGGAACTGTCTCTGGCTTTTCCCTCTGAGTGGATCCCCCCCCCGTCTAAAAAGTTTGAAAAGCTCCGCACTGAACACATGGTCTCCAGTCTTTTTTTTACAGCATCTCAGAATGTCCACCGAAATAGCTGACAGGGAGACATTTTATGTTTTTTAAAGCAAGAGGAACAACGGTGCCCCTGATGATTAAATTAAATTTAGTTGTCAGTGGGATTTCCATCTTACCACACACACGACATGTTCTTACCAAAATGTAAATGAAATGTATCTCCTTTCAATTGCATATGCAAATTTGCTTAAAGAATCTCAGTATGTTAGCAAAAACAATCAATCCTAAAGTCTAAGATATATTTTTAGTTTTGTTTAGTTTGGTTTGGAGATACAGCGTGGAAACAGACCCTTCAGCCCACCAAGCCCACACTGACCAGCGATCCCCGTGCACTAACACTATCCCACACACACTAGGGATAATTTATAATTTTACTAAAACCAATTAGCCTACATTGTACTACTCTACAACTCTCTGCAATTTATTGCAATGATACCAGGAATACCAAAGAAATGCTGCAGATGATGGACACCTATAATTAAAATACAAAATGCTGAGAATTCTCAGCAGGTTGGGCTGAATCTGTGCGGAGAAACAGAACTAAAATTCCAGATCAAAGGCCCTTTGTCAGAACTGGGATGAATTCAAAAGAGGCTTGTAAAACTGCAAAGAAAGGGGTAATGGTTCTGATAATATTGGAATGACCATGGATGAGCTGGAGGCTAGGTTTATTGATTGAGAGCAATAGGAAAGTGAGAACAGGCAAAATAATCTGGGGTTTAAAATGCAGAGCAGGCAGTTCAAGCCGGGTGCGTCCTCCACTCCCTGAAAAAAAGAGAAATAAAAGAGAAATAAAGTCCTCCATGGTCGGCTGATCCAGAAGATTAAGACAAGGGATCCTCAGTGGATTGACCATATGGATTCATAACTGGCTTACTCATAGGAGACGGAGGGTTGTGATGGAAGGACATTATTCCTGCTGGAGGTCTGTGGCCACTGGAATTCTGTAGGGATCTGTTCCTGGACATCATTTGTTTGTGATACATATAAATGATGTGGACATAAATGTACATGTATAATGTTAGGGTCAGAGTTACCATGGTTGAGAATCCTGCCTCACAGCGATAGGTTGAGGGGGACTGGACCAATAGGGTCAGGGCCCTCTTCAAAAGAACAGGACAGTCCTTCACTTTCAGCCAAAACATGGCGAGCTCTTGTTCCATTAAGTCACTCTCGGTAAAATTCATCCTTCGCAGTCACGTCAGTATCGCTGATGGCACCGTCTTCAACGGAAAAGGGTCGGATGAACCACTCATCACAAGAGCGGTCGTCCAGTCCAGGGAAGTAACGTTCGATGGCTTCACTAATTGCCAGAAGGTGGGTTGAGATCTCCTCGTGGAAGTGGCATTCAGCATCTGGAGTAGCATCCAGGAGAGTTGTCATCTCAGGGAAGATAGTCGTGTCACTGTCCTGGACTCTTCTCTGGTAAAGGTTCCTCTTGAACGCTGCCCTTTGCCACGAGCATGTGTAGCATTGGGAGGTTTCCTTGAAGTGACAGGTTCAAGGAATTCAACTTGGCGAAGAAGTCAGCCAAGTAAACAACCTTCATCACGAACAATTCATCCGGCATCTTTCCATGAAACTGATTCTCCCTCTCAGTCCACCCTCTCTCGAAGAACAGCGCTCTTCCTCTCGAAGTTGAATCACACAATTAAGAACTTTACCACGTGAAAGCCAGCACACCTCTGTGTGGAATATCAGAACAGTGAAATCGGCGCCCATTTCTTCACACATATTTTGAAGATTTTTAAGTTTGTTGCGCTCCCTCGGATGTTATTGTCCTTCTTTACATTCCTGGCCAGCTTCCCCTCGTACACATCTGAAAACACTTCTCAAAGACCAGGAGGGAGAGTCTTCATCGCTAAAACATGGCAATGTATCATGCAGTGGGTGAAGGTGACATGGGGAGCGACATCCTTCACGAATGCTTTGAAGCCAGATCTGCAACCGACCATGGAAGGTGCCCCGTTTGTACACTACCCCAACAAGGCGTTCCCAGCCAAGCTCATGTTTGATGAGGAAGGCTTCCAGCATTCTGAACACATCTTCTCCCTGAGTGGTAGTAGCCAATGGCTCCGAGAACAGGTACTCCTCATTCATGGCTTCTCCTTTGAGGTAACGAACGTAGACTAGCAGTTGAGAACATGAGGCAACATCTGTTGACTCGTCCAATTGCAATGAATACACTAGACTGCTCTTCACAGCGCTCACTACTTGCAGTAGAATATCATTACTCATATCCGAGATTCGACTTTTGACTGTCATTCAAAAGGGAAATCTGCCTGAACTTGTTTGACTGCTGTTTCCCCAGCAGCAACTTCGCTGCTTCGAGAAGGCATGGCTTGATAAGCTCTTCACCGATGCTGTGAGGTTTCTTAGTCTGTCCGATTCGATAAGCAATCCGGTATGAAGCCTCCAACGTTGCTTCATTTTGATGAGCACCGCGACCCGTCCAGTACATCCGGGAGATTCTTTGTGTCTTCCTTAGTGAAGACAGATCCGAAGTACCTATTCAACTCTTCTACCATTTCCTTGTTACCCATAATTATTTCACCCGTGTCTGCCTTCAAGGGACCCACATTTGACTTTGCTACTCTTTTTTCCTCAACATATCTAAAGAAGCTTTTACTGTCCTTCTTTATATTCCTGGCCAGCTTCCCCTCGTACTTCATCTTTTCAGCCCGTATTGCCCGTTTTGTTTCCTTTTGTTTCCTATGAAAGTTTCCCAATCCTCTGGCTTCCGGCTACTCTTTGCTGTGTTATACGTCTTTTCTTTTAGTTTTATTCTATCCCTAACTTCTCTTGTCAGCCACGGTTGCCTCCTACTCCCCTTAGAATCTTTCTTCCTTTGTGGAATTAAATGATCCTGCGTCTTCCGGATTATGCCCAGAAATTCCTGCCATTGCTGTTCCACCGTCATTCCTGCTAGGATCCTTTCCAGTCTACCTTGGCCAGCATTCTACAAACTCTCTTTCTTGGGGTCCTGAACCAACCTGATTTTCCAAGTCTACCTGCATATTGAAATCCCCCATCACCACAGTGGCATTACCTTTGTTACATGCCAGTTTTAACTCCTGCTGCCACCTACATCCGGGCTACTATTTGGGGGTCTGTAAATAACACCAATTAGTGTCTTCTTGCCTTTACAATTCCTCAACTCAATCCACAGTGACTCTACCTCGTCAGTCCCTATGTCTTCCCTCGCAAGGGACTGAATTCCATCCCTCACCAGCAGAGCTACCCCCCCTCCTCTGCCCACCTGCCTGTCCTTTCTATAGGATGTATAACCCTGAATATTAAGTTCCCATTTGCGAAAAGTGAGTAAGGCTGCCACAGGATACAGCAGGCCCAACAACAGAAATGGAAGGGTATATGTTATGTATGTTATGTATGGTAAGATCCATAAAAGCATCGGCGTGATGGCAAGATCTATGAAAGGGCCTCGCCCCGAAACATCACCCATTCCCTCTCTCAGAGAGGCTGCCTGTCCCACTGAGTTACTCCAGCTTTTTGTGTCTATCTATGAATGCATTGGTGTGCAGAGGGATCTTGGGGTCTAGGTCCATGCGTCCCTGACAGTGGCAGAAACAAGTAAATAGACTGGTAAAGAAGGTATATGGTATACTTGCCTTTGTTAGCCAGGTCATTGAGTACACGAGTCAGGAAGTTGTGATGCAGTTCTATAAGATTTAGGTTAGGCCACATTTGGAATATTGAGTACAGTTCTGGTCACCCCATTGCAGGAATGATGTGGAGCTTTGGAGAGGGTGCTGAAGAGACTTATGCTGTATGGATTATAAGGTATTAGCTACAAGCTATTGCAAACTAGGACAAACGTGGGATTGTTTTCTTATGGGATGCTGGAGGTTGAGGGGAAACCTGATAGAAGTATAAAAAATGAGAGGCATAGACAGGGTAGACAGTCAGAACCTGTTTCCCCAGAGTGGAAATGTCAAAGACTGGAGGGCCTCCCTGCCATCTATATCCCTCTCTCTGACATGTCACTCCTCGTTTCTCCTTATCTGGCACATTTTTGCCTCCTTTTCACCTCTAACTTTTCTCATTTAGACCAACTATCAGCATATCAATGTAAGCACACATCACTTGGCAGACTTTGACCCACCCCTCTCTTTACCAACTTTTCCCCCACTATTACAATCAGTCTGACAAAGGGTTCCAACCTGAAACATCGCCTGTCCATTTCCTCCACTGATGCTGCTTAACACGCTGAGTTACTCCAGCATTTAGTGTTTTGTTTAATTTATTATTGAGTCTAGAGGTCTGCAATGGCCTGCACAAACGAAGAGGATCTGTCCGTCAAGATTACGGTGGACCTCATTGTAACAGTGCAGGAGGCCATGTGCTGGCAGAGCAGAGCGTGATGGAGCAGTGGCAGCCAATGAAGGTTGTTGTTGCAGATTAAATGTAAGCGCTCCACAAAGTGCTCACCTAATCTGTGTTTCTCCAATGTGGAAGATTGAAATGCAAGACTAATATTGTTTACGATGACATTAACCCAATATTTCAAAAGAAAATATAAATGAATCCATGACTATAATAAACTATCATAGTGTGAAATGTGACTTTTCTGATTGCAGATCATCTCTTAATAACATTTTATTTAGATACAGTTTTCTTCTGCCGTTGCTGGCTGACCTTTCAGCACTGGAGTTAACATTAAGGGATTTTTCGATCATTTACTTTTTGACATCTAGGTATAATAGGAAAGGCCTGAAACATTAGCCAATCCCTAGGATTAAGATGGTGATAAGATGTGATCTTAATCACTGCAGTCTTTCCGGTAAAGATGCTCCCACAGTGTTATTTGGGAGGTAGTTCCCAAATAACTAGGATTTAGCTGTAGCAGCCATGAGGGACTGGCATTATATATTCACATCAGGTTGGTTTACAGAGGACCTTGCAGATGTATGCCAATGGAAATGCAGTCCCCCCCCCCCCCCCCTGCCCTGTTCAAGGTAAAGATTGTGCGTTTGGGACCTGATTTTGAAGTAGAGTGGGCGAGTAACTAACTGCCTTGCATTTTGTAGGTGGTGTGCTCATAATGTAATGAGTGAAGGTTTAGATAATTGATGAGGCAGAAATGAAATGGACTGCTTTGGCCTGTTTGGAGTGCTCTCTTTACGATTGATGATGCTACACTTATCCAAGCAAATGGAAAATGAATGAAAGTTAGGAAATTAAAGGAGAATGGTGAAATCAATGTTGTAGGTTATGCAAGATCAAACAAGTCTAATTATCTCTTAAAGAATATACAATCAAAGAAATCGGAAGATGAATGAATTTATCAATTATTGGTTTCTATTTGAAATGAATAATTTCAGCGCTTTGTTCATCAAATTGAACTACAAGCCTGATATCTTCGATTTTTAAAGAAAAATATCTGAATGTCTCCGATTCAAACCCGATCACACGATACGGATTTGAAAAGAAATGTTAAATGGTTTAAATGAAGTAAGTTTCCGAAGATCCGGGGAATGAGTGGGAATTTGCCGCTGGGCATATGCTTTTGAGGAATTTCCTTTCTTTCAAATGGTTCAGCGTCAAATAAAGTGGCAACGTTGCAATGACAGGAAATTGGGAAAGGACTGCGATTGCACATGTAGATGTAATACAATTGTCAGCACAGGGAAGTCGTTCAAAGTGGGAGGGAACTGCGAAGGATTTGGTCAAGCAGAACAGATACAAAAAACACACACAATTTTACAGTGTCAAAAATAATCATATTCAATACTCCGCCCTGACGCGCACTGTAATGTTTTAGGGGGGAAAGAGGTTAATTTTTGTTCTAATTCTGACGGACAAAATAAAATGCAGAGTCTGTTCAGAGACTTCAGGGGAAAATAATCTAATACTTTGAGTGCTTTACCTTCGTCAGATCTGACACATTAATTTCCGCCTCAGCCCATCGATGACCAATTTCCTATGATTCGCAAATTCTCAACCTTCCAAAATGTTGATTTTTTTTTCAGGCGCCAAGTCATCACTTTTTGTCACAACACGCATTTCCGTGCAGATGTAAAATACAAGATGACGAAAGACATGGCTTGGGGGAATGGGGGAGAGGCGACGCTGACGCTGGCGCTGGCGCTGGCGTATTGTCGTGATGTCCAGACCCGGAGGCTCATTGCCGACCAGTGTCCCGCAGTTGACCAGGAGAGGCAAGGGAAAGGGTTAAAGCGGGAAGAACAGGGAGAAGAAGTGAGGAAAACAGTTGCAGATGGAACTGCATACACCATAGAAATCCTGCTTCATACAACATAAAAGCAGGCCTTTCGGCCCACCACGTCCATGCTGACCATACTCATCTATACACATCCCTTTACACCATTTTCCCGTTGCTTTCTATGCCTTCGCAACTCGTACTTAACTAAATGCATTTTAAATGTTGTGATAGTGCTGTCCACTGGCTGCGCATTCCATATCCCAAACACTGTATCCTCCATGGGAAATCTATGCCCCTATGGGCACACAGAGGTGCAGCTGATAGAGCCACTGCCTCACAGCACCAGTTACATCCTGACCTCGGATGTAGGCTTCCTCCAGGCCCTTCGGTTTCCTCCCACATCCCAAAGTCGTGCCTGTTTGGGGCTGCTGGAAATTGCACCTTGTGTGGAGGGAGTGAATGAGAAATTGGATCCTAGTGTGATCGATGGTTGGCATAGACTCAGAGGGCTGAAGGGCCTGTTTCTATGCTGCATCATTAAACCAAAACAAAAGCAAAGTTCTTCCTCAGATTCCCTGTAAATGTATTCTTCCTCTACCTATATCTATGCCCTCGAGTTTAGATATCTCTGCTGTAGGGAAATCTTTCCTACCACTTACCCTATTTGTGCTTCACATAATTTTGTATATATTTGTAAGGTTCCCTTTAGCCCCCTATGCTCGAAGGATAACAAACCCACCTTACCCAGTTTCTTCTCGTATCCAAAATATTCTATCGCAGGCAACATGCTGGTTAATCTTCCCTGCATCCTCCCCACGGAGAGAGATATTAGAGGACTGGGAAGGGGAGAAGGACACAGGGCAAGTGCTCTCAGTCAAATTGGAAAGAATGAGTGGCAGACCTTCTGAAAGTTTCCAAAGGGACCAGACATTAAGATTTGGTGTGGTTGGGTGCATGGCCAGAATTGGGGATCTTTATGGTTAGCCTTGTGGCTGGTGTTGAGTCCAGTTAGTTAGGTGTGTGCCAGCCAGGGGACTGGTGTGATTTGATGTGGTGGGTGGTGTTGGGTACAGGTGGCACCAGGATCCTTCTGCACTTCACACATCCTCAATCTTTTTTCCATTTAGATCTGCTGTTAGGTTCCTCTTACCGAAGAGCATGACCTCACGCTTGCACATATTAAATGCCACTTATCCAACCACACACTCAATCAACCTGTATCCTGTTATAGAGTGCAAATCGCATCATAACAACTTGCCTACATACCTATTTGTATATCATTGATAAATTTGGATACCTTGCGCACTCCTCCATACTCCAGGTAATTAGTGTAAATCATAACATCATCAAATGGGGGGGGGGGGGGGGGGGGGGGGGGGGGGGGAATAACACATTTTTAGGCCACCAGTAGTTACTTCCTCCAGCCTAAAATAGACCAACTTATTCTGACTCTTCCATGACCAATCTTCAAGTTTATCCAGGTTTAATTTCTCAGGTGCCTTTCCTTATATTTTCTGCCCCTCCTGTTATCTTTTAATTTTAATTTCCCTCCTCACTATCTTGCACTATTACTCCCTTAGTTATTTTAACTGTACAACACATTCCATCACTTGAAGCCTCCTCTCTCTAATTTAGACCACCGGGATATGCACAAGATATCTCATGAGGTTTGATCTATTGCATCATGGAATTACTATTTAGAAAATCCCACAGAGTAGGAGTTAAAACTGGCATGTAACAAAGGTAATGCCACTGTTGTGATGGGGGATTTCAATATGCAGGAAGACTGCGAAAATCAGGTTGGTTCAGGACCCCAAAAAAGAGAGTTTATAGAATGCCTCCGAGATGGATTCTTAGAGCAGCTTGTAATGGAGCCGACCAGAGAAAAGGCAATTCTGGATTTAGTGTTGTCCTATGAACCAGATATGATAAGAGAACTCGAGGTAAAGGAACCGCTTGGAGGTAGTGATCATAATGTGATTAATTTTAATCTGTAATTTGACAAGGAGAACGTTAAATCGGAAGTGTCAGTGATGCAGTTGAACAAAGGGGACTATGATGGCATGAGAGGGGAGCTGGTCAAGGTAGACTGGAAAGGGATCCTAGCAGGAATGACGGTGGAACAGCAATGGCAGGAATTTCTGGGCATAATCCGGAAGACGCAGGATCAATTCATTCCAAAAAGGAAGAAAGATTCTAAGGGGAGTAGGAGGCAACTGTGCCTGACAAGAGAAGTTAGGGATAGAATAAAACTAAAATAAAAGACGTATAATACAGCAAAGAGTAGCCGGAAACCAGAGGATTGGGAAACTTTCATAGGACAACAGAAGGAAACAAAACGGGCAATACGGGCTGAAAAGATGAAGCATGAAGGGAAGTTGGCCAGGAATATAAAGAAGGACAGTAAAAGTTTCTTTAGATATGTTAAGGGAAAAAGAGTAGCAAAGTCAAATGTGGGTCCCATGAAGGCAGACACGGGTGAAATTATTATGGGCAACAAGGAAATGGCAGAAGAGTTGAACAGGTACTTCGGATCTGTCTTCACTAAGGAAGACACAAACAATCTCCCAGATATACTGGAGGACAGAGGATCTAAGGAGGTAGAGGAACTGAAAGAAATTTTCATTAGGCGAGATGTTGTATTGGGTAGGCTAATGGGACTGAAGGATGATAAATCCCCTGGGCCTGATGGTCTGCAACCCAGGGTCCTCAGGGAGCTGGCTCTAGAAATAGTGGACGCATTGGTGATCATTTTCCAATGTTCAATAGATTCAGGATCAGTTCCTGTGGATTGGAGGATAGTTAATGTTACCCCACTTTTCAAGAAAGGAGCGAGAGAGAAAATGGATTGAAAGAGTAGGAGTGAACGGGTCCTTTTCAGAATGGCAGGCAGTGGCGAGTGGAGTGCCGCAAGGCTCGGTGTTGGGGCCACAACTGTTTACCATACATATTAATGATTTAGAAGAGGGAATTAGGAGCAAGACTAGCAGGTTTGCGGATGACACAAAGCTGGGTGGCAGTGTGAACTGTGAAGAGGATGTTAGGAGGTTGCAGGGTGACTTGGACAGGTTGATTGAGTGGGCAGATGTGTGGCAAATACAGGATAATATAGATAAATGTGAGGTTATCCACTTTTGCGGCAAAAACAAGGGGGCAGATTATTATCTCAACGGGGTTAGGTTAGGTAAGGGGGTGGTGTTGCGAGACCTGGGCGTCCTTGTACACCGGTCACTGAAAGTTGGCGTGCAGGTACAGCAGGCAGTGAAGAAAGCTATTGGAATGTTGGCCTTCATAACAAGAGGATTTCAGTATAGGAGGAAAGAGGTTCTTCTGCGGAATAGGGCTCTGGTGAGACTACATCAGGAGTATTGTGTACAGTTTTGGTCTCCTAATTTGAGGAAGGACATCCTTGTGAGTGAGGCAGGGCAGCGTAGGTTCACGAGATTGATCCCAGGGATGGCGGGACTATCATATGAGGAAAGATTGAAAAGACTAGGCTTGTATTCACTGGAGTTTAGAAGGATGAGGGGGATTCTTATAGAAACATATAAAATTATGAAAGGACTGGACAAGCTAGATGCAGGAAAAATGTTCCCAATGTGGGGTAAGTCCAGAACCAGGGGCCACAGTCTTAGAATAAAGGGGAGGTAATTTAAGACTGATGTGAGAAAAAACTTTTTCACTCAGAGAGTTGTGAATTTATGGAATTCCCTGCCACAGAGGGCAGTGGAGGCCAAGTCACTGGCTGGATTTAAGAGAGAGTTAGATAGAGCTCTAGGGGCTAGTGGAGTCAAGAGATATGGGGAGAAGGCAGGCACGGGTTATTGATAGGGGACGATCAGCCATGATCACAATGAATGGCGGTGCTGGCTCGAAGGGCCGAATGGCCTCCTCCTGCACCTATTTTCTATGCTTCTATGTTTCTATGTTTCTATAGACCATTAAAGCCAAATAAACTAATTCTATAGATAATGTAATTTATAATGTATTTGTTTGTGCTTGGAAGGAACATTACTTAGATCTTATTATTTCTTTCCTTTCAGCAATGTATTAAAATGTTGCTCAAAATCTTTGGTGTGGAACTTTGTGATTTTCTTTTACCTGGTGGCACCCTGTTGGACAGTGATAGATTTGCTGCCTCACAGCTCCAGAGACCCAGGTTTGATCCTAGGTGTTGTCTGTGCGGAGTTTGTGCGTTCTGCTTGTAACTGCGTAGGTTTTCTCTGGGTGCTCCGGTTTCCTCCCACATCCCAAAGATGTTCAGGTTGTAGGTTAATTGGCTTCTGTAAATTGCCTCTCATGTATATAATACGAAAATGGGACACATGGTGATCGGTGGTCGGCATGGACTGAAGGGCCTGTTTTCACGCTGTATCACTAAAATAGAGTGCACTTATCTTAATGACCAGCTTTGTAGTCAGTGCTGAAAACTCATGCCGATTGCCCATATCTACCTGGCATCTATAAATCATCCAAGCAATGTGGAAAAGGTGGAATTCTGTTTTCCAACTTTGGTCTCTGGTGCATGTGCAGAAATTGGTACATCATTGGAGACATACTGAATTTAGTTTTAGCCTTCTGAGCAATTAATGGCATGCTTTCTTGGCCCTTGTGTCAATGTGGATGGACGGGATAAATTATTGGTAATGATTGGTGCTCCGATTTCCTCCCACACTCCAAAGACATACAGTTTTTGTAGGTTAATTGGCTTCCTGTAAAATTGCAAATTATCCCTGGTGTGTAGGATAGTGCTAGTGATTGCTGGTCGGCATGGTAGGCCAAAGGGCCTGTTTCAACTCTTTATCTCTAAAGTAAAGTAAAGTGAACTTAGGAGTTTGAAGCTCTTGACCATCTCCACCACGGCACCATTGATACAGATGGGATGGGGTGTGTACTCCACGCTGCTTCCTGAAGTCAAGGAGCAGCTCCTTCACTTTGTGATATTGAGGGAAAGATTGATGTCCTGACACTAAGCTCTCTCTCTCTCCTCCAATTACTTAATCTCAACATTATTTGAGATCTTGCCCACCACGATGGTGTAAACTGCAAACCTGTAAATTGAGTTGAAGCGGGCTTTGGCCACACATTTTCAAGTGTATAGGAAGCATTGTAACGGGGACAAAACACAGCCTCAATTATCATGGAAGATATTTTGTCGCTTGTCCTTATTGATTGTGATTTATGGGTCCGACAGTCAAGTACCCAGTTGCAAAGCTGAGACTTACATCCAGGAATTTGGAAATGAGTTTGGTGACGTATGGTAACATGATACAGGGCTACATGACGCTGTCTTTTGTGGTTTTCCTTTGGACATGAGCATAAGAATTCTAACTGAAGCATTTGAATTTTCCAAATGTTTGACTGTGTTTATTAAAATTGTCCTGTCAAATACAATGTTTACTAATACTTGGAGATGCCTGAAACAGGCGCGGCCATTATTTCTTGCCCATTAAAAACATTCTTTACAAAATGTTATTCATAATGGATCTAAAGACTTGCTAAATCACAGCAGGGGCCACTTAAACTCATTTATGGGGCAGATAAAGAAGGATATTATTGAACCAGGGCAAATTATTTGCATTAATGCCTGTTTTTTTCGACTACTGATTTAAAATTCTCCAAATTCCATGGGATTTGAATACACATCCTCTGGAGCGGTTGTCTTCAGCTTTACTGTGTTTTTATTTTGGTAGACCTCGTCCAACATCCAGTAATAGACAACTTTATGTTTCATACAATTAAATATTGGGACGACCAAGATCATTGTTTTCAATCCTTTCCTTTCCTTTCCAAGCAGCAAACTCTGCCAACTTTCTGATGTTGTCCGCTGTTATATTTGACTCCAAAATAAAGTTCTAAGCTCATATCTGTTCCATTATCAATAGTATTTAGATCAACTTTCATAATATTGTCAGATTGTGGCCCTATCTCAGCAAATCTGCTGTTGAAAACTTCCCCTATGCCTTTACTACCTCCAGATACTACTATCCCCTTTCCTCCTTAGTTGGCCCCCTCTCTTCATTTAAACTTGTTGATCTAAATCTTTGTGGCTTAAATTTGTAATTTTACCAAATCTTATAGAATCTAGAGCACAGAGCAACAGCATGGAAACAGGCCCTTTCTCAATGACATTGACCAAGATGCCTATTTAAGTTAGTCTCATTTGCCTGCCCTACTCATATAACCATATAACCATATAACAATTACAGCATGGAAACAGGCCATCTCAGCCCTTCTAGTCCGTGCCGAACACGCATTCTCCCCTAGTCCCATCTACCTGCACTCAGACCATAACCCTCCATTCCTTTCCCGTCCATATAACTATCCAATTTATTTTTAAATGATAAAATCGAACCTGCCTCCACCACCTTCACTGGAAGCTCATTCCACACAGCCACCACTCTCTGAGTAAGGAAGATCCCCCTCATGTTACCCCTAAACTTCTGTCCCTTAATTCTCAAGTCATGTCCTCTTGTTTGAATCTTCCCTACTCTCAGTGGGAAAAGCTTATCCACGTCAACTCTGTCTATCCCTCTCATAATTTTAAAGACCTCTATCAAGTCCCCCCTTAACCTTCTGCGCTCCAAAGAATAAAGCCCTAACTTGTTTAACCTTTCTCTGTAACTTAGTTGCTGAAACCCAGGCAACATTCTAGTAAATCTCCTCTGTACTCTCTCTATTTTGTTGACATCCTTCCTAAAATTAGGCGACCAAAATTGCACACCATACTCCAGAATTGGCCTCACCAATGCCTTTTACAATTTTACCATGACATCCCAAATTCTATACTCAACCATATGCCACCATCTTATTCCCCATAACCTAATACTTGCTGCTCTTCATCGGTATTCAGTTCAATTGTTCTCTATTCAAGAATATGGGTAGCAAGGTGGCACTGCGATAGAGTTGTAGCGCCGGAGTCCCGGGTTTGATTCCGACTACGGGCGCTGCCTGTAAGGAGTTTGTACATTCTCCCAGTGACCGCATGGGTTTTCTCCGAGATCTTCGGTTTCCTCCCACACTTCAAAGGCATTACGGGTATGTAGGTTAATTGGCTTGGTGCAAATGTAAGTTGTCCCTAGTGTGTGTAGGATAGTGTTAGTGTGCGGGGATCGCTGGTCGGTACGGACTTGGTGGGCCGAAGGGCCTGTTTCTGCACTGTATTTCTAAAAATAACACCTTGTAAAACATCCGTTTGTCTCGACTACTGCTTTCCAATTAACAAATTGTTATGTCTTGTTACGTTTAAAACTTTTTGTAATTTTGCACTCCTATTCTCCAAACTGCTTTGTTATGTGGGCAGAAATGTTCCATTGTTCAGTAGTGTGAATCATTCAACATTGTAGCACTGACATGTTGTTCTGTATAATTTGCTTCCAATAAATAATAATATGTTAGTTCTTTGTCCAGAAATATCCATTTCTTTTTAATTGAACACATAACATTTATAATCGCTGTCCTCTTTCAACACACATGCAAACTGAATTGAAAGATTGTTGTCAGCAACTGAAAATGCCCTCAGTTTCAACTGGGTGATTATCTTTGCTTGTCACCATGACGTATATATGATCATCTCTCAGAAGAAAAGTGAACAGGCTCCATCTAGTGGTTTGTGAACTTATAGAAACATAGAAACATAGAAAATAGGTGCTGATGGGGCAGAGCAATTGCCATACCAAGTCATGATGCATCCAGATATGATACTTTCTATGGTGCATGTATAGAAATTGGAGTCAATGGAGGCATGCCAAGTTTCTTTAGCCTTCCATGGAACCAGAGGCATTGGTTAGCCATCTTGTCAATGTGATTGGATCAAGCCAAATTGTTGGTGATTCTACACCAAGAAACCAGAATCTCCCAACAGTTTCTGCTCTCAACCATTTCTTCTTCAGCACCGTTGGTGCAGACTAGGGTGTGTATGTCACCCCACTTTCTGACATTGATGATCAGCTCTTTCCTTTTGTTGACATTGAGGGAGAGGTTGATCTCTTGACGTCATGCTATTAAGCCCTCTATCTTACATGCTCCACTACAACATTGTTTACAGATGTGACCCACTACGTTTGTGCCATCTGCTTGCTGCTAATGTCAAGGCTTCGGCACAAACTATTTGCACCCAGACGTAGATTCAATGCTTGGCATTTCTCTTGGAATACAACTTGACTGAGAAAGTCAGCAGATAACTTATAGGGCGGCACAGTGGCGCAGTGGTAAAGTTGCTGCCTTATAGCGGCAGAGGCCCAGACTACGGGTGCTGTATGTACAGAATGTGTACGTTCTCCCCATGACTTGCGTGCGGTTTCTCCGGGGAGCTCTGGTTTCCTCCCACATTCCAAAGGTCTAAATACGTAGGTTATTTGGCTTCTGTAAATCATCCCTATTGTGTGTGAAAGAACTAGTGTCTTGATGATTGCTGGTCGTCATGGACTCGGTGGGCAAAAGGCCTGTTTCCATACTATATCTCTAAAAACTCTTTAATAAATAATGTGCAAATGTGGAGAAGTAGGTGGTAGAAACATAGAAACATAGAAACATAGAAATTAGGTGCAGGTGGAAAAGAGAGAAAGGCACCCATCAAGACATTAGGTTTCCAGGGAACAATTGTCCAACGTGAATATTTTGAAGAAAATGATTTGAGACACCTGTGCTTCAGAAAATGTGCTCTGTCTGAAATCTGTCAACAAATGTAGCTAAAACTACAATCTCAAACAAGGTAAAGATCATATCACTAGTTCTTCTCAAGATGCTGACAGCATCAAAATGTTCTGACTTTGCCTCCTGCCTTCACATTTTATCTCGTTGGTCTTTCCTTTTGCCTAATGAACCAACCTCTTTGTTTCTTCTCAATTTTAATTTTATCTGATGAACCCCCAAATTTTTTTTCCCCAGCTTGTAAATGATTGATGCTACTACACAGGTCAAGAGTTTAAAGTAATCTTTAATTGTAACACATAGTATAGCGGTACAACAGGTTATTAGTTGTTAGTTCATCCCTACCGCTTCCAAGACTACCTAATGTAGGAAGTGGGTGTTAATATAAAGCATACAGTAAGGTGGGGTTAATGATTCTACTCAACTATGATTGGTTCACATGCAATAACCAATCTACACAGCTCTTTATCAAAACCTGCACAGTTAAAATACTTTTACTAAATCATACTTTGACTCCTCACACCCTTGTAATGGACTGTTCGAACTACTTCCCTCCGGCAGACGTTACAAGGCCTTCTACGCCCGCACCTCCAGACTCAGGAACAGCTTCATTCCCAGAGCTATAGCGGCTCTGAACCGGCCCTGCTGAGTGCCCCCCACCCCCATGGACTGTCTCCCTCGGATGGTCACATCGCACAAACACATCTGCACTTTAGTCTGTTTGAACTGTTTTGACTATTTTACTGTTGTAATGTTCCTTTACCAACCATGTTCTCGGGGTACCTAAATCTAAATCTAAATTTTATTAGTTACTTAAGTCATGACAGAATGGTGTGATACTATCCAAATATGTTGTAAGAAATTCTATGCATTTATAGTGACTAATTTACAAACATGTGCGATCTAAGCTACACTAACTCGTATTAGGCAATACTAAGGATATTTCATTCATTGTGGATGCAGCAGTAAAACTATTTAGAAAAGGAAGCTACATTGGGCCAAAAGATTGGACAGGCGAGACTTGTACCTGCTACAATTTAGAAGAGAGGTACCACTTGAAACATTTAAGATTCTGAAGGTTCTTGACAACATGGGAGAACCTCGAATGTACTCGGCTCACTGTTTAAAAATGCTGTTTAAAACCAGTGGTATCATTTTAAGAAAAAGGAAGTGAAAGGGTATTTCTCTTCCTCAAATGGTAGAAAAAGTATTTGTATACTTTCAAGACTGATGCTTTAGAGCAAAGAGAAGAAAGATGACCACAGGGAGATGTGAAAGCGGAGTTGAGTTACAATCAGGTCAGCCGTGGAACTATTGAAGATCAAGGCAAGCTCGAAGGGACAGCGTCCTGCTTGTCGTTAATTCATGTGTTCATAAGGAGATGTTTAATTTTCATTTTTGACTATTAAATACGTTTGTTTCTGTGTTTCACATAGAAAATTATCTCAGTGGAAAGTTTTCCAATTTGTTGGCCTTTCTAGTTTATCTCTACTGATTAAAAGACAATTTGATCAGATCCAACCTGTTTGCCTTGTGAAACAAAGAATTTATATCATAGCCAAATCATTAACAGTCTACAATTTGAGGTTTTAATTTATTGTATCTGCTAGGAAAATTGGTGGTCTATGCGTATCTATCAGAATTATTAAGACCAGATTAAAACTTACACTTGAAATATCATCATGTTTAATTTATTAAATATATCCCAATCAAGTCTATACAGTGGTAACATAAAATATACACAACTATCTCCAGACTCATTTGGCATACAGTAAACGACATTCAGTGAATCTGAAATTGGCTCATGTAGAAAATAACAGTATCATAAATATATATTTAATCATCACAAAACATACATAAATATTTATATGAATTCAACAGTTAGTTTGAATTCAACATTGTTCACGATCTAAATTATAAATAAATAAAGCATATTTCAAAATATCACTGACATTTTGATGGGGAAAAATAAATATAAATAACATTGAACAGTGTAAACAACGTTTTACCAACATTTTCCAAAATACAACTTCTGATGTTTATAAAGTAATTTCTTTTGCAGAATAATCTTTATGTACTTTAGTAATAGATTGAATCACTAAACACTGAACTACAACGTTCATACACTGAGACGGATACTGCCTCGAGTTTAACCAAATTGTAGAGGTTACAAGTTTCCTGGAGTTGGAAGGAAGCACCAACTCCGGCAAGTGAGCACTCGCGTGAATGAGTTTTCTCAGCAGCACTCGTGAACAATCACGGTCAAGCGCTGCTCGAACGCCTATTGCAAACGCCAACAGCGATTCATTAATCAAGATGGTAATGTGGACCAGGACTGGGTTGGGCTTGTTTTTATTGAATCCAACTAACTGCGCAATATTTTCGCTATTCCCACGGCACTCCATTTGTTACCACTTCTGCTGGAACAATCAAATACATAGTCGTAGATGGACACAAAAAACTGGAGTCAGCGGGACAAGCAGCATCTCTGGAGAGAAGGAATGGGTGACGTTTCGTGTCGAGACCCTCCCCGAGACGTCACCCATCCCTTTTCTCCAGATATGCTGCCTGTCCCGCTGACTCCAGTGTTTTGTATCTATCTTCAGTTTAAACCAGCATCCGCAGTTCCTTCTCTCTCTGCCAAGTCTGTGGTCTCACAGTCTCATGAAGCGAAGGGCTCGGGATGATTTCTCCATGAACCGAGTGAAGTCTCGCAGGGTGACATACACGTTCACTTGTCTGTTCCAGTCTGTTTTTGACACCAAGTCCGAGACAGAATCTTCCAACTCGCTCTGGCCCACACCACTGATGCCAAACTCGACATTCAACTGAAATATAAAGAAAACAGCAGTGTCGGTGATTTGAGTTTTCAGATGCTGCTGTGAGCATAACCGGCTGTTCAGTAAGTGGTTCTGTTTACACTCACCTGGTGCATTAACAATTCAGACAGGCGCCAGGAGCCGGATCGCACCCATACCATTTGATCGTTTGAGCTCACGATAGATGTTTCCGCTGATACCAAGAAGGGGTGGTATTTTTGGAGACCTGTTGCAATCGCTCTGAGGCATGTTTCCTGCATGGTAAAAAATACTTAACATAGGCTCTTCTCACTGTTTTGGCTACCTATACCCGAATTGCATTACTTTGTAAAATTTATCATCCAAGCTTAGTAGCCGAGTTGTGCAAATTGGCTTATGGTATTTTTTTGGTATACAACTACTATAAATCGAGAGAGAGGCAAATAAACGTTTTACATAATATTCCACCTCACACCGAAACTCCTGCACCAACCGCGGAGACTCACCTTGTGGAAACTGATCATAGTGCATCTGTCCTGAGCTCGGATCTGCGGCAGGTTGAAGTCGTAAGTGAGCAACGAGCCCTGGTCCCCGTCACAGAAGGAGAAAAACTCGCACAACTGCCGGGGAAAGAAAGGTGAATTAGTGAGAGGTTGAGTAAAGACCGAGTCAAAGGTTGCGCGGTTCCGGCCCCTACCCCTCACAGCGCCGCACCTGCTCGCATTCAGTCATTCTATCATTAATCAATCAATCAATTAATTAATTACCTTTCATTCATTCATTCATTCAATCATCCATTCATCATGCATTCATTCATTCATTCATTCACTCACTCACTCACTCACTCACTCACCATTCGCTCACTCACTCACTCACTCGCTCATTCACGAACTCGCTCACCTGGGTGTCCCGCAGCGCTGCCGTTGTGCTCCGTATCTGCAGCGCCAGGGGGGCGCAGGTTGCACAGCCCAGGGCGGGGGTCTGTAACCGCCCCGCCGCATCCACCAGCTCCGACACGGGAAAAGCGGCGACTCTTCCGCACATCGCCAGGAACAGCAGGTAAAAATCTGCAGGGAAAGAGACAGAACGAAATTAGAATTGCCGCTTCCTTCGAACTCCACCTGAAATGAAATACGAACAGATAACTGGGATCTTGGTTCACTGACTTTGAGCCGGTCTCATGTTGTGTTTCTCTTGATCAAAGCTCTGAGATGTTTACCTGCCCCAGCTTTTTATTGCCCACTATTTATTAATCACTACCTTTGAGGAAATTCCAGTGGGGAATTTACTTTCGCAATGTTTATATTACAACATCAATTACTCACCGTTCGATTCTTCCCTACATCGAGGACGTGTCCCGGTGTTGAAGATGACTTCCACTCCTGCACTGTTGTTTCTGAGGTGACTGATGAGGGCAGCGTTGAATAACCACGAGTCTTCCGCCGTTCGTATCTTGTCGTAACGGTGACAAAAGCTCACGATGTATCCGAACTTTTTTTTATCAATATACTGAGAACTAATCACGCTTTTCGTTAAAAAAAAACCTCATCATAAAATCACCCCTTAAAACAAAAAGCAATATTCAATTTATTTCTGAACGGTATGTTCAGAAATGCACCGTGCACCGTATGTATGAAGGAACTGCAAATGCTGGTTTAACCCGAAAATAGACACAAAATCTACAGCGGGTCCTTTTCAGAATAGCAGGCAGAGACTAGTGGGGTGCCACAAGGCTCGATGCTGGGACCCCAGTTATTTACAATATATATTAACGATTTAAATAAGGTGATTAAATAAGGCGATTAAATGTGACATCTCCAAGTTTGCGGATGAAACAAACTTGCTATGAGGCTGCTGGGTGACTGCAAATGTTTGGCAGATGCAGTATAATGTGGATAAATGTGAGGTTATCCATTTTGGTGGCGAAAACGGGAAAGCAGACTATTATCTAAATGGTGGCCGATTGGGAAAGGGGGAGATGCAGCGAGACCTGGGTGTCATGGTACACCAGTCATTGAAGGTAGGCATGCAGGTGCAGCAGGCAGTAAAGAAAGCGAATGGTATGTTAGCTTTCATTGCAAAAGGATTTGAGTATAGGAGCAGGTAGGTTCTACTGCAGTTGTACAGGGTCTTGCTGAGACCACACCTGGAGTATTGCGTACAGTTTTTTTCTCCAAATCTGAGGAAGGACATTATTGCCATAGAGGGAGTGCAGAGACGGTTCACCAAACTGATTCCTGGGATGTCAGGACTGACTTATGAAGAAAGACTGGATAGACTTGGTTTATTCTGTATAGAATTTAGAAGATTGAGAGGGGATCTTATAGAAACTTACAAAATTCTTAAGGGGTTGGACAGGCTAGATGCAGGAAGATTGCTCTCGATGTTGGGGAAGTCCAGGACAAGGGGTCACAGCTTAAAGATAAGGGGGAAATCCTTTAAAACCGAGATGAGAAGAACCTTTTTCACACAGAGAGTGGTGAATCTCTGGAACTCTCTGCCACAGAGGGTTGTTGAGGCCAGTTCATTGGCTATATTTAAGAGGGAGTTAGATGTGGCCCTTGTGGCTAAGGGGACCAGGGGGTATGGAGAGAAGGCAGGTACGGGATACTGAGTTGGATGATCAGCCATGATCATATTGAATGGTGGTGCAGGCTCGAAGGGCCGAATGGCCTACTCCTGCACCTAATTTCTATGTTTCTATGTTTCTATGTAAAATGCTGGAGCAACTCAGCCAGACAGGCAGCATTTCTGGAGATGAGGTTTCGGATCGAGACCTTTCTTCACTTACACCTTGATGATTAGGTCCCACACAAAAGATTAGTGTGCAAATTTAGAGCACATGGTATTGGGGGTAGAGAACTGGTTGGCAGACATGGAACAAGGTGTAGGAATTAACGGGTCCTTTTCAGAATAGCAGGCAGAGACTAGTGGGGTGCCACAAGGCTCGATGCTGGGACCCCAGTTATTTACAATATATATTAACGATTTAAATAAGGTGATTAAATGTGACATCTCCAAGTTTGCGGATGAAACAAACTTGCTATGAGGCTGCTGGGTGACTTCAATAGGTTGGGTGAGTGGGCAGATGCATGACAGACGCAGTACAATGTGAATAAATATTAGGTTATCCACATTGGCGACAAGAACAGGAAGGCAGATTATTATCTAAATGGTGTTTGATTAGGAAAAGGGAGGCGCAACGAGACCTGGGTGCGCTTGTACATCAGTCACTGAAAGTAAGCATGCAAGTACAGCAGCCAGTGAAGAAAGCTAATGGCATGTTGGCCTTCATTGCGAGAGGATTTGAGTTTAGGAGCAAGGAGGTCTTTCTGCAGTTGTTTGATGCTCTGGTGAGACCACACCTGGAGTACTGTGTGCAATTTAGGTCTCCTAGATTGAGGAAGGACATTATTGCTATTAAGGGAGTGCACCGTAGGTTCGCCAGGTTAATTCCCGGGATGGCGGGACTGACATATGATGAAAGAATGGGTCGTCTGGGATTGTATTCGCTGGAATTTAGAAGGATGAGAGGGCATCTTATAGAAACATTAAAATTCTTAAAGGATTGGACAGGCTAGATGCAGGAAAAATGTTCCCAGTGTTGGGGGAGTCCAGAACCAGCGGTCACAGTTTAAGAATAGGGGGGTAGGTCATTTAGGACTGAGATGAGGAAAAACTCCTTCACCCAGAGAATTGTGAATCTGTGGAATTGTCTGTAACAGAAGGCAGTGGAGGCCAATTCACTGGATGTTTTCAAGAGAGATCTGGCTCTTAGGGCTAAAGGAGTCAAGGGATATGGGGAAAAAGCAGGAATGGATACTGATTTTAGATGATCAGCCATGATCATATTGAATGGCGGTGCTGGCTCGATGGGCTGAATGGCCTACTCCTGCACCTATTTTTCTTTGTTTCTATTATCGAATGCGTGTTTGCATTATGGATTTAAAACTATTTTTGGCTGGATTAAAAACAAAAATAAATCTGTGTCTGCACTGACAATGAGTCTCAGCCTAAACATTACATTTATGCTGCATGCCCTGTGTATGTCGTTATGACTTTATACCCCATTCAATGATAAAATTATATTCATATCCCCATTTATTAAAACCCAGAAATACATCTACATATATTTTCACTTATTTGTACGTCAACATTTTTTCTTTGTTTTTAGTTAAAAACACATACATATATAGCATGGAAGGAACGTAATTTAGTCGACTGTGTCCAGAAAAGCTAAGATAAAGAAGAACTCAGTCAAATTGTGGTAACCAGCACGCCCGTGGCCTTAGTTACAGTATTTCAAGCGCATAACCAAATAACCTTAAATGCCATCAAGGTTTCTATCTTCATCACCCTTTAAAATAGTGAGTTCCAGTTCTTCACATTGTCAGGATGTAATCTTCATTTTCTACATCTTCTACTATTTGTTTTACGTTTAAATCCTTGATTTCGACCTATTAAAGAAAATAGATATTTCCTCTCTCACTCAAGGCTTTTCATTAATTGTAAAAAAAAGAATATAAGAAATAACAAAAGTTGGCCATTGGACCCTTTGAGCCTGATCTGCCATTTAACAAACTCAGTGAGTCAAAGTGCACATTTCCGTGCTTAAATACTGTATGATTCTAAAATCATGGCTGAGGTTCCAGCTCAACATCATTGCCTGTTTGCAGATTCCTTCTTGTTTCCTCTATGCTTTGCTTGGACATCCGGGGCTTTTATCTCACTAAGTGTGTTCTCATTAAAACCTTTCAAAACATTTTATTAAGGGGGATGTTAGTTTTACAGATAGTAGTCATTGAGTAGTAGTCAGTTCACCATGGTCTTCTTGTGTACAATAGATGTTCTTTCGAAGCAGGTGGAAACATTGTGTCACAGAAGTGGGAGGTTGAAGATGTGATTGAGTACTGCAGTCAGTTGGTCCACACAGGCCTTTAGTAAATAGCTAGGTAGCTGTCTGGGCTGGAAACTTTGTTTGGATTCATCTTTTTGAAGGATACTCAGACATTCACCACAGAGACTGATATCACAGGGTTGTAAGGCACTGCGTGTGTCATGGTTCTCCCTTTATATCTATGAGTAAATAACATTAAACTCATGAGTAATAGCATTGAACTCATTTGGAGGTCATGTCACACATGTTACCTGGTTTTGCCTTGTAGGACGTGACAGTGTGTAAGCTTTTCCACCGCTGATGTGTTTGGATGAAGGGAAGATGAAATGTGTGTGTGAAAAGAGGTTGATTGCACTCACTGCTTCACTGTAAGATACCAATATTAAATAAATTTAGTTTTAATCTACATTTCAAATTGCCATATGCTGGTGACTCATAATTACCTGTAATAACTCATTGGCAGCGAGGAGACAATTTCATTCATAAAATGAAACTGATGAGCAAACTTGAAATTGGGCAACAGGCCACAGAGTAAGCTCTTTGCAGTGAAATCAGATAGCAAACATGACGTGTAAAATCTTTTCTCTATTTCTTACTTATGAAAAATTCGTACATGTATTTTGAATAATTTTCGCAGCAGTGTAATTGTGATATAATCATAATTATGTTTATTGTGTTTCCATTTATAATTACAATGGACATAATTAACAAAGGAAATCAGTCACTGCAGAAAATATAATGATCTTTCAATCCTTTAAAAAAAAAATCTTTCTGCTTAATTACCAATATTTTAACTTAATGAATGCACACATTTTGTTGTTGGTCAATAAGGGGTTACACATCAACTGAACTGGATATCAAATATCTTCTTCCAAAAAGCAAAAAAAAACTGCAGCTGTTAGAGCGTACAGACAGCACCCGTAGTCAGGATCGAACTAGGGTCACTGGCGTTGTAAGGCAGCAACTCTAACGTTGCACCACCGTGCTGCCCAAGATGAATTTAAAAACATCGGTATGAGTAAACAAAACGTTTTGGAGAAATAAGGAAGTTTTATTTTAAGATGTAATTCGTAGAAAAGAAAAGGGAGAATCAGTGAGCATGATGTATTTTCAGGAAAGCCATTGATAACGTGTGACAAAAGAGATGAGTGTGCAAAGTTACACCATTGGATTGGGGTAATATACTGGCGTGGATTGAAAATTATTTTACAGGAAACAAAAAGTTGTAATTAATGGATCTTTTTCAGAGTGGCAGTAGTTGCCCAGGAGAGTATGATAGAGTATGATAGTGCCTGGACACAGAACACAGGTAATGATTTGGGTGAGGGAACTGTGATGACTGGGCACGAATCCTTTACAGGAACTAACTGTAATATTTCTTAATTTGTTGACAACATGACCATATTTATTAGATGTGAGGGAGTAAAGAGGCTTCAAGGTGATAGGTAGATAAGTTAAATGAGTGAAGAAATACACAGCAGGTATAGTAAATAGGGATGAATGTGACATTATCTACTTTGGTAGAAAAGTAAAGTCAGATTAGCGATAGATTTTGAAATGATATACAAAGGGATCTGGATATCTATGCGACTTCGCTGAAAGTAAATGTGCAGATGCCAGAATTTAACATGGCATCTAATACATTGGTCCTCATTGTAAGTACGGGAACAGATGTCTTACTACATTTATACTGGGCATTACTGAAACTCAGAGTATTGTATGCAATTTTGATCTCCTTACCCATGAAATAAAATATATCATTAAGAATGTGCAATTGCAGAAATGCCTTCTCATTTGTTCCGTGGGACACGCCGTTTATGATGGAACTCAAATAAATTAAGTCTGTCACGTTACTACTCCGACCCCACGTCACCTGTTTCGATGCCCATGCAGCAACATCTCCAACTACGCGTTCACCCCGACAGTCCTCCCTCACACAGTCCACCGCACACATGCAGATAGATACTCTGCATGTTGATCCTTGCACGTCTGACCGTCCTGATGAAATTCCGCCGCTGCAGGTAAAGTTCAGTCAGCACCTCGCAACATTTCACAGTCACTCACCTAACCTCGCCCCCACCCAAAACCAAAAACACAGTAGGGTCGGATTCACTCCACCTTTTAGTCACCGTCTGCCCTCATCTGTCTGCTTGTCTTTCAATTCAGGAAACAAAACGTCCTGAAGAGGCTGTGTAGCATACACCGGCTTCCCGCCTGACAGGTGTGAGGAGTGGCGAGCCCTGGCAGAGAGGACACTGTCTACCCACCCCCCTCCCCGCTGCCACCCCCCCTCTCTCTCTCGCCGCCGCCTCCGCTCTCCCCCTCAACCCGACCGCGTCCCCCCACTCCCTCTCCTGCACCCACCCCCCCCCCCCCACCCATCCACCCTCCCGCCCAGCGGCTCCCGTCGTGATCGAGCTCAGCCCACCCGTGGAGAAATTTTTCTTTTTTTAAGGATTAAAGTTCCTCATTTCAGTCTTTCGTCTCTGTCATCCTTGCAACAGAAACGTTTGCGCCGGCAGTATATATTTGAAAGAATCTGACCATCGAACACTGTCGCTCGCAAGGTGCAGGTGTGTGCAGCGACAACTACGAGACGTTCTTCAAGTAGGCAGGTGAAACTCTGGGAAGATGATGGCCACAGAAATCCTGCAGAGATTAGATAAACAATAAATGTTGGGCATGGTCTCAGGCTTGTTGAATTGAGATGATCCGTGTGACACAGAGACGTGCTTGCAACCCACACAGTCCGCCCTGACAACCACCCTGTACACCTGTCCGATGTATTAGTCCCACAAACACCGCCCCAACACATTCTCCCCACAACCAAATACGAGGGCACGTCTTTATCTTGTGGGAGGAACTCCACCGTCGCAGGGAGAATGTGTAAAGTCTCCACAGACAATACAGGACGCCAGGGATAAACTCAGGCACTTGCCTATCCCCACATGACATGTATATCAATGACATTCCAAATGCAGTTTCGGCCAGATTTCGACTAAAACACCAGAAGACAGCTTGTCCAATACAGAAGGATCTGGATGCTCACCATCTGGTGTGAGTGGGGAAAAACCTGGCAGATGTCATTCAATACAACCAAATGTCATACCATGCATGTCCCACACAAGATGAAACCGCTTTTATCGGAGTTCAACATAGGTCAACCATCACCCATATCTAGGAGTCGAATTAAGCACAGGTTAAATTGGGCGACTCGTATAGGGTGATTTCACGAAAGGTCACTGGAGCGTAGATCCGCACCCACGTGACCGAAAATCTCAAGTGGAGGACATGCTAGACATCCGGTACATGTTAGTCAATAATGTTAAGTCAATAATACCTTACTTTTGATGAAATTCAGCGAGCAAACGCGATAATTCCCGATTTTTTGGACCTTTAAATCTCCACGGCAAATGTCCGCTGTTCACTTCCGCTGGATTGACACCTTCAGCTCCCTCTTTAATTTACCTTAGTTTCTATCTTTTTTTTTACTGTAAATCTAGGTAGCTGTGCCTCATGGTCACCCCGACTGGCACAATAAATTGCAGATCAAAACCTGGCCGTTTTCTATGTTTTTAACGGGTGGGAAAGTGCGTGTTTTCCCATCCACTAACATGTACCGGATGTCTAGCATGTCCTCCACTTGAGATTTTCAGTCACGTGGGTGCGGATCTACGCTCCAGTGACCTTTCGTGAAATCACCCTATTAATCAAGTGTCCAACAAAGCAAATAGAACTCTCGGCCTACTCAAAAGAAATTTTCACGCATGTAGTACATCCGTCAAAGAGAATGCCTACAAGTCCTTGGTCAGACCCAAATTGGTGTATTGTGTATTGTATGGGATCCTTTCAACAACAACAACAAGATCACCCTGGAGAAAGTACAACGCCGAGCAGCCCGCTTTGTATGTAATGACTACAAGTGCAAATCAAGCGTGAATAATATGCTGACTTCTCGTGAATGGGATACCCTAGGGCTCCGCAGAATCAGGCTAAGACATAGCAATTTACAAGGAGAATCACAAAATCACGCCATCAAATCTCCCGTCATCCCAGGCCACCAACTGCCATGAAACGACAAAATAACAATCCCTACATCATCAACTCGCTAAATTTCAATAAACCTTGCTACCAATATTCCCTTTACCCAAGGACGATAAGGGAATGGAATACGTTACCACTCAACACACGTGCTGCTCCCAATGTTAAGTCATTTAAAAACGGGATTGAGCAACTAGATCTCAACTTGGTCAAAAAGGCCCACTTCAACATGTAATCACTACTCTACTCACTCCGACCTGCGTTGATAACCACTGATTAGGTGTTTACACAGTAATCAACCAGAACCACATCTACGGGGACTTTGTAAATAAACGTTTGTTTCTG
The DNA here is from genome assembly GCF_028641065.1 of Leucoraja erinaceus. Lineage (NCBI taxonomy): Eukaryota > Metazoa > Chordata > Chondrichthyes > Rajiformes > Rajidae > Leucoraja > Leucoraja erinaceus. The sequence goes on from NC_073378.1 coordinate 93,071,452, forward strand.
TATTTAAACATAAGCCTGTAATAAGGCTGACTTCTTGCATATGGCGTGCACAGCCTAAAGTTGTGGGACACCTCGTTCTATTTGATCTTATTTGATTGTGCACACCAGGTTGATTGCATTCGTTGGGACCACATGAAGGTTGCAATCTCCCACCCCTAATAAGGCAGTAATTAGCCTCTGTTGTTGTTGAATCTATTCAGAATCTTCTGTGGTTCATCATTGGTGCTTCCAATATTTTTCTCCATTAGGTGACTTTTTAGGCGAGTGCAGGAGACTCTGCGCTCGCCACAAGGTCACCACATGTTTGCTGGTGGTCTCTGGTGAGTCTCCTTCATGGTCGCGAGGAGTTCCCACATTTTGGGAACTTGTCGCGGCCTCAGTATGGTCGTCGCAAAGTTTTCAACATGTTGAAAAATTTTCTGCGACCAAAAATTGGTCCCATGGAGATAATCAATAATCCTGTCGTCGTAGGTACAGTTGTAGTGCAGTCGCCATGTAGTTGTAGGTGGTCGTAGGTAGTTTTTGCCTTTGCTGACCAGTCATTTTCAGTGGCTCAATAGGGAAAAAAAACGCAAGCAAGAGTTTTCAGAACCAAGGAAACAGACCGGTAATGTTTAATGTCTGCCAAACTTCACAGCTGTGTATCTCTGGCTTATTAAAAGTCGCCGTTCCAGTCGCCGGTTTTTCAGTGACCTGCTACGAATTGACAGTCGCCGGCAGTTGCCTGAAAAATCGCCTAAGTGGGACAGGCCCATATCTTTTCTTTCCACATCCAGAATCCAGGTCGGGCGTTCTCTGCCATTACTTCTCACTCCATTAACTCCCCACCCTCAACTTCTGACATTTTCAAAGAGACTTTCCCACGATCTTCACCTTCCCATCGCCTCCAATTACAGCCTTCTGACCACCAGGAGCGCCGGGGAGATGGCCAGCCCAGTCGGCAGTCCGTTCGTTTTTTCATCTTTTGTTATTTTTAGCGTCTGTTAAGAGTCTGTTTTAATATACTTCGGTTTGTTTTATGTGCAGGGAGGGGAGGGAGGGGGGATCGGGGGAAACTTTTTTTCAAGTTCTTACCTTCCCGGAGATGCGATTGATTTTTGGATCGCATTCTCCGGGATCTGCGGCCTACCATCGCTGGAGCTGGAGGCCTCCTCAGACTGTCGTGAGCCCCACCGTGAGCCTCGCGGACTTAACATCGGAGCGTTAACAATCCTTGTTAACAATCCCAACAATCCTTGCCTGGGATCGCTCCCACCGCGGCCTGCAGACTTACCATCAAGGGCTCGCAGTCTCGGGAGAGGCTAGTTGGGAGCTCCAATGCTGCAGAAGGTTCAACCAGCCCCGACGCACGGTTCGATCACCCGGCGCAGGGGAGCTGATAACCCCCCGATGCAGGAACTGAACGCCTCGACACGGAGGGCCCGAACGCCACCGACTACGGGAGTCAAGGTCATCCCGCCAACAGACGGCTCGAGGCTCCTGACCGAGGAAGAACAAAAGGAAGGACTTTAACTTTATTTTGCCTTCCATCACAGTGAGGAATGTGTAGGGATCACTGTGGTGGATGTTCATGTTAAAATGTGTTTTTGAGTGTTGCTTTTAATTGTATGACTGGCCAGTGAAATTCCTCGAATGTTGCAAAACATACTTGGCGAATAAAAATCTGATTCTGATTATGATGGAACCTCTGGAATGCTCTGATCCAGATTTTTACAGCACCTTCCTGTGCTATCAAATGGCACATATATTTGAGCGGACAATAGCTGCTTTAAAAAGAGTGGCAGGGATACACTTTCATAGCAAAAGGGTTTGAGTATAGGAGCAGGGAGGTTCTACTGCAGTTGTACAGGGTCTTGGTGAGACCACACCTGGAGTATTGTATACAGTTTTGGTCTCCTAATCTGTGGAAAGACATTCTTGCCATAGAGGGAGTACAGAGAAGGTTCACCAGACTGATTCCTGGAATGTCAGGACTTTCATATGAAGAAAGACTGGATAGACTTGGTTTGTACTCGCTAGAATTTAGAAGATTGAGGGGGGATCTTATAGAAACTTACAAAATTCTTGAGGGGTTGGACAGGCTAGATGCTGGAAGACTGTTCCTGATGTTGGGGAAGTCCAGAACAAGGGGTCACAGTTTAAGGATAAGGGGAAAATCTTTTAGGACCGAGATGAGGAAAACATTTTTCACACAGAGTGGTGGTGATCTCTGGAATTCTCTGCCACAGAAGGTAGTTGAGGCCCGTTCATTGGCTATATTTAAGAGGGAGTTAGATGTGGCCCTTGTGGCTAAAGGGATCAGGGGATATGGAGAGAAGGCAGGTACAGGATACTGAGTTGGATGATCAGCCATGATCATATTGAATGGCGGTGCAGGCTCGAAGGGCCGAATGGCCTACTCCTGCACCTATTTTATATGTTTCTATGTTTCTATGTTAATGTTGAAAACAGTACAACACAGGGAATTCAGCCCACAATGTTTTTGCCAATCATACTGCAAAGACGATCCCTGATCTGCCTGAGCATGGCCCACATCACTCCTATCAATGCCTCTAATAATTTTATATACTTCTATCTCATGGACAGACTTGGATTGGTTGTTCAGGAGCACAGGAGGTTGAAGGGAGATGAGATAGAAGTATATAAAATTATTAGAGGCATTGATAGGGTAGGAAGTCAAAACCTTTTTCACAGGAATGTAAATGTATATACTAGAGAGCAAGCTTTAAGGTGAGAAGGGCAAAGTTTAAAGTAGATGTGCGAGACAAGTTTTATACAGAGGGCAGTGAGTGCCTGGGGTGGAGGTGGAGGCAAATATGATAGCTCCAGTTTAACTACTTTTGTATAAGCACCTGGATATGCAGGGAATGGAGTGATGTGGGCCATGTTCAGGCAGACCAGGGTTCGTCTTTGCAGTATGATTGGCAAAAACATTGTGGGCTGAATTCCCTGTGTTGTACTGTTTTCAACATTAACATAGAAACATATAAAATAGGTGCAGGAGTAGGCCATTCGGCCCTTCGAGCCTGCACCGCCATTCAATATGATCATGGCTGATCATCCAACTCGTTATCCTGTACCTGCCTTCTCTCCATATCCCCTGATCCCTTTAGCCACAAGGGCCACAACTAATTCCCTCTTAAATATAGCCAATGAGCCAATATATATATATGTATGTGTATGTGTATATATATATATATATATATATACAAATAAATACATATACATATATATTGTTGTATATGATATATAGTTGTATATGATATATATCTAGTTGTATATGATATATATATATCATATACAACTAGATCCCAGCAGAGATCCCCGTGTCACTCCTGTGGACAGACTTCCAGCCTGAATATTGTCCTTCCACCACAACCCTCTGTCTTCTATCAATATGCTAGTTCTGAATCCATACAATTAAATCACTGTTAATTCCATGCATTATAATGTTCTGTGTTAACCTACCATGAGGACTTTATCAAATACTAACATCTATGTAGACAACATCCACCAACCAACCCTCATTGATCATCTTTGTCACCTCAAAAAACACAATCAGGTTAGTAAGACGCAATCTTCTGTGTACAAAGCCATGCTGACTGCCTCTAATTAACATATTCTCTTCCAAATGGAAGTAAACCCTTTCCCGAAGAATCCACTCAAATAGCTTCCCAATCACCGACGTGAGGCTCAGTGGCCTATATTTCCCTGGAAATTTCCCTTTTCAATTGGTTTTACCAGACCCAGGCAATACTAAGGAACCTGAGGTGATTATATTTGTCTTGGAGTTACCCCACATATAGCATAGAATTTCATGGATAGTCCCTGCCATAACCTGGTACTCTTGAATAAAAAATAATGACCACATAAGACTGACTTCAGGTAGAATCCAATCTTTGGTTTCAAGTGCTGATTTAAAATTTCAGGAATATTTCATTTGTAATTCAAGGTATGACTCCTTTGGATTACTGTGGGGTTGCTCAATAATCTTTTGTTAATGGGGACAGTCCCAAATGTTTACCTTCATTACACATATTTGAGTAACAGGATATCTTGGAATGGGCATGCTGAGGAAAGAGGCAAAAAGACACAAGAAGTAACTTGCCTACTGAATTCTCTCCAGCCTCTTCCTCCCTCTAAATTAAATCATGGTTACCCAGCTCTGTTGAAGGGCAATTGGCTTGAACCGTCAACTGCTTTCTCTTTCCACCTATGCCGCCTGACTCCTTTCAGCATGTTATGATCTTGTTTAAGAGCTCAGGCATCTGCAGTTTTTTGCTCCAAATGCTTAGCAAAGGATGCACAAGTATGAGAGGAAAGCGACTATTGGCTCTTAGGGCTATGACTAAAATATAATGAAGTTACTGGGAAACAGTACTTGTCCACATAGTATTTGTACACAAAGTGCATTTATCTTCACAGAATTTTATATTTTGTTCATTAATTATTTACTTTCCAAAATTGAGGAAGTTGCTAACATATTTTGAAAGGCATTGATGACTCAGTTACCTTGCTGTGAGTCTGGAATGATAATTATATTTCATTTCCTGTTCCCTTCAACCTCTGGTGCTCCCGAGCAAACAATCCAAGTCTGTCCAACCTTTCCCTGTAGCTAAACCCTCTAATCCAGGCATAATTCTGGTAAACCTCCTCTGAAGCCTTTTCAAAGCCTCCACATCCTTCCAATATTGGGTCAACCAGAACTGCATGCAATATTCCAAATGTGGCGTAGACAAAGTCCTATAAAGCTGCATCATGACTTCCTGACTGTTATATTCAATATTCTGACTAATGAAGATAAGCATACTGTAGGCTTTCTTGACCACTATTTCGACATATGTTGCCACTTTTATGGAGTGATGGACCCCAAGATCCCTCTGTACATCAATGCTGTTACGGGTGCTGCTATTAATTGTATAATTTCCCCTTACAGTTGACCTCCCAAAGTGCAAAACGTCACACTTGCTCAGATTAAATTCCATCCGCCATTTCTCCACATATTTCTGCAGCTGAACTATTTCCCGCTGGATACTTGGGTAGCCTTCCTCACAGTCCGCGACCCCAGTAATCTTGGTGTCTTATGCAAAGTTACAAAACCAATCACTTAAGTCAGTCATTTTTATATCTATATATATATATATATATATATATATATATATCTATATATATATATCTATATCTATATATATCTATCTATATCTATCTATATCTATATATCTATATATATCTATATATATATATATCTATCTATCTATCTATATATATATATATCTATATATATATATATCTCTATCTCTCTCTATCTCTCTCTATCTCTCTCTATCTCTCTCTATCTCTCTCTCTAGATATCATACAATTTCATTTCCTGTTCCCGGAAAAGACCAGAGGATACACTTGTTCCAAAGGAAATGCAGCAAACATTCACCAGATGTAAAGCTCTAGGATTTGGCAGTATTTTGAGAGGCATTGAAAGGAATAGAGAATAAGAGTAGTCAAACAAAAAAAACATTAAATCTGACTTTCTTAGGCATAGATATGTCAAAAAGAAAAGGTTATCTAAAATTAATGTCTGAAGAAGGGTCTTGACCGACCCGAAACATCGCCTATTCCATCGCTCCATAGATGCTGCCTCACCCGCTGCATTTGTCCAGCATTTTTGTCTACCTCAAATTAATGTGGGTTCTTTATAGACTAAGACAGGAAATCACAGAGAAAAACAGTGGCTCATACAAATGAGCATTATTGAAAAATTAATGTTGGGAAAATTAACAGGGTAGCATTAAATATCCAGATCTTGATGACCTGCATCCTAGAGTTTTGAGGAAGGTGGTGATGGAGAGTTATGGAAGCAATGTAAATTCTAAAATGGTTTCCTACATATTTGAAGATAGGAAACATAATCACATTATGTAAGAACAAAAGGTGAGGAAACATTGTGGGCTACAATCCTGGTGAGAATAGTATTGTAAGTACCTGTACTGGAATCTATTTTTAAAGAAATGGTAGCAGAGCACTTTGAAATTAAAAATATAATTTGGCAGAGTTAATGTGGATTGTAAAAGGAAAATCATATTTAACTTGGAATTTTTGAAATTGTAATTAACATAATAGATATCAGTTGATGCAATGCACTGTAGTTCAATATTCATACCTTCAATAAGATGTCATACTAAGGATATTTATATATAAAACCTGTGCCTCCAGAAGTGTAGAAATATGTAGGTGTGGATTGAGGTGGCGCTAATGGGCAATAAACAGAAAGAGATCTATTTCTGGTTGGGAGGATATGACTAATGGGGTGCTTCTAGGATTGAAGCTGGGATCCCAGTCATTCACTATCTCTATCAGTGATTTGGATGAAGGAATTAATTGCAGTATTCCACATCTGGTGCATTGTGTACAGATCTCTCTACCCAAATGGGGGATATAGTACCTGTTCCAAAAGAAATACAGCAAGAATACTCCAGAGTTACTTATTGGATGACGACTATGCCATATGCAGAGATATTAAACAAATTGGGCTTAATGCTTCAATGTGTTTAGGGGAATGATAGGTGAATGGGAGGTGATCTTATTGACGTATACAATTCTTAAAGGGCTTGAAAATGTAATTGCATGGATGATGTTTCTCTTAGATAGGATGTCTGAAATTAGGTGAAGGAACTCAACATATGAGGTTGATCATTCTGGATGGAGATAAGAAAAAAATGTCTTCACCCAGAGGATGGTGAATTGTTGGACTCTACCGAAAAAGGCTGTGAAAAGAGTTGCTGAGTATATTCAAGATTCAAATCAATAGACTTTTAGATATTAAGGGAACCGAATAATAATGGGTCAGTGCTGGAAAATGCCACTGAGGTAAAAGATCCGCCATAAACTCATTGAATATTGGACTAATCACAAGGTACTAAATCGTCTACTCTTGCTTCTGTTTACTAGATTTTGCTGTAGTGAAGGAAGCCTTTGACTATACGTGGCCAGATCAGCCCCTCATTTAACGTTAGGATTTTCACTATAGGTTTTTTTATTCAGTTTTGTGGGAGCTAACAGAATCGAGCCAATTTCAAAAGGCAAACAATCTTCCTTTTCCATCTTTAACCAGTCTGGTTGCTGATCCATATCTTCCAACCAGAAGTTCATATTTTTAATATTAACTGCCCAGAAGTAAAACAAAAAATTTGGTAAAGCTAATCCTTCATTTGTCTTGGATTTACATAAATGGTTTTTACTTATTCTATGGTTCTTATAATCCCAAATAAAACTTGTGACAATAGAATCAACTTTAAAAAAAAAAAATGTTGGTTCCCGGAGGTTTTTGTCAGTCTCCCTACCTGCTTCCACTACCTGCAACCCCCGGCAACAACCTGCAACCTCCTGGAACCGCACAAAAACCTTGGGTGGGGCGCAAAGTCTCCAGAGGTATCCGTTCAGGTTTGCTAAGTGGGACAGGGGCATTATATGATACGATAAGAGAAATCAGTAAAATCAGATAATTTAAGAGTAAACAGTTATTGCACAGGACACAAAGATAAATCTCATCATAAATACATTGCTACAGCACTCTGGACAACAATATTCACCTGAATCCTGCACAAATGGTGGCCAGACAAATGGTCAAGGCTACATCATCTGCATTATTTTGTGTTTCCAATATAAAGAGGGTAGTCCAAGTGCCCTCTGAAAACGTTTTCAGAATGCAAATGTCCCTCGGAACGATTGCACTGTTACCCACTCGTGTCAAGTGTGACTTAACCTTTAAATTCTCGTCCTGGTCTCCTGATCTGGAGTTTGTGACAAAGATCTTTCTATTCCTTTGTCTGCTAAGAGTGATGTTTTTCTTGTTTATCTTGTATTAGCATGTGTGCGATGAAGGCATTAAAGTCCAGAACAAATGTGTATGCCATGCGCATATGGAGTTTGGGAGTGAGAATTGCTGCTATTAAGAAATAATTGTCATCTGTCTGGAATTGAAGTGGTTGTATACTACTCAGTGATAAATGCTTTACTCTGCTTCTCCTTTGATCCTCCCAATCACAACTAATAATATTTCTTTGATAGCAATGGTCAGATTGCTGCGTGCTATTATTTTTTCATGGAAGTGAAAGATATATTAATTGCCTCAGAAGATTGAAAAACCTTACGATATTGAGATCTCAACATTCCAAGGTTTTGAGGCATACAATAATGTAATGCGTGTGAGTGTAAGGGAAAAGGTAGACATTGGGTGCTGATGTAATGTCAAGTCAAGTCAAGTCAAGTTGTGGTGCAGTATTTCCGTGTTTTTTATACAGGGGGTTCCAACTTAAACTATTCATGTAAGTATTTAACTGCCTGGGAGTTGACTACTGGCTTAAATCCTCCCACATGTTAATAACTCCCTCGGTAGTTTTCCTTTGTGCAAATACAACTTCCTTGACGTCAATTCCTTCATAAGAACTAATGCTGCTTTGAAGAATTGGCATTCCTTCCGTAGATGTTGTTCCATCCCAGAACTATCAAACTCCACACTTGGGAAGTCATTGAATTGGCTCCAGAAAAATAGAATCTTTTAAATGTTCATGTTCCAAACTTGCAGCACTTGGTCTTCTTATCCTCTACAGGCATGTTTAAGTTATAAATTAGACAGGAAATTGCCTAAACTTTCAAATACTGTTTTTATAATGGTGTAACACTAATTTGTGCCTGTATTCATCTTGAAGAAAATAATTTCCAAAGACTTTGCATTACCAAAGAGAAGACATTTTTCCTTGGTCACTAACCCTGAACGTATATGTGGTTATCAGCCAACTATTTTACACAGATGTTCAAGTCAGCTGTAGCCAAGGGAAGAAAGCATGTGGAAGAAAGAAAGTAAAATCAGCAGCTGATCCTTCTGCATATGTTCAGCAAATTTATCTTCCAATGTGTTCAGTTACAGATGTTTAATACATAGAACTCTATTTATAAAAAGCTAAGATTTCTAATTAACATTGTAATTTTACTTCGGAGTCACGTGAATGATTCCGTGAAGAACCCAGCTCTACTGCGCATGCGGCATTACGCACAGCTGTGCAGAACGCGGCCAGCGGGAGTCGGGCAGCTCCCGCATCCAAGGACGAGAGGTAAGTACTTACCTTAATCGGGCCTTGTGGTTTTTGCTCCAGGGGGAGCAAAGTAGAGAGGCATGGTGAGCGGCCCCGTTTCGACTCCAGCGTGGAGCCGACAGTGGACGGGGAAAAGGTGCTACCCGGACCGCAAACGCTGCGGACCGCTGCAAGGAGCTGCGCTAATGCCGGTCCGCTGAACAGCTGTTTGGTAACAGCAGCGGACCGGCGGGAAGTTTTAAAAACCCGACCGGCAGCCCTGCAGACTCCTGACAAAGAGTATTGCCGTCCGGGAACCGCCACAATGCCGCCTGGAAAACGGCAGGCAGCCTCTACATACAGGTAAGAGAAAAATCTTCCCAATTCAACAGGTTCTACAGGAGCCAACTTCCTCCAAAACTGGAACAGGTTGGAGAAGGCAAAAATAAGTATGTCTGTCTCCCCAAGCCAGAGGAGGTCATGGAGTTCACCTCCAGGAATAAAGGGGCACTGGCTGAATGCCAAGGGAGCTGACTCCTACCCCAGTGCTATTGCACTAGCCATCTCCCTTGTCGAGGGATTGATGCAACAGCGGAGTTTGAGCTATGCCTCCTCCAATTTATAGCACACCCTTTTGCTCCCTCTTTTGAGGCTAGCTAAGGAGGCCAGGGCTGGGCTGGCTTAAATGCTGGGCAGGCGGACGAGAACAGCAGTATGCCAGGGGAGCAGGATCAGGAAGAGCTACTGGGTGTCGTGGGCCACTACATGGCTCCTCCACGCGACCATCTTCCCAACAAAGCCCTGCAGGAGCAGGCCTTTCCAGAGGCAAATCCGCAGGCAGCTGGGTCAGCAGACTCGCAGACAAGCAGCGAATTCTACAGAAGGGTCAAGATGTTACCGCCTTTGCTCGTTTTTTCCACGGATTATACTCTCCCAGGATGAGACTATCCCATTGCACTACCAGGGTGCTGACGCCTAAGATGTTCCCAAATTTGGGATACTCGACTGAACAATGGTGCATATAGACCTGCCCGCAACCCCAAATATATGGGGCTATGCAAACCGCTGCTGCGGGAAGAGAGGCAGCTAAACCTGTGCGCCTCATGAAGGCAGGCCATGGAACGAGCAGGACATCGCATCCAACACCCAGCTGGCAGCACCCCTCGGCATCCACCAGCGATATCAAACAAGGACTGGTGAAAGCCTGGCGACCGCTTCACATTACCCCCAAAGTTCTTTTTAGACGGGGCCCAGAGCAGAGCCGTGGGAAGATGCGCCGCCCCACCGACAGCACCAGCATACCAGCAAACTACGCCTTCATGAAAAAACAACAAACATGGAGGTAGGTAGTCTGGTTCCTCCCAGTTTACACTAAACAAGGGTGTTCTACGAACTGCGGTGGGGGGGGGGGGCATTTACACTTGTTAATAAAGCATGGGATGCTGTCACAAATAACTAAAATATACTCAACAGTATTAGAGGATAAAATCGAATTCAAATTGGGCATATTACCGCCAGTTCAGCAATGCGCCCAAAGGGCACTTTCTCCCTCTAAGAAAAGAGAAGTGAGAAGGTCAAGCTGAACTAGAAAGGCTCATTACTAAACGGATCATGGGAGTAAACATGAACCATTGGAAACTACAAAAGCTAAGATTTCTAATTAACATTGTAATTAATAATTGTACCAACCTTTCTTAATCATACTTGAGAGCAGTAAGATTTAAAAATAACTTGAATAAAATTCAGGTCTGTTTTCCAAATGATAGTGATTGTTTCAAAGACCCCGCGTCTGGGTGATCGAAATTCCCCTTCGGGGTGCTCAATACTTCTGCGTTAGGGTGGTCAAAACTCACGTGGCTTGGTGTTCCGAAGTTGGTCCCTGACCAGAGACAGCGGGCTCTGTGATGTTCAGTCTGCAAGCACCCATCGTTGGAGCTCATAGGTTTAGCCCTGGCAAAGGGATCCTGATAATTGACTACGTTAATACATTTCACAAAATGTAGAAACAGGTTCCTCACAATTTAATTTGAAGTGGATAATCGGAATGTGACATTTTATAAGAATACCAAAAAAAAAATATTGATTGGATGAGGAATATCCTTCTATCCACACCTTTACACACATGTGTGCTGAACCAAAATTCACACGTGTGTGCAGCTGCAAGATCTTGGGTTGATGCAGCGAATGACTTGAACATTGTGTTCCAATCTGAATACACTGATATCAGATCAGCATTGCACATTGATTGTTCTTGCTTTCTTCTGCCTGTTTTCAGTGGGCATTAGTGATACCTGCACAATGATTTTGAAACTCAGTGGGTCAGATGCGTGGGAGAAAAGGAATAAGTGATGTTTCGGTTCGAGACACTTCTTCAGACTCAAAATGTCACCTATTCCTTTATCCAGAGATGCTGTCTGACCCGCTGAGTTACTCCATCTTTTTGTGTCTATCTTTGGTTTAAACCAGCATCTGCAGTTCATTCGTACACAACATTTTTGAAATATGGTCGCTTGGGCAATTTTGATCGCAAATGTTCAAAGTGCTTAATTTATCATGCTGGAAGCAAATTGGCACCACTGTGGAGTTATAGAGTTATGGCGTTGAATTTAGTGGTAGTATTTTTATTTTCATAAAGTGGGTATGAGAACTTAATGGATACCCACTGCTCCAGTATGCAGAAAACCACCTAAAGCTAACTTCTTTGTTTTTGCCTCCTCTGCCTCACCACTCATGTCAATTTTTGAAATGTATTTTGTAAGAATAGTGCAAAGGTTATCCCAGCCAATTTAAATACATTTTCTTTAGTTCTATATCTGCAGTTCAATTGAAGCACCATTCTGGATAAAAAAGATTTTGTACCCTGACAATCTTACATTTTTTATGAATGGTTAATTCTCTAGCTGCCTGCATTTGGTCCATATCCCTCAAAACCTGTCCTATCCAAGTACATGTCTAACTGTTTCTTAACTGTGGGAAGAGACCCAGCCTTAACTACCTCCTCTGGCAGCTTGTTTCATACACCCACCACCCTTTGTGCGAAATTTTTTACCCGTCAGATTCCTATTAAATCTTTTCCCCTTCACCTTAAACCTATGTCCTCTGGTTGATTCACCTACTCTGAACACGAGACTGTGCATCCACCCGATCTATTCCTCTCATGATTTTATACACCTCTTATGACATCAGGACTGTGTTTAATTGCAAAATTGGCGTTCATTCCGTGACTTGCGTTTAGTGGCAAGATGGCGCCGATGATGTCATTACCGGTTAGCGGCAAGACGGCGCTGAGTGCGTCATTCCGGTTCATGGCAAGATGGCGCTGACTGCAGAAAGCACAGAGTGAAGATGTCGTTGAATAATTCAAGAGAGCTTACTGCTCTGTCTATGGTGAGTGTGTTTGTTGGACATTATTTAAAGCACGTTTTTGCTTCAGCAGCAGCCTCGACAGGAGGCTTTAAATGTTTGAATCATTCGGTTTACACACTGTATGTTCACCACGTTCTGAAGTTACTTGGCATTTTAGTATTGGTTGTGTGTGAATGAGTCTGCGTGAGTGTGTGAGAGAGAGAGTGCGTGTGAGTCGGTGTCTGTATGTGTGTGTGTGTGTGTGTCTGTGTGTGTGTGTCTGTGTGTGTGGCTGTGTGTCTGTGTGTGAGTGAGTCTGTGTGTGAGTGTGTGTCTGAGAGTCTGTGTGCATGTATAGGGGGTTGCACGTAAGGTCTCCGGGTGCAAGGGCTTGACAAACGGAACCGTTCAATCCATCTGGAGGACATCGCAGCTTCCGGTATATGTTGATAATACACGAAACGCGTAATTTCCTACCTGTTAAAAACTGCCAAAATGGTGAATTTTTGCGCTGTAAATAATTGTGGAAGTCAGGGTAACCGTGAGAGACATCTATCCTACTTCAGAATTCCAAAAGTGAAGAGAAATGAAGGTAAAGAGAAGCGAGAGCTGAAGGGACAACAACAGCTAAAGTGCTTGGCAAACATTGGCCGTGCAGATATAGAAACATAGAAACATAGAAATTAGGTGCAGGAGTAGGCCTTTCGGCCCTTCGAGCCTGCACCGCCATTCAATATAATCATGGCTGATCATCCAACTCAGTATCCCGTACCTTCTCTCCACACCCTCTGATCCCTTTAGCCACAAGGCTAAGGGGATCGAGATGGAAAATATTGGGAATTATCGCGTTTGCTCACTGCATTTAATCACCAGTAAGGCATTATTTGTGTTTTTTCTTGATTCCTTTTGTGTCTAAAAAGTTTCAGAAGTGATAAATCTGGCTGTAAAATTTAAAAATTGCCCATGATTCTGAAGTGGGTTTTTACATGCAAAAAGAAAACGCTTCTGAAGCTAAATTTATCATTAAAAAAATCTCCAGACTTATGAGTGGTGTGTGGAAAAGTAAGTTTTCTATCATTATGTTATTGAGATGTATATCCACTCACGCATAGCCCCCAACTCACAGGCAAGGCTAGAGAGGGAGGGGGGTAGATAGAAAGGGATACAGAGGCACAGAGAGGGACAGAGAGGCACAGAAAGAGGCACAGAGAGGGACACAGGCATGGCGAGGGACACAAGAGGCACAGGAAGGGACAGAGGCACAGAGAGGGACACAGAGAGGGACACAGAGAGGGACACGGAGAGGGACACGGAGAGGGACACAGAGAGGGACACAGAGAGGGACACGGAGAGGGACACGGAGAGGGACACGGAGAGGGACACAGAGAGGGACACAGAGAGGGACACATGAGGGACACAGAGAGGGACACGGAGAGGGACACAGAGAGGGACACATGAGGGACACAGAGAGGGACACAGAGGGGGACACAGAGAGGGAGACACAGAGGGGGACACAGAGAGGGACATGGAGAGGGACACAGAGGCACAGAGAGGGACACAGAGGCTGGGGAGCTTGATGATTTTGGAGCCAGGGTTTCCTGGTGTCCGCTGCCTTTAAGAGTTGGAGTTTCCGGTTTGCGCCGTCTTTTGAGTGGGTGGCTCTGCTGCGAGCGGGCGGCCCTGGGCAACGTGAACACAACATGCAGCCATTGTGACGTCACCAGCGGTTTCATTTTGTAACTTATTTGAGATTTTTGAACAGTTTGATTAATAATTTGAGAAATAATGCATGAATTTTTCAGATGAGGCAATTTCTGAATCCACGGGATAAAACACTACAGGAATATGTAAAAAAAATATCGTTAACACTCTAACATTTATTCAAGCAGATGTGATCACACACACACATAACACACACACTCACACATCCATCCAAGATCAGAGTTTTAATAGTTACTAGACCAAGTGCAGACTCGTTGGGTCTGTTCCCCCAACGTGCGGTGATGGGGGGGGGGGGGGGGGGGAGGCGGCGTGCACCGTCACACACACTAACTATCCCCCCCATCCCTCCCCCCCGTACTCACGCTAATTACCCCCTTGATATTATATTAATATTATTAATTTGCTCCTTTTACGCCATAACCACCCTATCTACTGACGCATAGCCCCCAACTTGCAGTCACATCTAGACAGGGGGGGGGGGGGGGGGGGCGTGCGGGGGTAGAGAGTGAGGGCAGAGAGAGAGAGACAGACACAGAGAGACGGAGGAGGGGAGAGGGGGGAGAGAGGGGGGAGAGAGGATGTGCTGAGAGGGGATGGGGAGAGGTGGGGAGCAGGGAGGGGGAGGGAGGGTGGAGGGGATGGGGGTTTAGGGGAGGAATGGGGGGGAGGGGATGGGGGGGGGGGGGAGAGAGAGAGAAAGAGGGAGAGAGGGAGATAGAGGGAGTGGGAGGGAGAGAGGGAGAGAGAGGGAGAGAGGGGGGGACACAGAGAGGGGAGGGGAGAGGGGGGGAGGGGGGGAGAGGGAGAGGAGGGGGGAGAGGAGAGGGGGAGGGAGGAGAGGGGGGGGGGGAGAGAGGGGGGGAGGTAGGAGGGGGGGGAGAGGAGTGGGGGGGGGGGGGGGGGAGGGTCGGTGTTGGTGGTGCTTGTTGTGGTTGGTGTATGGGGGGGTGTGGGATTTTTTTGTTGGTTACGGTTTTGGGGGCTTTAAAGGTGGTATGGAAATATTTAAAGAGGGGGGGGGGGGGGGAGGGAGAGGGAGGGGGGTGGAGGAGAGGGGGGAGGAGGAGGGGAGGGGGGAGTGGGAGAGGAAAGGGGGGGGGGGGGAGAACCTAAAAAACATTTTAGAACCCTAAAAGACACATTCTGCAAGCATTGTAGAACCAAAAGAGACACTTTTTGCAAATATTTTAGAACCAATAAACACTTTTTTTCAAACATTTTAGAACCAATAGACACATTCTGCAAGTGTTTTAGAACCACTAAGGACACTTACATTTGAGTAATAATAATAATAAATAAATGTTATTTATGGGCGCCTTTCAAAAATCTCAAGGACATGTGTTCAGTGTTATTCACAGCTCAGAGAAACTTGACCCTCTGCCTTCCTCCAGCTTGCAGACACTGATTGAGGCACACCACTTCCTGGTTTTATAGTTCCTCCCCCCTGCCGCCAGCAGGGGCAGCAGAGAGAATGGGGAATTTTGTAAAATCATTAATATATCTGTCATTTTTCATCGACAGGAAAAATCTTCGGCACACATACAGCGGAGGGGGGCTCTGAGCAAGGTGGCCAAAAATGACAGCCGTAGGTGGCGGCGTTCTCTCGGAAATCGCAGCACAGATGGCCAAAACCAGTCAAGAACAGACTTTTAGTAATATAGATATAAGATAAGATATAAAATTCTTAAAGGATTGGCCATGCTAGATGCAGGAAAAATGTTCCCGATGTTGGGGGAGTCCAGAACCAGGGGTCACAGTTTAAGAATAAGGGGTCGGCCATTTAGGACTGAGATGAGGGAAAACTTCTTCACCCAGATTGTTGTGGAATTGCCTTCCACAGAAGGCATTGGAGGCCAATTCACTGGTTGCTTTCAAGCGAGAGTTAGATTTAGCTCTTAGGGCTAAAGGAATCAAGGGATGTGGGGAAAAAGCAGGAATGGGGTACTGATTTTAGATGATCAGCCATGATCATATTGAATGATGGTGCTGGCTCAAAAGGGCTGAATGGCATACACCTGCACCTATTTTTCTATGTTTCTATGTACACCAAATTATTTCTCTCATGATTGTCTGCAATTTCATCCCTGTAACAGTATCATGTTTGATAGATCTTCCCTGTAGTACTAAACTACTGTTTGAATTCATTTTAAAAATACTTCACAACAAGAACTGAACTGTAGATTAAGGGTGTTGTCTTCCCAAAGCATTAAGTAATTTGACCAAGAGATTTTAATCGTTCTCATTAACGCATTGTGGTTTTGGAAGTGTTTTTCTGTGAGAACCTTTCCTGCAGCTGAGGTACTTTTCCACAATTCATCCACAGTTCAGGATTCTTCTTCCAGCATTCTCTTATTTCTTCTTACTTAAGTGCCTGTCCCACTTGCATGCGATTGCGTGCGTTTGGTGCGACCAACCGAAGCGGAGTTCATGAGAAGTTCGCGCTTAGTTCGCGCTTAGTTCGCCACTGCAAGAATTTCGGAGCCCCGTGCGATGTTGGGACCAGCCCCGCACAACTCCGGGCTTCTAAGTGGGACAGGCCCCGCGCGGCCATATGGTAATTTGCGAGCCAAGGTCGCGTAAGTGGGACAGGCCCTTTACTCTTCCACTTGATGTGTTTCACTCTCTATCATAAATTTCTACCTATTGCATTCTCATCATCCTTTTTTGCTCCCTCCTTCCTCTTTACTCATCTTTTAGCTCCTCTCAGCTTCCTCTCTCTATCCATTTTTTTTCTCCACTTCCATTGACATCTCCACTTTCCCAGCATTGTTTCCCTCCCTGGTTCCAATTATTCAATGACTGCATAACCTCGGTTGACTAAATGTTGCACCATATCTAATTACCTGGTCACAAAGTCAACTTGCATGTGTATCCATTTAAGATTATTTTTCAAATTAACTTTGATCCTTGAGCAACTTCTACTAGTCTAATTCAGAAGGGGTTGTTAGGTGGGTGCAAGAGGGTGATTCTAGCTTGAAGACTGACAAGAATTTTGTTTTAACAAAAGTTGTTTTGTAAGAAGTCAGGGTGCAAGACATCTGTGTTAAAAGTAAATACATTTGCAGATAACTAAGCAACTACAGAAGCACTGTTCCTTTGTCAAACCAGCCATTTACCTTCTAGGAACAGCAATTTGGGAACTACCTTTTCTTTGTGAAATGAAGGGTCAGCCTAGACAGCAGGAAAACAAAACAAGAAATATCTGTATGTCATAACTAATTGTATGGGGAACGAGAAGGTCCCTTTGATGTGGAATGAGATTTAGGAATTCTTCAGATCTGCACCTTTTAAATGGGATAAGTGAAGCAGAAATATACCAACACTGATATTTACCATCAAAGGAAGACACCTGTATATTGCTACATGCATGCATATATTTTTTTAATAGTTTTGAAGCACACACATATAGTCATTACTTACTTTGAACTTTTTAATGCAAATACACCACCGATTTTCAGGCACCCTTGGTTCCAGAGCCTTGCCGGATTATCTGCTTTGCCGGGCTAACATGTAATAATAATTCATAATAATAATAATGTGGGTTGCTGTCCCCGCTCGACATGTTGATTTATCCAGAGAACAAGGAAGAAGCCGGGAGAAGCGAGAGCACAGTCACCGACACACAACTTAAAGTAAAAGTGCACAGCAAACACAGCTGGGCTGCTGTACAGGGACTGCTTTGCTGTGTTCTACATAGGTCCCTGAGCTTGGCCGACTCATTTGATCACGACTTGAGCAACTTGCAGCCCTGAGGCTCATACACGCACCCAATCAGATTTAAAAATAACATGAACTCTTTCCCCCTTTCAACACCTTATTATACTGGTTTACTGTATATCTACCAGTCTCCAAAGTTATTGCAGCGCCACAAGATGAGTTGGGTGGATATCAAATAATGTTGAGATGGTGTATTGCAAGGAGATTGAGTAGCTCGTGACCTGGTGTCGAGACAACAACCTTTCTCTCAATGTTAGCAAGACAAAGGGCTTGAATTCAGGAAGCGAGCGGTACACATACCCCAGTTTGCATTGATGGAGCTGAAGTAGAAATAGTTGAAAGCTTCAAATATCTATGAGTAAATATCACCAACAATAACTCCTGGACCACCCATATTGAAAGAATGACCAAGAAAGCACACCAACACCTCTACTTCCCAGGAAGGCTTAGGAAGTTCGGCATGTCCCCAACATGCACCGTCGAAAGCATTTTATCGGGATGCATCACAGCATTGTTTGGGAACAGCTCCATCCAAGACCACGAGAAATTGCAGAGAATTGTGAACGCAGCCCAGACCATTAGACAAACCAACTTCTCTTCCATTGACTCCATTTACACCTCACACTGACTCGGCAAGACCATCAGCATAATTAAGGATGAGTCACACCCCGGCCACTCCCTCTTCTCCATTCTCCCAACGGGCAAAAGGTATAAGTGTGAATCGCTGACCTCCAGATTCAGGGACAGTTTCTTCCCAGCTGTTATCAGGCATCTGAACCATCCTACCACAACTAGAGAGCAGTCCTGAACTACTATCTACCTCATTGGAGACCCTCAGATTATCTTTGATCAGACTTTACTGGCTTAATCTTGCATTGCACTAAATGTTATTTACATTATTTATTTTATCATGTATCTGTACACTGTGGATGGCTCGGTTGTAATCATGTATTGTCTTTCCACTGACTGGTTAGCACGCAACAAAGGTTTGTCACTGTATATCGGTACACATGACAATAAAATCAGCTAAAGTAAACTTAATAGCATTTTTGCTTCTTCCACCGGATGACGCAAAGATGAACATTTGCTTTGATCCAGTTTCATTCTGCATGTCCTCCACCTCTCCCACTTCCTGCCCCTTCTCCTCTCCCACCGTTCATCTCCTCACTGTTCAGATTGCTCTCATATCTCCCAGCACCAACACTCCACGCATCTTCACCACCTGTTCCTGATCGCGTTCCCAACCCTCAAACTCCCAGATGGCTTGCAGTTGTATCCGGATCCCCCGTAGCGAATACCCCGTACAGTAACACTATTCTACACACGAGGGACAATTTACAATTTTACCAAAGCCAATTAACCTACAAACCTGCACGTCTTTGGGGTTTGGGAGGAAATCAGAGCACCCGGAGAAAACCCACAAGGTGACAGGGAGAATGTGCAAACTCTGTACAGACCACCCGTAGTCCTGATCAAACCTGGGTCTCTGTGCTGCAACACAGCAGCTCTACTGCTCGGCCACTGTGCCGACATATAGTGGAGCCACTTATGGTAATACAAAGGAAGAGAGGTTGCACAATTTGTGTTGTTGTTTAGCAAAACCACTACTGTACATCACCAAAATTCTTTAAGAAGACCACTTTGAAGATTATCTTAGAACAATTATCTTTCACAAGATGATTGCAGTTTGCTAACACAGGATCACTGGCAGAGGATTCTTTTTTTTTTCCTTTTTTTATTCTTCTTTTTTTAGCAGTAAAAGGAAGTAAAGAAAGAGAATAGTAGAAAGAGAAGTGCGTGATACCGAACAGTGAGGCGAAGGAAAGAAGAAGAGAGAGAAAACAGGGAACTGAAGGAGAAATAGCTATTTATTATTCTTGACCACCCTTCACCCGATCCTGAAACAGTTAATTTCTACGGTTATGTTGCACCATATGCTTATAAGAAGTCGATAAATGGAGACCAAATCATTAAGAATTGGTCTGCTTTGTCTGTTTGTCACATTTCTTCAAGATGTGAGGTTGAGACAATTACCTATAATTGTAATTGTGAATGTTCTGCAGTAATCTCATGAATAATCCAATACTTTATTCTTGAACTCTTTCTCTTCATCTGTTTGCATCCTCTTGGTAAAATCACAGGCATAACCCCATTGCAAAATAATGTCAATGCTAGAAATGTGAAATAAAACATAAAACATTGAACATGTTCTGTAGGCCAGAATGTCAGTTTTAATGCTATTTGTTTTTGACTATACCTTTCGGTTTCTGATTTTGACTTCTTCAAAAAATTAATCACGTTAAATTCCATCTGCCATTGCACTGTCCATTTTACCAATTTATCAATATCATATTATAGATTTTAACTACTTTCCTATCAACAACATTGAATTCTGTGGCATCTGCAAATGTACTAATCACACCTCCTACATTCATAACCAAATTGTTAATGTATACAGTAAACAATAGGGGTACCATTACTGATCCCTATGATGTATCATTTGTCACAGACTTTGAATTCACTCTGCACCATTACCCACTGCCTCAGATTACCTTGCCAATTTTGGACCAATATTCCCTTGATCCAATCAGCCTACATTTTTGGACCAGTCAAGTGAAACCTTGTCAAAAGCTTTTCAGAAGTTGGTTTTAAATAATTCTGATCTATTGCCAGGGTTTCATTCTTCCACATGGATTGTTACTCACATATGGGGTTTCACCATTGCATAAGTTAGTATATGTCTTTAACGTCTTAATTAAAATCTTTTGTGCCCCCATTTGGCATGTGCAGATCGCTGAGGCTAATATTTATCATCACTGTCAAGTTTGCTCAACATTATTAAGTTTCAACAACCTAATACATTTTTGATTACATTTTCATTCCTGTCTGGAAACCCTCAATGGCTTCAACTTATCCAAGCTTCATAAACACCTCCAGTTTTTTGTGCTCACGATTTAATACCAGTTTGGCAAATACTAGCCCTTTTCTCAGCCACATATTCCTTCGGTATAATTGGTGACCCATCCTTCTGTTTCCCTTCAAATTTCCAACAGTTTCTAATTTCTCTCTACCTTTCTCACGTCTGTATGAGATCGATTTATTTTATTCTGGTTTCATGAACTTTACCTAATCACGTTCCTCTCTTGGCTGTCTTTCGTGTTTGATGGCCATCTCATTGCATATGGCATCTGAGACAAAGTTACCTGGATGAGTGGTACTGTTGCTGATGAGTTAAGGTCAGATTTTAGGTCATAGTTCTGACTATCATTGGCAGCTGTTGCTCTGATGGTTTAAAGAAGACTATGATTTGGATAAAATTATCCTTTCTTCTCATTTTCAGGATTTGATTCAGACATCAGACATGTCAGAATGTGCCAATCAACTGACTGTTTGCACTTCAACTCTTGTCAGCTTGTCAGGATTTCAGAGGAAAATCAATGTTTTCACTGCAATTGAAGCTTGTTGGCATTAACCATTTGAAAGATGGGATTGCTGCCTGTCAGAAGCAGTCACAGAGTAAACAGTAAAACTGAAGGCTGCTTATAAGAAGCTGACTGGAGACTGGAAGTGGCTGCCAGCAGAATAATAAGATACTGCTCATTTTTTGGATTTGCAAGTCACTTGGGAAGGGAAAATGGGCCAGATATTTCTGGGAAAAATAATGGCATGATAAAAGAACATGTATTATTAACATGTAAACTGGCCACCAAAATCTAGGGATTGAGAAATAAACTGCAAGCTGTGAATAGCCACAACCTGCAATTCCATTCACACAGTTTCAACACCATATCAATTACTTTCCTAGAATCTCCTTCTGTGTTTCTTCTAATTAATCACCCATTTCCCGATAATCTATTCTCTCATATGCCCATGAATGAGCCACTAGTTTATCTATGAGTCATCGATATTAATGGTAAATTCCAGTCACCAACCAGCACCTCATCGAGATATGGAATGGATCAGAGCATCCAGGGAAACCTACATGTTCCACAGGCAAGTCATGCAAATTCCACAAGGACTACAGAAAGGGGCCACTCTCACTCCTTAGAGAATCCTATATTTCCAATAAATATACAATCGATGCAATAAATGATGCATAAACCATCTATTATGGCTCGCAGATCAATACAATCAATCCCATTGCCCCTTTTACTTTCATCAACACATTATCTTGTGCCTATTTGTACCCTCCTGATTCTCCAACCTATTAACTATGCCAGGGGTAATTGCAGTGATCAATTAACCAGCATGCCATTGGGATGTGGTAGGAAGCCAAAGCACCCAGGTTGAAAGTCACAGAGTCAAAGGGGAAACTCCACACAGACAATACCAGAAGTCTTGAGAGATTAGCAAAAGAGTAAACTGATAAGTTCAACTTTTCTGAGTTCTCAATAAATTTGGAATCCCCATATTTCAAAGGTTCAAAGGTTTCGAAGGTCTTTTATTGTCACGTGTACCAATTATGGTGCGGTATTATGCGAATTACCATGCAACTACACTAAAAAAGCAACAAGACACAACTACATAAAAGCTAACATAAGCATCCACCACAGCAGATTCCCCACTTTCCTCACTATGATGGAAGGCAATAAAGTCTAATCTTCTTCCCTCATTTTCTCCCGAGGTCGGGGCAGTCGAAGCTCCCGTGTCGGGGCGATCGTATCTCCGTCGAGGTAGGAGATTAGAAAACGTTTCCCCCAACCCCGTCCCCCACCTGCCTCATAAAACAAGCTAAAGAAAACGAAAAGTATACATTTAACACATATTAAAAAACAACAAAGAAGAAAGGGACAAACAGACTGAACAACTGGGCAAGAATGATTCAGGATTAAATACCACTTAGATCCTCTTGATGGTGCTGTTGAACACAAATGCCGCTGGAGAGCTTGATTAGAAAGCTGCCGGAGTTTGTGGAACTGCAATTCTTAAATAAATTATCAAAACAAAATCTTGCCAGATTGAAGAGGAATGAATTTACTCACAAAATTAACTGATCAAGTCAAAAATCCACAAGAGCAACAGATAATTCTCTATGGAGTTCCCAGTTTTTGCCCCAGATTTGTATTTAATGGGATAATAAGATTATATTGTTTGGTCTCTCGTGCCTGCATTCCTGGCTGATCTTTTACCCCAACAGCACTTTCCTGAATTAATTTGATTTCCTTAACATCCAAAATGCTGTCTATGTCTGTCTTTTTCAGCTCAGTGACTGAGCCTCCACAGTCCGCTGGAGTAGAGAATTCTAAAGGGCCTGTCCCACTTGGGCGATTTTTCTGGTGACTGCCGCTGACTGTCATAGTCGGACCAGGTCGCTGAAAAACTGGCGACTGGACTCTCCTACGACAATGTCTACCACAAGCTACACCAACCTATCACCTAATCGACATTAAGCTACTGCAAGTTATCTACAACCGGCAACCCAATTGTCGCGACTTAGGATGTCCACCTACGACCACACCTAAACCAACCTACGATGATACCTACGATAAACTACATCCACCCGCGACAAGCTATGAAATGCTACGACCCTGTCGTCGACAACTGAGGAGAACTGAAGACACGTGATGTCATTTTGGCCTCTAAAACAATGGAATCACCCAGTTTTCCTATAAAACCAGTTGCAGAGTGCAGTTACGAACCATTCTGCATCATGACTACATCGTGGAGCAACATCAGAGGGCATTGCTCTTATAACAAGAAGAAGAAGCCAGTAGAGCAGTAACAGCAGCCATGGTGGAGGGTGACCGAGTGGACAATCAGACAGGCAACATCACTCCAGGCTCATGAAGAACTGTAGGACAGGCTGCATCGATGGTGGCACTGGAGAGATTTCCAGGAAACACCTGCAACAAGAGAGCCAAGGACCAGAGAGACCATTTCTGCGCTACTACAACTCCGAACTCGGCAGTGTACCATGGCAGAACAACATGATCTGAAGACCAGCAGCAAACAGCCCACACCACAAACAGAAATCCACCTCTCCAGGAAGGGAGCCCACAAGAGACCACACAAAAAGGCAATTTTCAGGGCCACCCACATCCTCCCAAAATATCTTAATTTTCTCAATGCAGTGCAACGCTTGTATTCGTGTTTGTCTTATTGATCAAAATATATGAAATTTAAATATTTGAAAGTAATACCATGAACTTTAAACTTTAAACTTCAAACATCAAACAAAACAAGTATAAAAACATCCAGGACAACATTATTACACTCAGGGGTGATCTGTGTCCATTAATCCAGTAAAACTTGTGCCCACTTGCGTTCCAAAGTCGCTACTTGACTTCTCTTGACAACAACCTGGTGACAACCTACGACAGCACCTACGTCAGGAGAAGACAAGCTGTGACAAGCCCACGGTTGCCGACTGTCGCTGAAAAGTTTTGAACATTTCAAAATCCAGCGGGGACCAGAAAAACGCTACGGCACTTTGGTCAACTGAGGAGATTACTCATACAGGCAACACCCCGGCGACGGTGTGGTGACTGCCTAGTCGCCTAAAAAATCCCCTAAGTGGGACAGGCCCTTAAAAGATTCACTAGCTTCTTGGTGAAGAAACTTCTCATCTCTGTCCTGGATGCCTGCCTCTTATGTTGAGACAGTTTTCTTACTCCAGCCAGGTGAAGTACGAAAGTTTTGAACATTTCAAAAATCCAGCGGGGACCGGCTTTGGTCAACTGAGGAGATTAACCCTAAGTGGGACAGGCCCTTAAAGATTCACTAGCTTCTTGGTGAAGAAACTTCTCATCTCTGTCCTGGATGCCTGCCTCTTATGTTGAGACAGTTTTATACTCCAGCCAGGTGAAGTACGACCTCTGCGGCAACCCTGTAAAGCCTTACAAGAATATTTGATTTTGTTTCAATGGCATCTCTGCTTCGAGGCATAGAGCCATAGAGTGATACAGCAATGGAAACAGGCCCTTCGGCCCAACTTGTCCAAACCGACCAACATGTCCCAACTACACTAGTCCCACCTGCCCACGTTTGGTCTATATCCCACAAAACCTGTCCTATCCATGTCTAACTGTTTCTTAAATGTTGGGATAGTCCCTGCCTCAATTACCTCCTCTGGCAGCTTGTTCCATACACCCACCACCCTTTGTGTGAAAAGGTTACCCCTGAGATTCCTCTTAAATCTTTTCCCCTTCATCTTAACAACTGTTTGTTCTTCTAGTTATGCCTGCTTAATCTCTCCTCATGCAACTAAACCATCATCCCAGGAGTGGATTTTTCTGGGTGGGACTAATAATACCATTGCCAGAAATTATTAAATTCAAAATCAAGTTATGTTTTAGGCAGAATTTAAGCTACAATTCACAGTGATGGTTGATAAAAAAGGTTTTCTTTGAATTTTACTGTTCCTATTTATTAACGACAAAATATTAACTAAGAGAACTGTTATAACCTGCAGTTATACATTATGTAAAACATTCTGATTATGAATCTTTTGCTTTTATTTATATCTATATTGTGAGGGGGAGGTTGCAGAGATGCTTTGTTGATAGCATTGTGGAGAAGTTTAGGGCTGGTTGGTATTTATTGAAATTGTCAGAGTTGGTGGAGATGACTGATGGTTAAGGGTTAATGTGGGGGCTGCACAGGGAAATGAACAATGTGTTTGTCAATTCAGGGGGTGGACAGGGAAGTGACAAGTAGGTGGAGCCTGAGGACTTTGATAAGGGATGAGTGGGTGCTAGTTAGGAATGATAATAAAGACAATGCATATGGAGGCAGATAGATGTCCTGGACTTCTGGCAGCAAGCCAGGGAGGCAATGGGCTGTTAACTACCACTAAAGCGCGAGTACAATTAACACATACACGAGTACAACAGGTAGTACAAAATGAGAAAGGAAACAGAGAGCAAAGTATAGTGTTAAAGCTACAGAGAAAGTGCAGATAAAAGAAATGCAAGGACCGCAAAAAAATGTGAAATACATTCTCATTCTATGAGAGATCCGTTCAGTAGTCTGATAATGGCGGGAAAGAAGTTGTTCTTGAATCTGGTGGTATGTGCTTTCAAGCTTTTTATCTTCTGCCTGACAGAAGAGGAAATGGCCGGGTTGTGTGTGGTCCTTGATTATGTTGGCTGCTTTTCGGAGGCAACATGAATCAGATATAACTGATGGGGGGGAGTTAGGTTTGCATGTTGGACTGGGATGTGTCTACAACTCTCAGCAATTTCTTGCTGCCTTGGGCAAAACAGTTGCCAAACTAAGTTGTAATGCATTCAGTAGGATGGTTTCTACATTGCATCTGTAGAACTTGGGAAAAGTCTTTGGAGACATGCCAGGCCTAATTAGGCTTCTAAGGAAATATAGACATTGATGTGATTTTTTGGCCTTGGCATCAATGTGGTTGGATCAGGACAAATAGTTGGTGATATTTACACATAGCAGCCTGAAGCTCTCGATCATTTTCACTTCAGCATCATTGATGCAAACTTGGATGTTTACTCCACCCCACTTCCTGAAATAGATTACCAACCCCTTGGTTTTGCTGACGTCGAGGGAGAGGTTGTTTTGTTACTTATCTGCTTCTCTATCTCCTTTCTATACCATTGTTCAAGATAGGGCCTACTACAGAGGTGAATCTGCAAACTTGCAGATGGAGTTAGAGAAAAATTTGGCTGCACAGTTGTGAGTGTATAGAGAGAATACGCTCACATCTGTATAGTGTATAGTGCACCGCTGAGAATGCGTCCGTGTGGGGCACCGATGCTATGAATTATTCTGGAGGATGTTTTGTTGTCTTGTGGTCTATGCGTCAGGGAGTCTAAGGTCAAGAGACAAAAGTGGCTGCTGTCCATGTTTTATGAGCTTGGAGATGATTTAAGTTAGAATTATGGTGTTGAAGGCAGAGGCAAAGTTAATAAAGTGGACTTTTATGCAGGAGTATTTGTTATCCAGAAGTTGTAAGGATGAGTATAGGGTTAGGAAGTTGGTGTTTGCTGTAGACTTGTGGCAGTAAAGGAATTGCAATGGATCGAGGCTGTCGGGGAGGCTAGAATTGATATGCACCATGATCAAACTCTCGAAATACTGGTCAACATGGTGGATGTTAGAGCCACTGAACAGTGGTCATTAATGCACACTCCCTTGCTTTTCTTTGGCACGAGATGACCTTGGTCTTAAGGCAAGTGGGAACTTCTGATTGGAGTAGGGAGATCAAAGATATACTCCCATGCGCAGATTCTGGGGTGACAGCTGGGGACTATCTAGGCTAGTTGCTTTCCACAGGTTCACTCTCAGGAATCGGTCTGTAACTTTGGCCGTGAGTGCAGATGATCCCAAGACTGTTGGTGCTGGTGTAGCTATTCCACTAATCTTCTGTTCAAAATAGACATAAAAGGCACTTTGCTGATCGGGGTGCAGTGCACTGTTGCCAGCAACACTATCCGTCTTCACTTTGTATCTTAAAATCCATGGAACACCTTTAGAATTGTATAAATTGTTGCACTGTGGAAAAATGTAGCTTCATTTTCTATTGTTGACATTTTACTTGTTCTAATGCTCATTACAGTGCACCAGGTCTACTGCTTCAACCATTTCGTTCTCTCCTTTAAGTTGTCTAATTTCATCAGTAAACACCTGAGGATATTTCTACCTTAAAAAATTCTTCTTCATTTGCTTACAGATGTTTAAAATATATTTAAAATATGATATGACTTCTTCAGAAGGTATTCACTACCATTATAATCTAATAATATCCATGCTAAAAAATATATCCTTCTGGGTGGCAGAGGTCTTATTGTTATGTTAGCTGCAGCTTTGCAATCTAATTTATGTTTTTAGTCACCACTTTGAACAAACACTTTGCCTGCACCAAAACAGGAAGAAGAGTTCCGTCGTGAGATATAATTGCAGATCTAAGTGATTCCACCTTTGGAAGTTTAAAAGCTTTGGCTGTTTTCCTGAGTAAATGAAGTGGGACTCCATTATATTCAGTTTTCCCATCTATTTAAAGCATTATACAGTTGCTTGACTCTAAGCGTAATCCATTCCACATCATTCAGACTATACAAACTGACTTAAATGACAATAAACCGGTTGCTTCTGGCTCCTCATCAAATTTTCTGGCTGTGCGTTTACCTGCAGGTGATTCATTTCCTTGGCAATTCTTTGCACATTGATTGCTCTTTCTGCATGCGTTACACATTTTACTAAAAGTAGAACACTACTCTCTCCTGTGGAACACATGTTTCCTCCCACAGTTCAAGTACTTGGTATCCTTATTTGGAAGCTTTTGTTTGTCACCCAAGAGATTCCTCTGCTTTCACATTCTGTACTGTTGACTCAATAATGACTTTATGTTGAACCCCCATGTTCTCTGCCACATTACAAAATCGTATTTGTTTTCTCTAAGGCCAGGTTCATTTCTCAAATTAAGCTTCCACGTTTTTAGCCTGCCCTTCCAAACGCAAATCTGTCTCTTGAGTATATTTTTCTGGCATAATTGCATGAAACTCACAACCTTATTATTATTATTCTGTATTGATTGTACAATTCAACAACATCTTAGCTCCACCTACAAGAATGTTTTTTCCACAATTAACAATTATGAAAAAAAATATGCAACACAAATATTATTTCACGTTTAGCCCCTTCTTTGACCCAGTCTGTCCAAATGGAATAAATATAATGTACCTCTACATCTTTCATTGATAGGAAATGCCCTATTGTACAGTATAAACAAAATATATGCTGACTACTGCAGCAGTATATACTTAGTCATAAAAAGAAACAGAGGGCTGGAGTAACTTAGCGGGTCAGGCAGCTTCTCTGGAGAACATGGATAGGAGATGGTTCAGGTCGGGATACTTCTTCAGACCTATTGCAGTGAGGTGGGGAGGGGGATAGAAAGATGAAAAATAGGTGGGGATGGGGCAACCTTCTGGCAGGTGATGGGTGGATGTGGGTTTTTGTTTGACAGATAGCTGCACAAAGGACAGAGATGAAAAAAAAAGTGTGAGATATGAATAGATGGGGTACAAAATGTGAAACCAGTGGAAGTAATAATAGACATAGGTGCAGGAGCAGGCCATTCAGCCCTTCGAGCCAGCATCGTCATTCAATGTGATCATGGCTGATCATCCCCAATCAGTACCCCTTTCCTGCCTTCTCCCCATACGCGCTGACTCCGCTATTTTTAAGAGCTCTATCTAGCTCTCTCTTGAAATCATCCAGAGAACCTGCCTCCACCGCCCTCTGAGGCAGAGAATTCCACAGACTCACCACTCTCTGTGAGAAAAAGTGTTTCCTCGTCTCCGTTCTAAATGGCTTACCCCTTATCTATATTACTAAAATTCTGATCTTGACCACTTACTGTTGTTCTGTATATTGATTTTAGAAAAAACGCTGCCACTTACGGCTGTGATTTTTGGCCATCTTACTCAGAGTCCCCCTCCGCTGCGCAGGACAAGAGGATTTTTCCCATCAATGAAAAATAAGAGTTATTAGTGTTTAAAAAATGTTGAGATTCTCTCTCTTGAAGGCCACGCCCCTTCCAGAGGGACTATAAAACCCGGAAGTGTTGAGTGCCTCAGTCTCTGCAAGATGGGGGAGCGAGAGGATCAAATCTCTCAGTCTGAGCTGTGAATAACACTGAACACATGTCTACTAAACTGTGAGTGGTTTTACTGACCTGTCCGCCAGAGGACCTATGCGAGGACCCTGTTTGTTGATTTTAGCTCTGCATTCAACACCATTGTGCCAGAGCTACTACACTCCAAACTTTCCGAGTTGACTGTTCCTGAACCCCTCTGTCGGTGGATCACCAGCTTCCTGACGGACATGAAGCAGCATGTGAAGCTGGGAAAGCACATCTCGGACGCAGGAACGCTCAGCATACAAGCACCACAAGGCTGCGTACTCTCTCCTCTCCTCTACAACAATAACTGCACCTCCACAGATACCTCTGTCAAGCTTCTCAAGATTGTGGACGACACAAACCTGATTGGACTGATCCAGGATGGGGAAGAATCTGCCTACAGATGGGAAGTGTCACAGCTGGTGTCCTGGTGCCGTAGCAACAACCTGGAGCTCAATGCTCTTAAGACAGTGGAATTGATTGTAGACTTTAGGAGAGTGCCCCCTCCCCTCACCCCACTCACCATCAACAACACCACAGTCACATCTGTGGAGTCCTGGGAACCATCATCTCCAAGGACCTTAAGTGAGGGGGCTACCATCAACTTCACAGTCAAAAAGGCACAACAGAGGATGTACTTCCTATGGCAGCTGAGGAAGCACAATCTGCCACAGGCAATGATGGTCCAATTCTACATGGCCATCATAGAGTCTGTTCTCACCTTCTCCATCATGGTCTGGTTTGGCTCAGCCACCAAGCACGACACCTGGAGGCTGCAGCGAATCGTCCGATCAGCAGAGAAGGTTATTTGCTGCAACCTTCCCTCCATTGATGAACTGTACACAGCAAGGGCCAGGAAGCGAGCGGGCAAGAACATCTCTGACCCCTCTCACCCTGGCCACAAACTCTTTGAATCTCTTCCCTCTGGAAGGCGACTCCGGATTGTCAAAGCTGCCACAGCCAGATATAAAAACAGTTTTTATCCACGAGTAGTTGCTCTAGTCAACAGCCAAAAATCTGTAGCCTGCCTTTGATCTGATATTTTGTTGGTTCACATGCTTGATCAATGGTGTTTTATCATTAATGTTTTATTATTATTAATGTTTAGTGTTTTCTGAGTCATTCCTCACTGTCACTGTATGTCATGTTGTTACTTGTGGGTGGTTCACCAAGGCAAATTCCTTGTATGTGAATACTTGGCCAATAAACTTACTTACTTACTTACTTACATTATATCAAATAGCATGCTGGTGAATCTGATAGAAGTCTGTCCATTACCTAAATGAATCTATCTGGAACATCCCTCATTAATATACCTTGCTGCATGATTTAATTACATAATAGTTGCCTTGTACAAAGAGAATAAAAGCTGTAAATGCACACTGAATATTTTATCTCTCTTAAGCAGAGTACTGTACTACCAGAGTGGCAGATGAAGTTTAATGTGGATAAGGGTGAGGTTATCCACTTTGGTAGCAAAAACAGGAAGGCAGATTACTATCTAAATGGCATCAAGTTGGGAAAAGGGGAAGTACAACGGGATCTGGGGGTCCTTGTACATCAGTCTATGAAAGTAAGCATGCAGGTACAGCAGGCAGTGAAGAAAGTGAATGGCATGTTGGCCTTTATAACAAGAGGAATCGAATATAGAAGCAAAGAGGTCCTTCTGCAGTTGTACAGAGCCCTAGTGAGACCACACCTGGAGTATTGTGTGCAGTTTTGGTCCCCTAATTTGAGGAAGGACATTCTTGCTATTGAGGGAGAGCAGCGTAGGTTTACAAGGTTAATTCCCGGGATGGCGGGACTGTCATATGCTGAGAGAATGGAGCGGCTGGGCTTGTACACTCTGGAGTTTAGAAGCATGAGAGAGGATCTCATTGAAACATATAAGATTGTTAAGGGCTTGGACACGCTAGAGGCAGGAAACATGTTCCCGATGTTGGGGGAGTCCAGAACCAGGGGCCACAGTTTAAGAATAAGGTGTAAGCCATTTAGAATGGAGACGTGGAAACACTTTTTCTCACAGAGAGTGGTGATTCTGTGGAATTCTCTGCCTCGGTGGTCGAGGCAGGTTCTCTGGATGCTTTCAAGAGAGAGCTAGATAGGGCTCTTAAAAATAGCGGTCAGGGGATATGGGGAGAAGGCAGGAATGGGGTATTGATTGGGGATGATCTGCCATGATCTCATTGAATGGAGGTGCTGGCTCGAAGGGCCAAATGGCCTACTCCTGCACCTATTGTCTATATTGTCTATTGTCTATTGTATTTTAATTGTTAGGGGAAGTTAATAACATCCTTTTCCTCTACCATGAAAAAGAGAGTTACTTCCAAGTAAGGTATATTGATGGTTAATTCTGACAACTGCCATGTTTCCGTGATCATTTCACTGTAGTATTGACTACAAATTACACTGGTGTCAGCAATTTCTAGATGGCTGGGCCAGCGACTGAGTATTATGTGTGGATCACTAATGCAGTTATCATCATTAAACACAAGCTTCAAATTTCAATTACGATGCAATTACACTATTTGACATTTCCATCTTGCAGCTGAAGGTGTTATCAGAACGCGGATGGTTTATTAAATTATCACATGATAAAGTTATACCAGACTCAATTAAGCACAGGCAGGACTTCCAACAGATGTATTTAAAAAAATCCTAATTTCAGTATTTAGCAATTTTACCTTGAAATGCCGCAGTGTGGGATTGGCAAATTCACGGGGAAAATTGGCTGTGTTGATATTGGATAGACTTGACATGAATTAGTGCTTGTGGCTCATGCTGTGTATTTGGATCAAGAAATCTCATCAGATTTTCCTTCTACTTAATGCAGATGACCCACTTCACACTGAAAAGAAACTCCTAATTTCATTGCAGTTTGAAATAGAAGCCTGATGTGCTTTCTCGCCTAAATTGTTAGTGGATCTGTGTGAGAGGGGGAGTTTGGTGGTGGTGGAATGCAAACAGATTTATCAGTCATATACCTCTTCAGAGATCTCGATCGGAAATAATTTCATTGTTTATGTCAATCTGTGAAATGACAAATTAGAGACAAATTGGCTTCTTCCAATACATTATCATTCTTTTCTCCATCTGAGATTTTTGAAAAATAATTGGCATTGGCATGAATTATAAATCTGGAAGTGAAAAAGGCCACTGGAATGTCCATTAAACTTTGGTCCCTTTGCTTGTGACTAATAACGAACAACTTTGCAGCACTAGTCTAAGGGTTAGCCTTCTGCACAAACTATAGTAGTAAGTTGTTTATGTATGATTTTAATTTGTTTATTTTTTTCTCCACCATTAAAATCATAAAGCGCATTTCTTATTTCATCAAGATAAAAGACAGTGAGCTGCTTCCAGACCTTCAGCATTTGCCATTGTACAGAAAGCCAAAATGTGTCCTGAATGATTTTGTCTATTTTCCTCTTGGCATGGTTGAATTTGAAAAGCTCACTGAACATTATATTGGGATTTTCATAAACCTAAGATGTCTTAAAGCTGTAGCACCCAATCTATTGCTTATGAAATGGCACTGCATAGGAAAGCATTGTGGTCAACCTTTGCACAGTAAGATCCTGAAAATGAGAAGGGTTTAATTTGTCTTGTTGATGATGTTGCTTGAAGCATGAGCCAGGAGTCCAGCCTGCATGTTGATCATTAAAATTCCATACATTTTTTCATAGAAATTTCGCAGCATTGAAACAGGTCCTTTGCGCGTATGATGACCATCGTACTTAAATGCTAACTGGTCCCATTTACTCGCAATTGCCTATAGCTTTCTTTGCCCAAACAATTCAAGTAATGGACGTCCATGGTGGGGAGGAGGGTGTAGGGGCTCGGAGGGTGGAGGTCATTAAAGAGACAAAGGGCATGTGAGGTGTCTTGGACATATGACGGGATAGATTGGACCGGGGGGATAGTATGGAGTCGAGGTATGTGGAAATCATTTCCTTGGGACAGGAGCAGGCAGCAACAATGGGTCTGCCAGGGCAGTTGTGTTTGTGGATTTTGGGGAGAAGGTAAAACCGGGCTGTGTGCCGAAGGGAAACAATAAGATTGGAGGCTGTAGAAGGCAGACAGCCAGAAGTGATGAAATCAGTGGTGGTGTTTGAGATTGAGGCCTGGTGCTCATCTGTGGTTTCATGGTCCAGGGATGTGGGAGGAGGTGTCTGAGAGTTGCCACCTGGCATCAGCCAGGTCAGCGAACCGGACCGCCACAGTGCCTCGCTTGTCAGCGGGTTTGATTGCAGTGTCAGGGTTGCTGCAGAGTGAGCGGAGGGCTGGCTGTACGTTCAGAGGGGGTGAGGTTGGAGTAGGTAAAGGGAGTGGAAAACTCATCGGTCTCCTCCATTGTCAGAGTAAAGCTAAATGCAAATTGGAGGAACAGCATCTCATATTTCACTTGGGCGGCTTACAGCCCAGTGGTATGAATAATGATTTTCCTCACTTCAGGTATTCCCTGTCTCTCTATCCCTCCCCCACCCAAGTCACACTAGCTTCTCATTTTCAACAAACAGCTACAAACAGCTTACAACAGCCCGTTTCCTTTATCATTGTTACTTTTTTGGCGTATCTTTCATTTATTGTTCTTTATCAAGGACATGACTTCAGAATTAAGGGACAGAAGTTTAGGGGTAATATGAGGGGGAACTTCTTTACTCAGAGAGTGGTAGCGGTGTGGAATGAGCTTCCAGTGGAAGTGGTGGAGGCAGGTTCATTGGCATCATTTAAAAATAAATTGGATAGGCATATGGATGAGAAGGGAATGGAGGGTTATGGTATGAGTGCAGGCAGGTGGGACTAAGGGGAAAATAAATTTGTTCGGCACGGACTTGTAGGGTCGAGATGGCCTGTTTCCGTGCTGTAATTGTTATATGGTTGTTATATGGTTATATCTCTCCACATCACCATCTATATCTCTTGTTTCCCTTACCCCTAACCAGTCTGAAGAAGGGTCTCAACCTGAAACATCACCCATTCCTTCTCTCCAGAGATGCTGCCTGTCCCTGCTCCAGATTTTTGTGTCTATCTTTGGTTTAAACCAGCATTTGCAGTTCCTTCTTACACTTGTTCAGATGTCACCAAACCCGCGAGAGTCAGTGCTCAACTCTGCAACTGGAGCCTCCACGTCCTGACTAATAGACCCCAATCAGTGAGGATAGGGGACAAATCATCATCTACTAAAATCCTCAACAATGGTGTTCCGCAAGGATGCTTTCTCAACCCTCTTCTTTACTTCTCGTACACCCACGATTGTGCAGCCCTGTACAAATCCAATTCAAGTTACAAATTTGCAGATGACATCACCATTGTGGGCCAGATATCAAATAATGATGAGACAGAATACAGGAAGAAGATTGAGAACCTTGTGACCTGGTGTGGAGCCAAAACCTTTCTCTCAATGTCAGCAAGACAAAGGAGATTGTGATCGACTTCAAGAAGTGAAGTGGTACACATACCCCAGTTTGCATTGACAGGGCCAAGTAGAAATGGTTGAAAGCTTCAAATTCCTAGGAATAAATATCACCAATAACTTGTCCTGGACCACCCATATTGAAGCAATAGCCATGAAAGCACACAAATGTCTCTACTCACTTAGAAGGCTTAGGAAGTTTGGAATGTCCCCAACTCTCACCAACTTCTACAGATGCGCCGTAGAAAGTATTTTATCGGGATGCATCACAACATGGTTTGGGAACAGTTCCATCCAAGACCACAAGAAATTGCAGAGAATTGTGGACCCAGACCATACACAACCAATCTCCCTTCCAATAACTAAATTTACACCTCACGCTGTCTCGGCAAGGCTAGCAGCATAAAATTAAGGACGAGTTACACCCTGGTCACTCCCTCTTCTCCTCTCTCCCATTGGGCAAAAGAACTATAGAAGTGTGAAAACGCACACCTCCAGATTCAGGGACAGTTTCTTCCCAGTTGTTACCAGGTAACTGAACCATCCTACTAACAACTAGAGAGCAGTCCTGAAGTACTATCTACCTCATTGGAGACCCTCGGACTATCTTTGATCGGACTTTACTGGCGTTATCTTGCACTAACTATTATTCACGATATTCCCTCAATCATGTATCTGTACACTGTGGATAGCTTGATTGTAATCATGTTATTGTCTTTCCGCTGACTGGTTAGCATACAATAAAAACTTTTCACTGTACCTCTGTAACTCGGTGGCAATAAACTAAACTAATGACTGATGCCTCTCAAATGTTATGAGAATACTTGTTTCCATCAACTCCTCGGGCATTGTGTTCCAGGCTCTAACTACACTGTGCGAAAAGATTCCCCCTCAGATCAACCTACCTTTCATCTTATAACTACGCCCTCTTATTTTAGACACTCCCACCAAGGGAAAGATATTCTCACTATCTTTTTACAACATTCCTGACCATAGTTTCCGTACCTCTACATCTAAAATTAACTACATGCTGACTCACTTGCAAATTATTATGCTGGGCTGGATTGAATTACTATTCCTTTCATGCCAAACTATAAATAGGATGTAAATAATACTATCAGAGAACTACCAATCCAATGAGCAGTACAGCACAGGAACAAGTTATTCAGCCCACCATTTCAGCCCTGAACATGATGCCAAGACCTACCCTGACTTGTTTGCACATAATCCATATTCTCCCATTCGCTGCATATCCATGTGCTTATCCAAAAGTCTCTTAAATTGAATTGAATTGAAGTGAATTGAATTGAATTTCCTTTATTGTCATTCAAACAATAGTTTGAACAAAATTGCGTACCTTGCAGTCATGACAGAAAAAAAAGCAACAAAACACTCGATGAACACAGTTTCACACAAACATCCAGCACAGTGAATCTCCAGGCACCCCCTCACTGTGATGGAAGGCAAAAAGTCTTATCTCTTCCTTGCTTGTTCTCCCGCTACATCGAGGCAATCGAGGCTCTTGATGTTAAAGCCCCCGCTATGTGATGGTAAGTTCCGCGGCCGATTCCAAGCTCCGCGAACGGGCCGATTCAAACTTCGCGATCCGGGGTGGACAAAGCTGCCACCATCCAGTCCAGCGGGCGAAGTTGTTGTGCAGGAGCTCCCGAGAATCGGCCACCAACCTGGGACCTGCGAGCTCCCAATGTTACCGTCCACAGGGCCCGCGGCCGAAGCCTCCGAAACTCCGAAGTCGGGACACAGGCACAGCACCTCCTCCAAAGTCAGCCAACTCCATGATGGTAAGTCCACAGGCTCTGCTACTGGAGCCTCAAGGTCGATTCCAGTTGGAGGCCGCCAGCTCCACGATATTAGGCCTCAGCACAGACGGAGACGGAGGTACGACAAGGAAAAGGTCGCACTCCCGTTGATGGAAGGGGTTTAAAAAGAGGCTTGGCAGCGCCGCCACTTCTGGATATTGCCACTATTGCATCTGCCTCCACCACCACCTCTGGCAGAGCATTCCAGACATTCACCACCCTCTGTGTAAAAAAAATTGCCCTGCACATTTCCTTTGAACTACATCACTCACCTTAAAGCTATGCCCTCTATTATTTGTTTGTCATATACATCAATGATCTGAATGATGGTGTGGTAAATTGGATTAGTAAGTATGCAGATGATAATAAGATAGGTGGTGTTGTGGATAATGAACTAGATTTTCAAAGTCTACAGAGAGATTTAGGCCATTTGGATGAGTGGGCTGAAAGATGGCCGATGGAGTTTAATGCTGATAAGTGTGAGGTGCTACGTCTTGGCAGGACAAATCAAAATAGGACATTCAGGTAAATGGTAGCGAATTGAGGAATGCAGTTGAACAGAGGGATCTAGGAATAACCGTGCATAGTTCCCTGAAAGTGGAATCTCATGTAGATAGGGTGATAAAGAAAGCTTTTGGTGTGCTGGCCTTTATAAATCAGAGCATTAGGTATAGAAGTTGGGATGTAATGTTAAAATTGTACAAGGCATTGGTGAGGCCAATTCTGCAATATGGTGTACAATTCTGGTCGCCAAATTATAGGAAGGATGTCAACAAAATAAAGAGAGTACAGAGGAGATTTACTAGAATGTTGCCTGGGTTTCAGCACCTAAGTTACAGAGAAAGGTTGAACAAGATAGGTCTTTATTCTGTGGAGCACAGAAGGTTAAGGGGGGACTTGATAGAGGTATTTAAAATTATGAGAGGGATAGACAGAGTTGACATGGATAAGCTTTTTCCATTGAGAGTAGGGAAGATTCAAACAAGAGGACATGATTTGAGAATTAAGGGACAAAAGTTTAGGGGGCAACATTTTTTCCATTGAGAGTAGGAAGATTCAAATCAGGAGGACATGGAGGGTTATGGTCTTTGCAGAATTACAAGGTGAGAGAAGTGTTTAGAAGGGCCAAGATGGCCTGTTTTCCGTGCTGTAATTGTTATATGAGCCCGAGGGGGAACTTACTCACGTGAGGGCGATCCGGTCCGAGAGCTGGTACGGTGCTGTGTGGGAACGTTTCTGGAGCGGTTCCAGAGTGGTTCAGCCGCGGGCCGGAGGCTGCGGTGCTGGACTGGAGGTGCGGCATTTCAAACCCCGGGCCGCAGTGTTTAAATTGTGAGCTGCGGGACTGGTATACCATCGGACGGTGGGGAATCGCCTCAGGCAGAGGGAGAAGGGGAGAGACTGCAACCCTAAGATTTTGGTCCACCACAGTGAGAGGTGTTTGGAGGTCTGTAGGATGTTAATTTGTGTTTATTGTTGTTATTATTGTATTATTGTATGTATGACTGCAGGCATGAAATTTCGTTCAGACCGTAAAGTCTGAATGACAATAAAGGAAAATTAATTCAAGGAAAATTCAATTCATTCAATTCAATTCATATGGTTATATGTTTATATATGCTATTTCCATCTTAGGGGAAAAAAGGTTCTTAAGGGTCTGTCCCACTTAGGCTATTTTTA
This sequence comes from Leucoraja erinaceus, assembly GCF_028641065.1. Lineage (NCBI taxonomy): Eukaryota > Metazoa > Chordata > Chondrichthyes > Rajiformes > Rajidae > Leucoraja > Leucoraja erinaceus. Next base: position 93,109,804 of record NC_073378.1, read on the forward strand.
GGCGACTGCTGGCGACTGTCATAGTCATAGCAGGTCGCTGAAAAAACGGCGACTGGAACCCACTTTCGACATAAAATTTGAAATAGAATCATTACTTTAACAAAAAAAAATACTGAAGTCAGCACCGGCGACAACCTACGCCACCTGGCGACAACCTACATTAACCTGGCGAAAACTACGACAGCACCTACGTCAGGAGAAGTCAAGCCACGCTCATTAGCGTCAAACTCACTGTCGCCGACTGTCTCAGAATTTTTTTTAACATGTTGAAAATCCAGCGGCGACCAGAAAGACGTCATGAATCTTTCGGCGACTGAAGAGACTACTCACGACCATACAGACGACACCCCAACGACCATGTGGTGAACGCCTAGTCGCCTAAATGGGACAGGCCCTTCCATCGTATCTATGCCTCTCATCGTTTTTTTTTTTGATTAGGTTTAAAAAAATTATAATGTTTAAATATGAGTTCTCTCATTTGCATGGCACAGAAATCGAGAAGAGCCTGTTTTCCCAGTACACTGGGGATTTGCAGTGGGGAAAAAAGGAAACAGTGCATAATGGGACATCCTGCACCTGTAGATGACCTCATTCAGTATGCGATATACAATGCAGAATGCAGATTATATGCATAGCAGATAGCAAATGGCTGGGTGGAGTAGGTAAAACTGCAGCTTGTTAAACAGAGCACAGCAGACATAGCTACAAACAGAAGTGCTTTGCAGAACACGAAGGAAAATGAGTATCTATGATCGGTTGTAAGAGGATGGCACAACCATCTGATATTCCTGGCAGTCTTTGTGTCCCAGAAGTAGGACTCTTAGCTGCTTTAAAATGGAACAGAAATTCAAAGGGACAAGGACAAATAAAACAGAAGATAAAAGACCTGCCTGCATTATTCAAGAATGGATTGAATCTCAAGAAGAAACATGCTGATGTGGTAATTGTACAATTTTCTAATTTATTCTATATTGGAAAGAGATGGGGCAGATTAGCTTCACAGTTCTGAGGAAAGAGTTATGTTGTCCTTTCTATGATAGGTCATTTAATATACAGTACATTGTGTAAGGTACGGGGCAAAGCACTTTGTTGAACGACATATACGTTAGACAAATATGATTGTGGTAATGTGATCACATAGCATGAAGCCTTCACAAATAGATTGACTATTGTTCATAGAGGAACATGTTAAATACAACCTAAGCAAATAAAGATAGATTTTAAGTAATCGCTTTTTAGTCACAATGAACTGACTTGATGCACTGATCCAATGAAGCATTAACCTTGTCATCTTTGATACTCTCAGGAGAGTTTGATTTTTCTATCAACGTGAAACATATCAGCACTTTACATTGAGGGCAATCATCCTCACGACTGTAATCAGTGTCAAAAAAGTAACAACTTAATTTCACGTTACATTATAGAACCATAGCTCAGTAATGGCACTAATCAATTTTTAGAGAAATCACAAGTAAAAAATAAAGCTCTTTTTGAAAAAGAAACCAAAGAAGGTCTGATGTTGAAACTGACAGATCTTGAAGAGTTTCATTAAATTGCCTGAATGGTTAGATTGTGTTTTGTAATATGTGTTGCATGTTGCTCTTGGTTATCTGATTAAAGATTTTAGTAATACAGATGACCTCCGTGGTACGCAGATGGTGTGACTACTTAATACAACATTGCAATGAAATATGGCTAATTAAACGTGCCATAGAATTTTTTTCAGCCACATCTTCATAATTAAAATCTTGGTAATTTAAAATGCTGAAAATGCCCGACAAATCAGGCAGCATCTGTGGAAAGAGATACACCAGAAATAGCTAATTCACTCACATAAGAAAATTGGGACTGAAAATGATGGGCTGCCTGTGCTGTGCATTTCCAATATATGTCATCGCAAAATTGGTATCAACCCTTTCTCAGATTAGCCCTCAACTTTCTCTCACCGGCCCTCTTTATTGAAATTATATCAGTCTTGTTTCTTATGTTGCTGGTACCGATGAAGGTCATTTAACTGAAGTTTTGCGTCTCTCCATAAATACTACTTGTCCTGCTGAGTGTTTCTGGTATTTTCTGTTATTGTTTCAGTTTTTAGCTTTGCATTATTTGTCCCAATTACTGCAATGAATGTCTGGTGGTTTTCATTGTGATAAGACATATATGCATGACCAATTGGTATGGGGCACAGCAACTTAAAAATAAGGAGTAAGCTATTTAGAACGGAGACCAGGAAACCATTTTTCTCACAGAGTGGTGAGTCTGTGGAATTCTCTGCCTCTGAGGGCGGTGGAGGAAGGTTCTCTGGATGCTTTCAAGAGAGAGCTTAATAGGGCTCTTAAAAATAGCGGAGTCAGGTGATATGGGGAGAAGGCAGGAACGGGGTACTGATTAGGGATGATCAGCCATAATCACATTGAATGGCGGTGCTGGCTCAAAGGGCCGAATGGCCTACTCCTGCACCTATTGTCTATTAACACGAGTCATTAGTGATACAGTGTGGAAATAGGCCCTTAGGCCCAACTCGCCCACACCGGCCAACATGTCCCAGCTACACTAGTCCCACCTGCCCACGTTTGGTCCATATCCCTTCAAACCTGTCCTATCCATGTACCTGTCCAACTGTTTCTAAATGTTGGGATAGTATCTGCCTCAACTACCTCCTCTGGCAGCTTGTTCCATACACCCACCACCCTTTGCATAAAAAAGCTACCCGTCATAGATTCCTATAAATTCTTTCCTCCTTCACCTTAAACCTATGTTCTATGGTCCTCGATTCACCTACTCTGGGGAAGAGACTCTGTGTATCTACCGATCTATTCCTTTCATGATTTTATACACCTCTGTAAGATCATCCCTCATCCTACTGCGCTCCAAGGAATATTCCCAGCCTAGAGCCCGCAGAGGGATATCAAGAGTCAAGAGTCAAGAGAGTTTATTGTCATGTATCACAGATAGGACATTGAAATTCTTGCTTGCTGCAGCACAACAGAATATTGTAGGCATAAATACAGAACAGATCAGTGTGTCCATATACCATAGAATATATATATACACATAAATAAACAGATAAAGTGCAATAGGTTGTTATAGTTCAGTTTGTTTGAAGTTGTGCTTAATAGTCTGATGGCTGTGGGGAAGTAGCTGTTCCTGAACCTGGATGTTGCAGTTTTCAGGCTCCTGTACCTTCTACCTGAAGGCAGCGCAGAGATGAGTGTGTGTCGAGGATGATGTGGGCCCTTGATGATGTTGGCAGCCTTTTTGAGGCAACGACTGCGATAGATCCCCGGTTGAACTCGGGTCTCTGGCACTGAAAGCACTGTAATGCCCCTGTCGCACTTAGGAAACCTGAACGGAAACTTCTGGAGACTTTGCTCCCCCACCCAAGGTTTCCGTTCGGTTCACGGAGAATTTTGTCAGTCTCCCTACCTGCTTCCACTACCTGCAACCTCTGGCAACCACCTGCAACCTCTGGGAACCGCATGGAAACCTTGGGTGCAAAGTCTCCAGAAGTCTCCGTTCAGGTTTCCTAAGTGGGACAGGGACATAAGGCAGCAACTCTACCGCTGCGCCACCATGCCGCCAATATATGACTCAATGATTCTGATACTTCAAAACAGCTACAGCTAGATTTATAAACTGGAAAACAGCAATTAAGTATTGGTGTCAGAGTGTGATGTATCCGATGTAACTCACAAATCACAAGCAAAAATTATTTAAAATAAAATTTTAATTAAAAGAAAACGTTACATTGAATTACTATTTTGTATAATTCTATTTCTTGGAAATAAAATTGCTTTATAATGGATTTCCATGAAAAATTGTTTTCTTCTACACTTTTATGGATTAGTTGCTCATGCAATTGTACAAGTAACAGCAATGATTTTGAAATCCATATGCTCACCATTTTCGGGTGGGGATGTGGTTCCTAATGTATCTTTCTATGCCAAAAGCCTTTTATACACTTGCCCTGTAGTAATTGCTGTGATCAAATTTTGTTTCTTTGGGATGTAATGTGTAACATTATCAGGCAATCAATAACTTGTTGTACAAAAGCTGTTATACTGTCATCATATAAATGAATAGATCCATTTTGCAGAAGATACTTTGATTAAATATTTATAATAGACTGAAATATTAATATGTCCTGTGAAATATTTGTACCTATTGTAATTTCATGTTATTACAGTCAATTATGAAGCACAGATTCATTAGACATTACAGTAGAGAATGCCACTCGTCCCCTTTATCTTCATTCTAGCCATGGAAAGCCAAAAACGTTCCAGTTTTTGATGCATAATCATGTATGTTACATGCTTCAATGTATATCCATGTACCTTTTAGACTTTAGAGGTACAGCATGGAAAGAGGCCCTTTGGCCCACCGAGTCCACGCCGACCAGCGATCACCTCGTACACTAGCACTCTCCTACATACTAGGGACAATTTAAAATGTTACAGAGGCCAATTAACATACAAACTTGTACATCTTTGGTGTGTGGGAGGAAGCCGGTGCACCTGGAGAAAATACACGCGGTCACAGAGAGAACATACAGAATCTGTACAGATTGAACCCGGTTCTCTGGTGCTGTAAGGCAGCAACACTACTCCTGCACCACTGTGCCATGAGATGTACCTTTTTAAATGAAATATGGATTTCTGCCTTACCACCTATTAAGGATGTGAGTTCCAAACTCACAACATATCTGAAAAAATATCTCCCCCCAGTTTAATCAATTTTTGAATTGAAATGGTCAGTCAAAATATTTTCTAGAAAGTAGATTATTTTGAAATAACTTGCATAAGTTAATCTCCATCTTGTTGATTTAATATAGATAAATATCTGATCCAAAGTGTAAAATTAGTCAGCACTGAAAGTTTATTTTTTGAGTTTTTGTGAGTAAAAAAATCAAATGATTAACTATGCATCTTTACTTAAGAGAACACTCAGTCTATTGGACAGTGATACATTTATTGTCATATTTTATCATCCTAATGTAACTGGACAGTTATTATTGTGAATTTATGTAACAGTGGGTAACACTGTTGTTCATACATGAACAGTATGTTTCGGCTCATTATTCAAAGGTCATTTGTACAGTCCTTCGACGGCAATCTACGTGCCTCCGTTGGATTAATTCATTAGCTTCCAGCAGAATGTGGTAAGAAGGCTTCCCCTGAGGATTGGGAAACAGGAACTGTTGATTTCATTTCCCTTCCCCAGCATATCTGGTCTTCTATTGTCTCAGAAGGAATGACATTTCACAGAACTCAGGAAATGGCCTGAGACCCTGCCTCCACCCTGCTGTGTGACAGGAAGTAGTCAAATAACAATTACGTGCACAATGTGAGAGGAGCTGTGAATCATGGATTAAACTTTTCACCGTTGCCATTCCTGTTGGACAACAGGGACCCAGTTTATTTCAAGGTGAAATGGATAAGATTAGTTCATAACTTGTCAGATCACAAAATAAATTGCCAAATATTAGAAATACAAAAAGATTGTTGAGTGGTATTCAATTGTTAATGTACTGAACCTGTTTCATCTTTGCATATTCCATGCATAATTTGACCCTTGCTATACCTCAGAGAGTTCAAAGTTAAACTGAAAATCTTAAAGCATGAAATTTTGTTGACCAGCTTGAGTATTCAAAATTGATGCATTAATTAAGTTCTCACACCATATATTTTAAGTACAAGTAGATGGGCTTGGCCATTACAAATCCTATCTTGGTGAAGAGTTCTGTTTTATTGTTTATTAAAGAAATTATGGGAATATGCTTTTGAAATTACGATGAAAACTGGTTCTCAGTATTACACATTCTGCACCACGTAACCAACAAGTAACCCGATCACTGTTCTTTAGACAATATACAATAGACAATAGGTGCAGGAGGAGGCCATTCGGCCCTTCGAGCCAGCACCGCCATTCAATGTGATCATGGCTGATCATCCACAATCAGTACCCCGTTCCTGCCTTCTCCCCATATCCCCTGACTCCGCTAGAAGGCAGGATGGGGTACTGATCGTGCAAGAATATATAATGTGAGACCTTGTTGGTTAGATCACATTTGGAGTATAATGTACAGTTCTGTGTGACACACCTCAGATGGATGTGGTTATACTGCAGAAGGTGCAGAGGGGATTCACCACCAGGATGTTTAGGAAGGAGCTGCAGATGCTGGTTTACACCAAAGATAGAAACAAAATGATGGAGAAACTCAGTAGGTCTGGCAGCATCTCCGGAGAAAAAGAATAGGTGTCTCGGAAGAAGGCGTTGCGGTGCTAGGAGGTGAATTGCTTGCTGCAAGTATCCAGCTCTGACGTGCATTTGAAACCATAAGATTTTTGTGGCTTTTTGAATTGAGTTCCTGGCCAGTAGTGATCCCCAGACCATGTGAGAATCAGCAGGGGTAATGCCATTGACCACACCAGGCATACGCTTAAATTCTCTCTTACTGGAGGCACGATTGAGGCATGAATGTTGTAGCTTATTAGCATTTGCTTGAATGTCGTGATGGTCTTGCTGAGTGTATACATGCACTGCCTCATTAGATGCTGAAAAGCCAATGGAATTGAATGTGCAATCGTCAATGAATCTCTTCACTCCTGTCTTATTGATGAGGCAGCTGAAGATAGTTGGGTCTAGGGCATTGAATTGGACCTAATGTATTACTTACAACAGTATGATGTTTGACCTACAGCAAGTAGTTTTAATTAACTCCATTACATATCCCATTATCCATTCAAGTCTCATTCCTCAGGATGGCCATGGTCTGAGAACAAACTGTTCTCAACCTTGACTGCGGTGGTATAGTACAGGATCACTCGCACAAGGACTTAAAGGAATAGACAAGTGTGAGTAGTTTCATGCCACTTTGCAAACATTGATATAATTTTGATTTGAATTGTTTATTTTCTGGAACTTTTTATTCTATGTTGTGACCCTCTGGTGAACCGAATTTGTGACATTTTTGCAAACTGGAAATCACAGCTTGATGAAACCTTCAGATAACTTGTGAGCAGCATTCATTTAATGAAAATTATAACCATATAACCATATAACAGCACGGAAACAGGCCATCTCGGCCCTACAAGTCCGTGCCGAACACTTATTTTTCCCTAGTCCCATCTACCTGCACTCATACCATAACCCTCCATTCCCTTCTCATCCATATGCCTATCCAATTTATTTTTAAATGATAAAGTCGAACCTGGCTCCACCACTTCCACTGGAAGCTCATTCCACACCGCTACCACTCTCTGAGTAAAGAAGTTCCCCCTCATGTTACCCCTAAACTTCTATCCCTTAATTCTGAAGTCATGTCCTCTTGTTTGAATCTTCCCTATTCTCAAAAGGAAAAGCTGATCCACATCAACTCTGTCTATCCCTCTCATCATTTTAAAGACCTCTATCAAGTCCCCCCCTTAACCTTCTGCGCTCCAGAGAATAAAGACCTAACTTATTCAACCTTTCTCTGTAACTTAGTTGTTGAAACCCAGGCAACATTCTAGTAAATCTCCTCTGTACTCTCTCTATTTTGTTGACATCCTTCCTGTAATTGGGCGACCAAAATTGTCCACCATACTCCAGATTTGGTCTCACCAATGCCTTGTACAATTTTAACATTACATCCCAACTTATATACTCAATGCTCTGATTTATAAAGGCTAGCATACCAAAAGCTTTCTTTACCACCCTATCTACATGAGATTCCACCTTCAGGGAACTATGCACACAGAGAGTGGTGAATCTCTGGAACTCTCTGCCGCAGAGGGTAGTCGAGGCCAGTTCATTGGCTATATTTAAGAGGGAGTTAGATGTGGCCCTTGTAGCTAAGGGGATCAGGGGGTATGGAGAGAAGGCAGGTACGGGATACTGAGTTGGATGATCAGCCATGATCATATTGAATGACGGTGCAGGCTCGAAGGGCCGAATGGCCTACTCCTGCACCTAATTTCTATGTTTCTATGTTATTCCTAGATCCCTCTGTTCAACTGCATTCCTCAATTCGCTACCATTTACCATGTACGTCCTATTTTGATTTGTCCTGCCAAGATGTAGCACCTCACATTTATCAGCATTAAACTCCATCTGCCATCTTTCAGCCCATTCTTCCAAATGGCCTAAATCTCTCTGTAGACTTTGGAAACCTACTTCATTATCCACAACACCACATATCTTAGTATCATCTGCATACTTACTAATCCAATTTACCACACCATCATCCAGATCATTGATGTACATGACAAACAACAGTGGACCCAACACAGATCCCTGAGGCACCCCACTAGTCACCTGCCTCCAACCTGACAAACAGCCATCCACCATTATTCTCTGGCATCTCCCATTCAGCCACTGTTGAATCCATTTTGCTACTCCTGCATTAATACCCAACAATTGAACCTTCTTAACCAACCTTCCATGAGGAACCTTGTCAAAGGCTTTACTAAAGTCCATATAGATAACATCCACTGCTTTACCCTCATCAATTTCCCTAGTAACCTCTTCAAAAAATTCAAGAAGATTAGTCAAACGTGACCTTCCAGGCACAAATCCATGTTGACTGTTCCTAATCAGACCCTGTTTATCCAGATGCTTATATATAGTATCTCTAAGTATCTTTTCCATTAATTTGTCCACCACTAAAGTCAAACTAACAGGTCTATAATTGCTTGGTTTACTCTTAGAACCCTTTTTAAACAATGGAACAACATGCGCAGTACACCAATCCTCCGGCACTATTCCCGTTTCTAATGACATTTGGAAATATTTCTGCCCCTGCTATTTCTACACTAACTTCCCTCAATGTCCTAGGCAATTTCCTGTCAGGACCTGGAGACTTATCCACTTTTAATAGTTTTCAAAAGTGTCAGTACTTCCTCTTCTTTGAATCTCATAGTATCCATAGCTACTCTACTTGTTTCCCTTACCTCACATAATTCAATATCCTTCTCCTTGGTGAATACCGAAGAAAAGAAATGGTTCAATATCTCCCCCATCTTTTTTGACTCTGCAGATAGCTGTCCACTCTCTCTCTCTAATGAACCAATTTTATCCCTTGTTATCCTTTTGCTATTAATATAGCTGTAGAAACCCTTTGGATTTACTTTCACCTTACTTGCCAAAGCAACCTCATATCTTCTTTTAGTTTTTCTAATTTCTTTCTTAAGATTCTTTTTACATTCTTGATACTCATCAAGCACCTCATTTACTCCATGCTGCCTATAATTATTGTAGATCTCTCTCTTTTTCAAACCAAGTGTCCAAGTGTTTTCCCTAGAAAACCATGGCTCTTTCCAATTTTTACTATTTCAACCGAACAGGGACATAAAGATTCTGTACTCTTAAAATTTCCCCTTTAAATGTCCTCCATTTCTCTTCTACATCCTTCCCATAAAACAAAATGTCCCAATTCACTCCTTTTAAATCCTTTCGCATCTCATCAAAGTTAGCCTTTCTCCAATCAAAAATCTCCAACTCTAGGTCCAGTTCTGACCCTCTCCATAATTATATTGAAACTAATGGTATTGTGATCACTGGATCACCGAAGTGCTCCCCAACGCATACCTCCGCCACCTGACCTGTCTCATTTCCTAACAGGAGGTCCAGCACTGCCCCTTCTTTAGTAGGTACCTATATGTATTGCTGCAAAAAACTATCCTGCACACATTTTACAAACTCCAAACCATCCAGCCCATTTACAGAATGTGTTTCCCAGTCTATGTGTGGAAAATTGAAATCTCCCACAATCACTACCTTGTGCTTACTACTAATATCTGCCATCTCCTTACATATTTGCTCTTCCAATTCTCGCTCCCCATTTGGCGGTCTATAATACACCCCCATAAGTGTTGCTACACCTTTCCACTTCTCAGTTCCACCCAAATAGCTTCCCTAGACGAGCCCTCTAATCCATCCTGCCAAAGCACTGTTGTAATAGGGGAGATTATGTGTTCGGCACGGACTAGAAGGGTCGAGGTGGCCTGTTTCCGTGCTGTAATTGTTATATGGTTATATGGTTATATGGTTAATATCTTCCCTGACAAGCAATGCAACACCTCCACTTCTTGCCCCGCCAATTCTATCACACCTAAAGCATTGAAATCCTGGAATATTTAGTTTCCAATCACAGCCCTCCTGCAACCATGTTTCACTGATCGCCACAATATCATACTTCCAGGTGTCAATCCAGACTCTAAGCTCATCCACCTTTCTTACAATGATCCTAGCATTAAAATATACACATTTAAGAAATCCATCGCCTCTTATTCTCTGTTTATTTTCTTTTTCTTCTTTCTCCCCTAGATTTTGGGTCCGAGTGCTTCCCTTCTCTGCCTCCTGCCTCACACTCTGTCTACTAGCTTTCTCTATTTGAGTCCCTCCCCCCAACCATTATAGTTTAAAGTCTCCCCAGTAGCCTTTGCAAATCTTTTCGCCAGGATATTGGTCCCCCTCGGGTTCAAGTGCAACCTGTCCTTTCTGTACAGGTCACACCTTCCCCAAAAGAAGTCCCAATGATCCAGAAACTTGAATCCTTGTCCACTGCACTTGTCCTTCAGCCACGCATTTATCCTCCACCTCGCTCCATTCCTACTCTCACTGTCGCGTGGCACAGGCAGTAATCCTGAGATTGTTACTTTTTTGGTCTTTTTCCTTAACTCTCCTCCCAACTCCCTAAATTCATGCTGCCAATGAATTGTGCAGTCCTCAGCAGAGCTCCTCACTAAATTTAAGGTCGGACTTTGCACAGTGTCGCACCCGTGAAACCATGAAAGCACAGTTCTTGCCACAAGATGCACAGCAAACCATTCAGAAACAGAAGCAAGGGTTTGAAATAAAGAAGAGGAAATTAAACAAAGAATCAAGGAAGCCCGCTCCTGCCAAGTTATCTGAAGGTTTCATCGAACTATGATTTCCAGTTGCCAGAAATGTCATAAATTCGGTTCACCACAGGGTCACAACATAGAATAAAAAGTCCCAGAAAATAAACATTTCAAATCAAAATTATATCAATGTATGGGAAGTGGCATGAAAATAATCACACTTGTCTATTCCTTTAAGTCTAATGTGCGAGTGATCCTGTACTATAGTCTGAAGAAAGGTCTCGATCTGAAACGTCTCCCATTCCTTCTCTCCAGAACAGCTGCCTGTACCGCTGAGTTACACCAGCATATTTTGTATATGTACTACACCAAGGTTAAGAATAGTTTGTTCTCAGACTGTGGCCATCCTGAGGAATGTATATCTGAGACATCAGCTACTACATCAGTGGATAACCCACTAGTAAATAATAATAAAAAGGCAAGATGTTCATTGTACCTGTACCACACTGTATTTGTGACAATAAACCCGACAACATGAAAATGAATAAATAGAAGACAGAATGTTTTATTTTCATGTCCTGAAATGAACCAATGAAACTCTTACTTGCAGCAGCACAACATATATGTAAATGTAGTACTGTGAAACCCATAATAAACAACAAAAATATAATATATATTTTATAATATACAAGACCAAGTGGGACCCGTTGGGTCCCGTCCCCTGAATGCGCGGTTGTGGGGGGAGGGGGTGCCTGCGGTGTCACACACACACACTAACCAACCCCCCCACCCCCACACACACACACACACACACACACTAACCACCTCCACACACACACTAACCACCCCCATTTATATTATATTCATATTATTCATTCACTCCTTTTACCCCATCCCCCGCCCTATCCACTCACGCATAGCCCCCAACTCGCAGGCACAGCGAGAGAGGGAGGGGAGTAGAGCGAGAGGGACACAGGGGCACAGAGAGGGACACGGAGGCACAGACAGAGACACCGAGAGGGACAGAGGCACAGAGAGTGACACAGAGGCACTGAGAGGGACACAAGGCATTGAGAGGGAAACAGAGGGAGACAGAGAGGCACAGAGAGGGACACAGAGGCACACAGAGAGGCACACAGAGAGGGACACAGAGAGGGACACAGAGAGGGACACAGAGAGGGACACAGAGAGGGACAGTGAGGCACAGAAAGGGTCACAGAGGCACTGAGAGGGACACAGAGGCACTGAGAGGGACACAGAGGCACTGAGAGCGACACAGAGGCACTGAGAGGGGGGACACAGAGGCATTGAGAGGGGGGACACAGAGGCACAGAGAGGGGGGACACAGAGGCACAGAGAGGGGGGACACAGAGGCACAGAGAGGGAGAAAGGAGGAGAGTAGTGGGGAACGGGCAGTGGGGAGGGGGGCGGGTGCCAAGTAAATTACTGCATGTTCGGCGGATTCAATCCAGAGCCCGGGGGGTAGTGGTCGTCACAGGGGAGGGCTGGTTCTCTTGAGGGAGGGACAGAGAGAGGGCTGTGGGCGGACATGGAATCGAGAGAGGCCGCGGGCGGGTGGTCATGGACCCAAAGTCCCCGAGCGCGGGGCGGACTGAGAACAGGCAGGGCAACAGCGGACGGGCCCATGGTAAGCGGGGGATAAAAGGACTGTGAGTCAAGGGGGCGGGGTGATGTCACTCGCAGTGCGTGGAAAACAGTGCGGAGCAGGATGCTTGTGGAAAACAGTACACACAGGCCGCGTGAGCAGACCCATTGTGACGTCATCAGGTCATTTATTTTCGGATATTTTATATTTTTTAACATTTTCACAAATAACTCAAGAAATAAAGCTCTCATTTTTCAGGGAAGCCGATTTTTGACTCCAGGGGATAAATCTCTACCGGAATATATTTTCCTGTTAGCGCGTTGTTTCATCGAGTGGATGTGAGAACACGAACACACACACGAACACACACACGAACACACACACGAACACACACACACACGCACACACACACGCACACACACGCACACATGCACAGACAATATTTAATAGCCTGATCATTGTAGGGAAGAAGTTGTTCCTGAACCTGTGCGTTACAGTTTTCAGGTTTCTATATCTTCTTCCCGATAGCAGGAGTGAAATCGTACCATGGCCAGGGTAGTGTGGATCTCTGATGCTGCTGAAAGCCTTTTTGAGGCAGTGACTCTTGTGGGATATGGGGAATTTTTTAAAATAGCAATGATAAAATGTAAATTGCTCCGGTTGGATTAATGAATGTAGGCTGCTTTGTGTTTACTTATATTGATCTCCGAAAGGGAATCCTTTCTTCCTCTTCCTTTCACCACTTTGCCAGGGTCCTAGGCAGGTAATTGTGTTGGTAAGGGCAGGAAGTGGAACAAGGCACTCTCAACAATACCATAAGTACCTCCAGAAATTATCCATTTCCACAATTTCTTGAAAAATAGGCAATAAATTATAATATAAATCATCATAAAAGTTATTATGACACTTACATTTCAACATTGAATACCCAGTTACCATGGAAATGGAAGCTTTCCAATTATAGATCTCATTTTTTATCTGCCCATTGGGAACTTCCTTCACATCGTAAAAATGGCACTGCTAATTGCCGATTTATAAATATTGAATGCTGCTCAGTGAATGCTTTCTATCTCTGATGTTAGTAGCATCATAGAAACTTAATCAGCTTGAGGAAGAGGTGTAGGATCCCATATGGATTTCATTTTCATTAGATTTAATTGGGGTCGATCTAAAAAAAGGGCTAACTGCAAGATGCAGAACTGAATGTAATAATTTAACATAAATCAAAATAATTATTACAGCTATGATATCCCATGGACTTTTCTTGCAGATAAAAGGTGTAGGGCTCAAATCTCATAGATATGACACTTTCAAACATTTTTTTGAGCATCATTTGCTTGCTCCAAGTTTTATTTGAACTAGTCCAAACATCAACCTATAATTGACGATAGACTGGTGAGTCTAAAGAAGGGTCCCGATCTAAAACTTCACCCATCCTTTTCCTCCAGAGATGCTGCCTGACCCGCTGAGTTACTTCAGCACTTTGTGTCTATTGTCAGTAAAAAAAACAGCATCTGCAGTTCCTTTCTAACCAGTTTTAATGTATAACTTCAGACCATTCTCACGAATATCTCACTTTGGGAGCAGAAGCGTTTCTCATATCATATAATAATATGGTCCTTCCAGGTCTGCAAAAAACACTTCAAGTTGCCTCCACTATGAGATATACAACACAGAACTTAGAATATAACAGGACCTTCGACCCACTATATCTCTGCTGACTATGGTGACAATTTAAACTAATCCCATCTGCTTGCACATGATCTATATCATTCCCTGCTTGTGCTTGTCTAAATGTCTCTCAATATTGATGTCGTATTTGCTTTCATCATTTCACCTGCCATCACTCTCTGTTCAAAAAAACCTTACCTCACTAATCTCCATTAATCCCCCCCCCCCCATCTTAAATCTGTGCCGCAGGGTAACATTTCCACCCTAGTAGAAAGACCAGCTTTATATACTTCTATCAGCTCTCCTCGGCCATTGCTACAGTGAAAACAATCCAAATTTGTCTGACCTTTCCCTCCAGACAATAGACTTTATTTCAGGCAATATCTTTGTCCTGACCTGAAATGTCACGGATCCAGGGGTGCTGCTTGACCCGCTGAGTTTTAGTTTAGTTTATTGATACAGTGCAGAAACAGGCCCATCGGCCCACCGAGTCCACACCGACCAGCGATCCCCGCACATTAACACCATCCTACACATACTAGGGATGATTTTCACTTATACCAAGCCTATTAACTTACAAACCTGTACGTCTTTGGAGTGTGGGAGAAAACCGTAGAGCTCAGAGAAAACCCAGGCAGGTCACGGGGAGAATGTACAAACTCTGCATTAGAGATACTGACATCCGTAGCCAGGATCGAACCCGGGTGTCTGGTGCTGTAAGCGCTGCAAGGCAGTATCTCTACCCCTGCGCCACCGTGCCACCCTACACCAGCACTTCGTGTCTTTTTTTCGTAAACCAGCCTCTGCAGTTCCATGCTTCTACATTTGGACTGTTCCAGTGCAAAATATATTTGGTGAACCTTTCTCCCGTACATCTTTCCTGTAATGCAGCATCCAGAATTGCACACGATATTCCAAATATGGCCTAATCTAAGTTTTATTCAACTGCAACATGACTTCCCTACTTTTATACTCGATCATTTCATTATTTCCTAAAAGAACTCAATCGGGTTTGTAAAAAATAACTATCTCCCAGCCAAAGCCATGCCGATTGTAAATCCATGGTTATCCGGATATTCCCAGAGTTTGCAGACAGCACCATTCACAATCTAGTGTAAAGAATTTAGGGAATTCCATCAAACAAGATATCCAAGAAATAAAGCAGAAGTTTTACACCCACAGGGTTAATAATAAAACAACTGTTCACCCTACTGTGAACAGTTGTTTAGTTTTCACTGTTCATGGTACCATATTGGAATTCTTCTCTTCTGCACTTCAAAATAGCTTTTGAATAAGCAATTATTTGAGATTACAAGAGTAACAATCAGTAAAGAATACTGTGCTGAAATTTAAAACGTTTTTTTTGAAACACTAATGCCCTGCAAAAAATTGATAGAACAATACATCTTATGAACAGGCTCTTCAGCCCACCATGTCCATGCTGAAATCAATACAAATGCCAAAGTTTGAAATTAAATGATCAAGTCAATGAATAGGTTGTGACTTTTTCCAGAAAGACAAAGAAAATAGTTCTGCCATAAGAATCACAGTATGCTGAACCATGATCAAAATAGTTTTAAGATATTTGAAGTAATTTGTGTTGCAATTAGTAATTACATGAGTTTCAAGTTGATGCCCTAACAAAATAATAAGTCCAAATCTTTATTGTGTACCGACAATATTATTGGCCTGGACGTGTGTAACTAAAACATTTATCTTTGTACATCTAAAGTTGTGGTCAGTAACTTGCTACAGTTTTGTTGACTGCGCTCCAACATATTGTTTCAGTAGGGGTGATCTTTACAAAGAACAATTATTAGTTAATTTAGAGAAAATAGACGCAAACTGCGGGAGCAACTCAGCGGGTCAGGCAGCATCTCTGGTGAAAAAGGATGGGTAACCTTTCGAGTCGGGACCCTTCTTCAGAGTTAATTTAGAATTAAAAAAAAAAAATGTTTGAGTGCTTTTAATGTTTTATAAGGATTTGTATGTTTACAAGATTTAAATTTGTTTTTAATAGATTGTGAGCGTTTGACAGCTTGGGCAGTTTACGGATATTACTTGGCTGTCAAAGCTTTTTCTGGATGGATGGATGTTCTTTTTCTTCTCTCAACACACCCCTCCACAACCTAATCACAACCCCACCAAATAAATGCACATAAAATCCCACAATACTGGGGAAACCATTGCCATTACTCAGAGCCTGGGGCCTGCTTGCTGTCTTACATAATAC
This sequence comes from Leucoraja erinaceus, assembly GCF_028641065.1. Lineage (NCBI taxonomy): Eukaryota > Metazoa > Chordata > Chondrichthyes > Rajiformes > Rajidae > Leucoraja > Leucoraja erinaceus. The sequence goes on from NC_073378.1 coordinate 93,126,137, forward strand.
CTTGTTAGCTCAATCGCTCAACAAATATATATATATTTTTTACGAAATCACTTGTGAATGTGCATAGCTTACTGCTGCCAACAGATTTGGCCCATTAAAGTATTGAAAAGATCTCAACACTGTTTATTTTATTCCAATTACCCCGGTCACTATTTAGCAACACAATTTAAGATATAGGAGACTGTTAAAATGAATGGATTATCGATGATGCAATGTAGGGCAATAGACTGTCAAATTTTAACAGCAACAATGTATTGTACATATAGAGCACATATAATATGGAAAAACATTCCGCAGCACAGCACAGCACAAGAATGCCGTCAAGCAAAATTTGACAACAAGCCACATGAGGGAATATTAAGGTTGATGATCGGAAATTTGATTAAAGAATTTAGTGTACAAGAGGATATTCAAACTGTAGTGAAAGGAACTGAAATTTCTTCCCGGTTTTGTACTGTTATCAATTTAACCCATTGCAGTGATTACATCAGTTATTTTCTAACCACATTGGTCAATACTGGCCTACTTTCACATCTGCTTTTTAGGAGAAGTAAATGTATAAAGATATGGGATTTTAGGAAGAAAATTCTGTATTTGGGCCTCGGCATACTATTAGTGTCGACCGATTTCAATTGTGTCAGTGTCAAGAAATTGCGAGCTTGTGCAAGGTTGTATGGATGTAGATCGTAAAACTGGAGGCAGGAGCAGGGTACAGGCCTTCAGAGTTATAAAACAGGGATAAAACTGAGCTGCAGCTTAAACTTGGTACAATAATTTAATCAATATTTGTCAATGAGGAATCAATGAAATGAAAAATTAATTAATTTTGACTTTTGTAAAAAGCCTAAAAATTCATTTGCACAGATGGTGTCTGCATGTAACTCAATGGATAGCAGGTGCAACAAAACTCCTCAATCATAAGTTCTGAGTCATCAGGAACAACTGAACAGCCCCACACATCTCGCACGTGCCATGCTGTTACAGAGTATGCAAGGGAAAGTATCAGGTTAAGTCTGGAACTGCGCCAGGACCAGGAAAAAGTGGTCCAGGTTTATGGTCATCGAGGGATTGGATCAGAGCCTTCGTCCAGGGTTGAACGTGAAGTCTAAGGTCAGGGCATCAAACATGAAGATGGTGGTAATTGGGGAAATGAGGGCAGGATTTGGAACCATGGGAGAGGGACCAGATGAAGAGCAGGTAAATAAATGAACCTACCTGAGTGGAGTGACGAGTTGGGAATTGCTCAGAGCTTTTAGATCAATGTTGTTCTGTGGAATTATTGATTAACAGAAGCACTTCAGAACAACGTGACTTAATTTCCAGTGTGCTGCTCATCATCATTCTATTTGTGTCTGATATATGCAAGTATAAATAGTGACTGGAAATATCTGATCAAATTTCTGGTACAGAACAACTTGATGTGGAATCATTGCAATCGCATTCCACCCCTGACTGGCTGATTTATTGTCTGTAGAGCTGAAAATAAAAAGCAACACCACCATATCAACATCTGTAGCTATTAGCTGGATTGAACTAGTGTGAGTGAAGTATTAAGCTGATTGCCAATTGGTGTTGGACAACAGCTGGTCCATGAAGCTGGTCTGGCTGGGTTTATAAAACATAATGAGGAGATTGTGGTAGATGTAAAATGAGCAAACATTAGTGAAGACAATTTTGGAGTGCTAAGGTGCTATGATGTCAAGAGGCTGTAATCGCTGCCAAAGGTGCCTCAACAAAGTACTGAGTAAAGGGTCTGAATACAAGACCCTAACCCTCTCCTTTACAATGACCTCTACGCTAATTGAAGCTAATGGAGTCATTGCTATAATGCTAGTTTAGGTCATGGTAATCTCATGTTTCATTGCACTGGACGTTTTACTTGTTGCATGTCATGGACATATTCAGGGTTGTTTTTCATCTGTCAATTTATCTGAAGCTGCTAATCACTTTTTGTGTTTATCATATGTGCTGGTGATAGATGGATGCCTAGTTTACTAGACCAATTGTTTATGTACTTCAAAGACAATTCCGTGTATCAATTCCTTGAAATTTGGAAAAATGGGCTGAAAGATGGCAGATGGAGTTTAATGCTGATAAATGTGAGGTACTACACCTTGGCAGGACAAATCAAAATAGGACGTACATGGTAAGAATAGAATAGAATAGAATATGTTTATTGTCATTGCACAAAACTGAGCAACAAAATTCCATTTGCCTCTCCTCCGTTAAAAGAAATACAACATGACACCAATGCACATATGTACAGTTAATAGTAGAATATAAATACATTTTTAAAAGAATTTAGCGGTATTCCTCGAAGTTACTTCTTGCTTCCCAGTGTTCACTATTGGAGTTAAGCTCTTTTATTGCACAATGGTAGAAACTATTTTTTAGTCTACCAGTGCGAGCCTGCAGAGACCTGAATCGCCTCCCGGAGGGTAGCAGAGTAAAAAGGTGGTTGGCAGGGTGGGTTGTGTCCTTCTTGATATTTATGGCCCTGCGCAAGCATCGGGCCTTGTATATGTCATCCAAGGAGGGCAGGTTAGCGTTTGTAATGCGCTGCGCAGTTTTTATAATTTCCCTGCAGCGCCCTCCTCTCAGCCACAGTACAGCTGGCAAACCACACCAGGATTCCATAGGTGAGGATACTTTCCACGGCGCATCGATAGAAGGATAGCAGCAGCGGCTGTGAGACTTTAGCTCTCCGTATAGACCTTAGGAAATACAGCCGTTGATGAGACCTCTTCACGAGAGTGACGGTGTTCATTTGCCATTTGAGGTCCTGGGAGATGTTTATTCCCAGGAACTTAAAGTCGTTGACTCTCTCCACCATGTCTCCTTTGATGTATAAGGGAGCAGGTTCCTCTCTCCTCTTCCTCCTGAAGTCAACGACAAGTTCTTTTGTCTTTGATGGGTTTAGTACCAGGTTGTTTTTGGTACACCAGACAGTCAGTTTTTGGACTTCATCCCTGTAGGCAGACTCGTCATCGTTGTTTATCAGTCCCACCACAGTTGTGTCGTCCGCAAACTTGATGATCCTGTTTGTACTGTGTGTTGGTATACAGTCGTAAGTGTATATTGTATACAAGATTGGACTCAGCACACAACCTTGTGGCGCTCCTGTGCTAAGCGTCAGGACTGGGGAGTAATTGGACCCCATCCTGACAGTCTGTGGGCGGCCTGTTAAAAAGTCCTTAATCCTTCCACATGTGTTTGCATTAACACCCAGATCAGACAGTTTGTCCACCATTCTGCTGGGGATGATGGTATTAAATGCAGAACTAAAATCTACAAATAACATCCGCACATATGAGCCAGGACGCTCCAGATGTGTCAGTGCAGAATGTAGAGCTGTGTTGATGGCATCTTCCGTTGACCTATTAGCTCTATACGCAAACTGATGCTGATCCAGGGTGGATGGGAGTGAGGACTTAATGTGGGCCAGGACCAGCCGTTCAAAACATTTCATCACGGTCGAAGTGAGAGCAACAGGTCTATAGTCATTCAAGCTCGTAATGAATGTTTTTTTGGGTACAGGCACGATGGTAGCAGTCTTAAAGCATTTAGGGACAGTGCACGTTAACAGAGAGAGGTTAAGGATTTTGCTAAAAGCCTCCGCTAACTGGTCTGCACAGTCCCGCAATACTCTCCCTGGGATGCCATCTGGGCCAGCAGCCTTCCTGGGGTTGACCCTGCGGAGTGTTCTTCTGACGTCCTCCGTACTCACAGCGAGTGGCGGGTTGTCGGTGTGGCTGCAGGTGCAGGCTCTGCCTCATTCAGCTCAAACCAGGCGAAAAAATGGTTGCGCTCCTCAGCTAGCGAGTTGTTACTGCTGCAGATGATCGCCCCCCCCCTTGCCCTTGTAGTTTGTGAGTTGCTGAATGCCCTGCCAGACACGCCGAGGGTCCCTCTCGTTGAAATACCCCCCTATCCTTCTTCCATAGGCTGTCTTTGCCTCCTTAATGGCTCTCTTTAGTTTAGATCTGGCAGTGCTGTACAATTCATCACTGCCAGATCTAAAGGCTGAGTTCTGTTCTCTCAGCAGGTTCCTGACATCCCTGGTCATCCATGGTTTATTGTTTGGGTAGCACCTGACCTCCCTGTTGACAGTGACGTTGTCAATACAGTTCTGTATATAAAACATGACTGTGGATGTATATTCATGTATGTCCTGGTTTGCAAACAAGTCCCACTCGGTGCGCTCAAAACAGTCCTGAAGTTGGGCGGCAGATGGTAGGGAATTGGAGAATGCAGTTGAACAGAGGGATCTGGGAATAACTGTGCATAGTTCCTTGAAGGTGGAATCTCATATAGATAGGGTGGAAAAGAAAGCTTTTGGTATGCTAGCCTTTATAAATCAGAGCATTGAGTATAGAAGCTGGGATGTAATGTTAAAATTGTACAAGGCATTGGTGAGACCAAATCTGGAGTATGGTGTACAATTTGGTCGCCCAATGATAGGAAGGATGTCAACAAAATAGAGAGAGTACAGAGGAGATTTACTAGAATGTTGCCTGGGTTTCAACAACTAAGTTACAGAGAAAGGTTGAATAAGTTAGGTCTTTATTCTCTGGAGCGCAGAAGTTTAAGGGGGGACTTGATAGAGGTCTTTGAAATGATGAGAGGGATAGACAGAGTTGAGGTGGATCAGCTTTTCCCTTTGAGAATAGGGAAGATTCAAACAAGAGGACATGACTTCAGAATTAAGGGGCAGAAGTTTAGGGGTAACATGAGGGGGAACTTCTTTACTCAGAGAGTGGTAGCGGTGTGGAATGAGCTTCCAGTGGAAGTGGTGGAGGCAGGTTTGTTGGTATCATTTAAAAATAAATTGGATAGGCATATGGATGAGAAGGGAATGGAGGGTTATGGTATGAGTGCAGGCAGGTGGGACTAAGGGAAAAAGTTGTTTGGCACGGACTTGTAGGGCCGAGATGGCCAGTTTCCGTGCTGTAATTGTTATATGGTTATGAATGTCTTGTTGTCATATGTTGCTGTGTAAAAAAAAGGCAGATATTCTTCCATTCAGAAGTGTTATTAAATTTTGTATTTGTCATTTTTGTACTTTATTGAGATGTTTAACCAGTCACAGTTATGGGAAATATATGGTAACTGCAAATCTCTGTTACATAGCAGTGATAAATTACTGGAAAATTTGTCAGTATTTTTGTAGTGCGATGGTATTATAACATTGCTTATTGTTAAATTTCTCTCTGGTTACTGGCTGCCCAAGGATAAAGAAATGGCCTAGTTGCCACTTCAATCCCTTGAAAGTGTTATCTAGAGCCAGGATTTTGCCATAAATAAATGCCCTTTCATGCCTTTTTTGATGATTTCACCAGGATAATGCCTTTTTCACACAGGGAGTGGCGAATCTCTGGAACTCTCTGCCACAGAGGGTAGTTGAGGCCAGTTCATTGGCTATATTTAAGAGGGAGTTAGATGTGGCCCTTGTGGCTAAGGGGATCGGGGGTATGGAGAGAAGGCAGGTACGGGATACTGAGTTGAATGATCAGCCATGATCATATTGAATGGCGGTGCAGGCTCGAAGGGCCGAATGGCCTACTCCTGCACCTATTTTCTATGTTTCTATGTTTCACGATTGAGTAACTAAATCAGCCTTTTTTTTTGCCGTTTTGCTAAGAGGTCGTGCTATTTTCTCTAGTTGTACCGTGATTACAATGATGTTTTCTATGTAAACACGTTAATATTAATGTTATTATTAACGTGTTAACATAGTATAACTTGCAAGAAAACTTCCACCACCGGGGAGGAACCTAGGGCGCCACCGTCGGTAGTCCATTCGCTCTTGCCGCTGACTGCTGGTTCAGTTTTCTCTAGATCTATTTAAGAAAGAACTGACTGCCTGTAACTATCAGAAAGTTCTGGTTGCCTTGCAATTAAATTTGAATGAGATCTCACCAAAAACTTGTCTTAAGTCTCTGGCTGATGAAACAAACCTCCTCGGGACGTGCCATTTCTCCACAGAAAGCTGTCCAAAGGCTGAAATTGATTCTATTAAATGCAATCCCCATGGACTTAAAATATTCACACTTTCATGTTTTTATTATATTTTAAACCAAATTAAAGCACACCCGTTCAGCAAACCAAGGGAATTCATTGGCATGTTACCCATATTCTATTATCATTCCTTGGGTTTTGGCAGATTTTATCTTGATATTCTATTTCTGGAGCATGATAATAATGGTTATAATCTTTTTGTCAGCAGATAGCAAACTTGGAAAAGAATGCTGATTCCAATCTATCAAATTCCACAAGAAAGGTAGGCAGTATAATAATCTCTTAGAAGGTCATTTGCCTATTGTTTCTATATCCAGAAGCCAAAAGGGGTGATCATCTGATTATTGTATGGGATTAATGCGCTGGTCACTCGGTGGCCAATCAGACAGTCTCCTAGGGGCCGTTTGATCAATCACCGACCTGCTTCCCTCACCGAAGCAGACGATGGCTGCAGCCGACATGGAGAGAGGGAGAGATGCAAGAAAGCAGCTATGACATATAATACACAATAAACTATATTATAAATACACAATAAACAAGTGATGCATTCTTGCACTGTAACATGGGTATGACCGCACATAAAAAAAATCCCCCTCCCCCCCCCTTCCCTCCCAACCTCAGCCTCAATGACTTTAGAGTACCCCTATTTCCTAAAACCAATTTCCATCACTGATTGTGTTGTATTTGAAGTGCCTGAATTATAGGAAACGTACATTTGAAAAGTATGTTCTTCTCTATTTCTGGCACAACCAGATATGCAAAATGTGTCAGTTGTGATTCTGCATTATTTATCAAATGGCTACCATTAAAACCTTGAAATGCAATAACAGATTTGAGGGTAACTTGGGTCACTGTGTTTGCCTGCAGAAATACTTGGTTGCAACATTAGCAAAGGCAGCATCTGCAGTTCCTTCTTAAACACATTAGCAAAGGAGACTTGTTTGACACCGATGTGCTAGCTAAACCTGTATCCCTAGATGGATGGATGCAATCAGTGGGCATTATTGTGTTCTTTACATCATTTGCTCTCATTCTGCATTTGGGGTATATTCTTACCTCAATTTTGTCAATATATATTGATTGTATTGTAATTAGCTTATAAAGCCACATCACTCAACTGGTTCATTTTGGGCTGACAAATGACTCACTGCTGAAATATCTCATGAACTCATGGCATTATGACCTCTTGAATCAGCCCTGTACATTGAAGGCCCTCCTTTTGCCTGCTTCCTTATTGTGAAGTGGGCAAATGAAACCGGTCCTGGAAGTTCTAGGGTTGGACCTCGGCAAGATTGGAGGTTTGGTCAGTGATCAGTGTCAATTGATGATTTGAGGAGTTGTTGTGAGAGTCAAGCATTGGGATTTGCAGGGGAAAGTAGTGTTGGGTTCAGCAAGGATTTAATAAGTCAAGGAAGGACCGTGGTGGTCAGGGAGGGTATAGAGGATGAGGGGTGGGTGATGCAATCACTAGTTAGATGCTAAGATTGTTAATTGGGTAGATTTTGCTTGATATTTATTGGGAGAGGATCAGTAATGAGTGGAGGTTGTATTGCTGGTCTGAAAAGAGTTTGCAATTGATAGAGAATATGTTTTTTTTACCAGTGTTCAATATACAGCACTGAAGCTGACACCTTGCCAGTGATAGAATACATTTTAATAAGAATACCTTGTTTAGTTTTACTCAGCCAAATATCCTGCACTACTTCCTAATTATCTCATCAATTTTCCATTACTTGATTCTTTGTCATAGATATATTCGGAGACCATTTGCTGTGCAGGGCGAGCACTAAGGGATAACTTTGTATCACTGGCACCTCACTTACTGAAAGATCGAATAGCTGATACTGGGAAATTCAAGTAAGTAAAAATAAATCAGTCCATGAAGAGGGATGTTAAGCATGCTGTGTGGAAATTGTCTGCCATGTTTCCTTGTTTATAACAAATGTTCTGAAAAAAACGCTTACAAAGAATTTTAGAAAGTGATTTCAAAATCTTTTGATTATTCTTTGCAAAAATATTTATGTACACTATAGTCACAAAATACAAATAATAGTAATACAGGTGCACAACCTTTTATCCAAAAGCCTTGGGACCAGACACTTTTCGTAATTCGGAATTTTTCGGCTTTCGGAATAGAAGATTTTTAGCGTAGATTTTAACGGCTGGCTCAGTGGTAGAGTGCTCGGCTCATATCCGCAAGGTCGCGAGTTTGCGCCTCGATCCCGGCAGTTACTCGATTGCGAGTTTGAGTCTTCAATGTAGTTTTTTCTTGCAGAATAGGAGAGAATAGGGAGGGTTAGGCTGGGATCATTCTCTGCGAGATGATCTTAGTGCGGGAGACAAGTGTAGGAGAGGTGTACTGACTGTGTGGCAGAACTTTGGAAGTGATTGCCCACCATTCTCAAAAGCCGCTGTGTCTCCCTGTCCCTCCAACTCCAGAGGAATCCGCTCCCCGATGGGCTGCTACGGCGACAAGTGGCAGTTCGCCCACAGCCCGAGCTGCGCCACCCCAAGAACAAGACGTACCTTGCACACCATCAGCTTCTGCCCCTACGGGGAGCGTGTTCCTCTGGAGTTGGAGCGGGGCTGGGCTGGAGTTGCTGATCTGGGATCTCCGTGCTTGCAGTGGGCCTGGGGGTCGGTGTCCCAATGAGGGGGCACAGCTCGGGCTGTGGGCGAACTGCCACTTGTCGCCGTAGCGGCCCATCGGGGAGCGGCTTCTGGTGGTCCTGACGTCTCTCAGCTCCTGTCCAGGGGGGTGGCCGGAGACATCAGGACCAACAGGAACCCGCTCCCCGATGGGCCGTTACAGCGACAAGTGGCAGTTCGCCCACAGCCCAAACTGCGCCCCCTCATCTGGAGTTGGAGCAGGGCTGGGCTAGAGTTGCTGCTGGCTGTGAGTCTCTGGGATCTCCGTGCTTGCAGTCGGTGTCCTGTTGGTCCTGACGTCTCCGGCCACCCCCCTGGACAGGAGCTGAGACTGGGAACTGTACCGCCCTTGCCCCCTCCCTCTACAACTGCAACAACCCCACTCTCCTGCAAGGGCGGTACAGTTCCCAGTCTCAGCTCCTGTACGTCACAGCCCAAGCTGCTCCCCCTCATCCGCAACCCCAAGAACAAGACGTACCTTGCACACCATCAGCTTCTGTCCCTACGGGGAGCGTGTTCCTCTGGAGTTGCAACGGGGCTGGGCTGCTGCTGGCTGTGGGTCTCTGGGATCTCCGTGCTTGCAGTGGGCCTGGGGGTCGGTGTCCCGTTGGGCCTGACGTCTCCGGTGACTGGCACTAACCTGCTGGCATCGCTGACGTGAACACAGTGCAAAGCCCCCGCGCCGCTGCAATGGGCAGGGAGCTGGAGAGGGGAGGGAAGGGGTCACACACATGGCCAGGAAGCAGAGGGGTGTAGGTGGGGTGAAACTGAAGGGAGCGACAATCTGCTACTGCCTGCCCGCTGAGTTAAAAAGTTCCCACGCAAGACTCACGATACACTGTGCAGGCAGCAGAAGATTGTCAATTATTAGCCCTCCCGCGCAATATACCCTCACCTTCTCTTTTATGAATGGGGATTTAGTTTCCCTTTCTTCGAGGACCGACCGGAGGTTCCGCTGTCACCTCTGCGGGCCGCCCTCGGTAAACGTCTTCAAGGACCTTTCTTCAAGGACCGAAAAAATGTCCGCTATTCGGAGCTTTTCGTTATTTGGAATTTCGGATAAAAGGTTGTGCACCTGTATTATTTAATTGTTTTAACCTGTGGACATAAATTCATAGAGTGATTTGCCACTTTGTGCATTAACAAACTGAACTACAAATTATATCTTATCCTTACAGGCTATTTACATATTTCCTTGCAACAGACTGCATTTTTTTCGTTCTCATTTCATAAGTGATAGGAGCAGATTTAGGCCATTCGACCCACCGTGTCTACTCCGCCATTCAATCATGGCTGATCTATTTCTTCCTTCTATCCCTATTCTCCTGCCTTCTCCGCATAAGCCCTGACACCCATACTAATGGATGGCGTAGTGGGAGAGCTACTTCCTTACAACGCTAGAGACCCGGGTTCCTTCCCGACTATGGGTGCTTGTCTGTACAAAGTTTGTACGTTCTCCCCATGACGCACGGGTTTTCTCATTGGTTTCCTCCCACACTGCAAAGACGTACAGATTTGTAGGTTAATTGGCTTGGTATGAATATAAAATTGTACGATAGTGTTAATATACGGGGGATCGCTGGTCGGTGCGAACTTGGTGGGCCGACGGGCCTGTTTCTGCGCTATAGCTTTAAACTAAACTAAACTAATCTCGGAGGTACAATGAGAAAAAGCAGAATGTAATATATTCCGGCAAAATGCTAATGAATAAATAAGATACATTTAAGATATCGCTTGATAATTGAAAGTTTGTTCTATTTCTTAATAGGAGAAGCTCCGTGGGATTTGAAATGGTGGACTGGTTGCTTGATCAATGTTCATTCATCGACACTCGGATCAAGGCTGAAGGAATCTGGCAGACTTTGTTAGAACTGGGAATTATATCTTCAGGTAATCGAATATGTTCAGTGTTGCTTGCAATACTTTTGGAACTGAGATAAATGATAGATCATGCTCTTGGTCTCTGTGCCAATTCCACCCTAGTTTCACACTCTGATTCCCTTGGCACCGGTACAGATTCACAGGTGGATCCTGATTCCTGGGAAAGGAGTCCTGTAGTTCTACAGCATGGAAACAAGCCTATCGGCAAAACCTATCCAGTATGTAGACACAAGGAACTGCAAATGCTGGTTTGCATAAGTAGACACAAAGTGCTGGAAAAAGTGGGGCAGGATGCTCCTGGACTTGCTTCCCCCTCCTCTTCCATCTACATTCTTTCCTCTGGCTTTATAATTTGCAACTCTTCAATCGTTTTGTTTCATATCTTCTGTCTTTTCAACTCTGGCCTTTGTCCAACCATCTACTTATCAATTAAACCTTCTCACCTGCGTTGGCCTGCTAGGCTTTGTTCCTCCCCTCTCTTCGAGTTTTCTAACCCTCCCACCTAAATCAGAATGAAGAAGGGTCCCAACCCAAAACATCACCATCCATGTTCTCCTGAGATATTGCCCGATTTGCTGAGCTACTCCAGCACTGTCTTCTTTTGTTTAGTACATCCCTTCTAAGCTCGGCCCATATCCTTCTAAACTTACCTATCAATATTTGTGTCCAAATATCTTTTAAATGTTGTTATTGAATCTGCCTCAATTATTTCCTCTGGCAGTTAATTCAATTCATCTACCACCCTCTTTGTGTAAAATTTGCCCCTCAGGTTCCTGTTAAATATTTCCGCTCTCACCTTAAACCTATGTTCTCTGGTTCTTGAAACCCCAACTCTGGGGGAAAAAGACTGTTAATTTACCCTATCTATTACCCCCATAATGTTATATACCTCTTTCAGATCATCCTTCAGCCTCCTGTGCTCCAGGAATAAAGTCTTAGCATTCCCTATAGCTCAAGTCCTGGCAACATCCTCATAAATCTTCTCTGCATTCTTTCCAGCTTAATTGCATTTTTCCTATAGCAGTGTGACCAAAATTGAACAAAATCCTCCGTGTGGCCTCGCCAACATCTTGTGCAACTGTACCATTATGTTCTAGCTTCTTTACTTAATTCCCTGACTGATGAAAACCACAGCGCCAAAAGCCTTCTTCACCACTCTCTCTACTTGTGATTCCACTTTCATGAAACTGTGTTCCTGTACTCCTAGATCCCTCTGTTCTTTAACACCCCCCAGAGTCCTACTGTACAACGTGAAGGTCCTGCACTGGGTTGTCTTCCTAAAATGCAACATGAAAAAATGAATGCAATGAATAACCATAATCTTGGTGCCTCTTTATTTTATTTGACTTTTTAATTTTCATAACAGATTTGGCTATTGTGTTGTGGACATACCAACAGATACATAGTATTCATAATGTAGACTTCTAAAAATTAAAGTGTGGGGGGGGTGGGGGGGGGAACAAGATGGTGAGAAGAGCATTAAAATAATAATAATAAAATCTGGATGCCAATATTGTTGTTCTTAATGAGATGGATGAATGGGTAAGTTTTATTTGTCCATTTACCACCTAAAATGCATGGGCTCTTGATTGGATTAGTTGTCACTTAGTTCATTGGTAATTCACACAAATTAAAAAAAAACATACTTAAGTACATGCCTTCCTATGTATAACAATAACATAATACATTGTGTAGGTCAAACATGATGCACCAGGCAATAATGTAGCACAAATATTCCATCACCTGGGACATTGTTGATGGCAGGTTAAGGATGATCTGTTTTGCTGTGACAGCCACCATACAATGCAACACTTGATATATTCTAATACAGTTGATTTATTGTGCCTCTGCTCTCTTAACAGTACATCTTCAATGGAGTAAAACACATATATTTTGATGTAGCCAATGAAAGGTTGATCCATTACTCGGTGCTAGTTCTTTGCAACATTAAGAAACGAAGAATTTGCTAAATGTTTAATGCACTTAGGTGCCTTGACATATATTGGCATGCTCTTTAATATCGTATGTTCAGCAGCATTCTCAAACATATATATATTTCTTTGAATTGGCACATTTAAAGAAAACCAAACTATTTATTGGTTTCAAAAGATGACATAAAGTGATGACATTAACTATCTTGCTCTCATCTGGCATGAGTAAGGAATACATCGAGAGCTAATACATTCTCAGTAAACTAGAGAATGAGGGAAAACAGCAAGCACTTCCACAAACTGAGAAACAATGGCATGGGTTGTATTGTTTTCTAAATGGTAAACTGGAAATATATACACGCATGCGTGTGTGTGTGTATATGTGTGTGTGTGTGTATATATGTGTATGTATATATCTATATATATTGTGAATTTGAGTCGTAGAGTTATACAGCGCAGAAATAACCCACTAAGATATCTAAATGAACTAGTCCAATTCGTCTGCATGTAACCCATATCCCTAAAATCTTATCAATATACCTGTCCAAATGTATTTTAAAATGTTTACTTGTACAGTACTCCGTGCTTCCTCTGGCAGCCTGTTCCAAATACCCACTACTCTATGTGTGAAATAAATGTCTCTTTTTAAATCTTTCCCTCTCACCTGAAATCTTTGAACTCTAGTTTTTGACTCCTCTACCATGGGAACAATACTGTGAATATCCAACTTCTTTCTGTCTGTCATGATTTTGCATACTTTTATAAGGTCACCCCTCAGCGTCCTAAGCTCCAGGAAAAGAAGTCCTAGCCCATACAACTATTCCTTATTACTCCAGCACAGCAGTCCCAGTAACATCCTCGTGGATTTTTCTTGCATCCTTTCCAACTTCATGACATCCTTCCTGTTGCTGAGCAACCGGAACTACACGTACTGTTCCATGACTGGTCTCACGAGCAACTGACATGATGGACATACAGTTGGAACATGACATGATGTCCCAACTCCTATACAATTGCCTGACTCGTAAAACAAGCTTGCCAAAGGCCTTCTTCACCATCCTATCTACTTATGTTGCCCCTCTCAGGGAACTATGTACCTGTACCCCTTCGTCTCTCTGTTCTACCATACTATCCAGGGCTCTGCCATTTACTGTGTACTCTCTTTTCTGGTTCAATGTAACACCTCACACTTGTCCAAGTTAAATTTCCTATACTATTCCTTGGATTTCTATCAAGGTCTGGCATGAAGGTTGGTAGGTCCGTCCGCTGTAACTGAAATCTGTTATATAGAGGTCTGTAATAATGAGGGTATACAGTATGGCAGATCTTTTTGAATAGGGTGAGAATTAATGTACACTTTGTGCCTTGAGGGCTGAGGGCTACTGGACAAGATCTCCAAATAGGACTTCCCTTCTGCACAGATGGTATTGGAGTCAAAGGATGTGTAGGGAGGAAATACCCCCTAGCCCACATTACTTTCGATTGAGATATTGTGGCCACATGCTGTGTGTCTATGTGTTCTGAACAGTGAAGATCAGAAAGTTAATGTAGGACCCATACCACAGCCTGAATACAGACTGTCATGCCGTAAGCCTTGGGGAAGCAGGCATGCCAGCAGATAAATCTACCCTCTCTGCCTCGCTTTCCAAGCTAAAGGAAAAATCAAGGAATTTGCATCTTCCTGAGTTTAGAAAAGCAATAACAGCAGCACTACAGCAATAAAGATGCCAAATTGTTACAGTGTAAATCAGCCACACCTTCAACTGTGGGAGTAGACCAGACAGAGGTGTGAGCTTGTGGTTAAGGCCTCAGAAGGTGACAGAAGTCTGTGGAATTTGTGGACAATGTTCCCCAGAAAAGAATCCCTGCAGACCTCCTGCAGTGCTGAGGACTTCCATGCCTCCTCTCTTGGTGATCAGTCCAAGTCTGCAGTCTCTTCAATGCATCTAGTTATTTTCTAAGTCATTGAGCAAAGCAGCAAGAGTAACCCGAAGTCAAGTGCTCAGTAGCACTTGTACGTGAGCGTGTAAATGGCTTGTTAAGCTGTCAAAAAATAGTTGTTAAAATATCTTTCATTTGTGTGCACCAACAAAGTTTGGAAATGCATCAGAACCGTACACATGGAGAACTGATTTAATTTGGAGCTTACCCATCCTCAGAAACATGTGACCAGGAAGCAAGAACTTACTTCAAGAACTGCTCTGGGAAGTGGGCGGAGAATCTTTAGAATTTTTACCCCAGAGTGTGAGTTCAGCCATCGAGTTCATTCAGAACAGCGATAATTAAGGAAATTAAGGGGATAGGGCAGGAAAATGGCACTGAGATGAATGATCAGCCACGAGTTGGTTGAAAGGCAGAGCTGTCCTGAAACTCCTGCACTTATTTCTTTTATCCTTGTGTTGTTATGCAAGTACTCTGTTGATTATTAGCATAATTCCTGCAAAACTGAACTCACAATTCACAGGTCTGGCAGTTGTAGTTTTGGGTGCTTAAGGCATTGCACTATAATCACTGAGTTTTCTATTTCATAGCAACGAAAAGCCAAGAGAGAGATTTGAAGATAAAGATATTTTTTACCAGTTTTCAAACGATGAATGTGATGTCCTAGTCTGCCCCTTTGGAAAGGATGAGGAATGGAAAAATGGTGCAAGACTGCTTGGGCACTTAGTCCCATATATTCAATCAAGAACAAATCTGCAGATAATGTTAGTATATTTTATGATTTCTTTTTAATATTTAGATTTAGATTCTTTTTAATATGCCAAAGAAAGAAATGAACTGATACAGAAGAAAATGTCACCTGTGGTACAATGCATGGGAATTAATTTGTTTTGACACATAATCTTAAACAGTTGATAACTAATCAGTTGAGCACTTGTACACCTCACCCAATTTTATTTACATTGAAGTTAATCAAGTGTTTGGTGATCAGAATCAGAATCAGAATCAATTTAATTGTCATTTGGACCCCTGGAGGTCCAAACGAAATGCCGTTTCTGCAGCCATACATAACACACAAATAGACCCCAGACACAACATAATTACATTTAACATAAACATCCATCACATAACTGTGATGGAGGCCAAATAAAACGTATCTCTCCACTGCACTCTCCCCCCCCGATGTCAGAGTCAAAGTCAAAGCCCCCGACTGGCGATGGCGATTGTCCCGCGGCCATTAAAGCCACGCCGGGTGGTGCGAGGTCGCACACCGGGTCTTGATGTTGGAACCCCCGGTGTGCGCTCGCAGAGTCCGCGGCCATTCCAGCCGCGCGGGGCAGCGGTGTCAGGCCCCGCTCCATTGAAGAGCTGAACTTCGACCCCGCAACTCAGGGCGGGAGAAGAGAATTCGCCGAATACCTGAGAAGTTAAGACCCCGAAAAGCGGTCTCTCTCCAGGGAGCCGTGGGCTCGGCGCCGCCGTCGTCCACAGACCTGTAGAGAGCCTCCGACTCTCCGCTCCATATGGCAGCAGAGAGAAATATTTTGCACAGCTTTAAACAGCAGCAACAGCATCAGCAGCAGCAGCATGCTCCTCCAATTCTCCGGACCCGGCCAGCTCCGCGACGGTGAGGAGAGTCGACACCTGAGTCCCCGGTCTCTTCCTGTTGGATTTGATTCCTCGTTACGGCCTCAACGACGACTGAGACCCGACGATTGAAACAGAATGTAGTGTCTCAGTGTCAATGATTGAGAGTTTCACAAAGTTTTCCCCCCCCCCCCCACCACCCCACCCCCACCCCCCCCACACACACACCCCCACATAAAATAACAAAAACTACACAGAAACACAGATGCCTGCTCCATAAGCCAGATATTGCCTCATACTTAAAGGTGTTGATTTGTCATTAGTTAAGTGAGTGTTCATAGGAATGGGAAATGTTTGCTTGTTTATCAAAATCCTCATGGCATATGTTGGCTGAAGTCACATGTGTACATGCATAACCCAGCTCTGCTGATTAATTAAATGCTTGCCAGGGTAGAACAATGAGACAGACATTCATAAATAATTGTAATACAATTGCACATCAGTGATGTTCACTAAACAATCAAAGACATCAAGAATGTTAGTAGCTGAATCTACATCATATCGCCAAATAAATGCAACAGCTAATTCTCATTAGGAAATGATGCAATGGGGAGGGCTGGAATGGGTGAGTTTTTTTTAATAAAAGCATGTATGTGGATTGATTTATGCAAAGAGATTACAAACTCATCATTTTGGTTGATTGGTTTTGGAGAAAGTGACTAGGATGAGGGAATTATAGTGCTGGAGGAACTAAGACAGAATGGAGATGGGGTTGCAGGTTTTTTGTGACTGATAAGATGAAATAAAGGATGCATTGAAGCCATATTGAACTTGAGAATCTCGGAGGAATGCTAGGCAGCTAGTGGAGGGAGAGAATTGAAGAATACCTGAGAATGGTTATGGACCAGAGAAGTACTGTAACAATTGACACCGGAGGAATGAGGGGGGAGGTAAAGGACAATGAAAGAGAATGGACATTGTGGGTAGATGGAAAGAAAAGTAATTTCCTTTTATGAAAGAAAATGGGCTACTGCATCCATATTTCCATATGTCTTGAGCAGAGAGAAATATTTTGCACAGAACTTTAAACATTTAACCTGATTTTTGGAAGAGCAATTCAGCATAGAGAAAAAAAAGACATTGTCTTCAATTCTGTAGAACAAGAGGATAGGAGACAGAGGCCATTTAAGATTGGGAGACCTGCAACTGCCTAAAAATAACTAAAAGACTTGGGGTGATTTATCATATTCCAGGACGCTACCCATTGTGGCAGCTGAGCTACCATGTGGAAATTGAATGACAGGAATGTTAGTGTCCAAACGGGGTCAATGATTGGAGAAGTTTTGGAAAATCTACTCAAATGTCACTACACCAAAAAAATACATTTAGCATGACAAAAGCTCCAAGGAATAATAGGAATGATTATCATACAAAACTTGGCACCCAAATATATTATCTGAATACGTCCCAATCGATAGGTTTTAAGAAGGATTATTAAAAGATTGAGGATTAGAGTGGTTTGAGGATGGAAATATTTTGCAAAGTGGCACATCTTCTGAGTACTTTAACTTAAGAGACCTGCAGGAATATGTGAAAAAAATGTCTGACCTACTTATTGATTATGTTTATTTTTCCCACAAACGTCTGGGACACGAACACTTCACATGTTAAATCATTGGTGTATTTTCTGCAAAGTGTGACACTGCATACTTCCATATGTACTTCCAAAGATGGCGGATGTGCAGGAGTGGGCGCCGTCTGTGTATGGCAGCCTGCCCGCAGTCCGTCTCTTCACCTTTTTTAAAATTTCAAGTCCTGTTAAAAAATGTTAAAAAATGTTAGTTGGAGGTCTTTTATGTGGTGGGTGGGGGTGGGGAAGGGGGAAACTTTATTTCTTAGTCCCCTACTTGGTTGGAGAGGCAGCATCCTTCCGAGCTGCTTCTTCGCCCTGTCCTCGCGGCCTACCATCGAGAATGGAGCGGCGTTTCATGTCGGGACCGGCCGGGACTACAGCTCGGCGGTGGTGGCGCAGCGCTGGGATACCAACACGGAGTGGGCGATGCCTTACCAGGTCGCCGTGCGGTAAGCTCCGGAGCGCTGTGGCCGCTGACTCCCAACATCGCGGAGCTGTGGCTGCGGGCGTTTGGCCGCGGTCGGCTCTGGATTTGGAGCGCCACGGAGCCTGGGATTGAGTTCGCTGGGGTCGGAGCTCCAACCGGCGCGGCCTGAGGACTACGAGTGCCCCGGTCTCCGGGGAGGAAGCAGCCGCTCCAGACTTTCCAAGCCGCTGAGGAATGTTTCACCCAACGCCGGAGTTCCATGTTCACAGCAAGATGGCCCTGAAAATTATCGGATTGGCTGCAAGGCCACAAATGGGCCCCGACCTCGGGTGTTTCACAGAGGAAGAGGACTTAACTTTCTGGTGCCTTTCCCCACAGTGGAAATTTTTGATTCTGCTGTGGGGGGACGTTTGTGTTGAACTCTATAATGTGTTGTGTCCATTTTATTTATTTTTTTAACCTTTTTCTATGGTTGTATGGAAACTTATTATCTATTTTATGTAAAGCATTTTGAGGTCAATGCGAGTTGACTTAAATGTGCTATATAAATAATACTTACTTACTTACTATAAGTCATACTGAAATGCACGCAGACGGCAAAATCAGTTGTAGTGCCTATCCTGGACAGATAGCTGATTGACATATTTGAGGGAAAGCTGGGCATGCAGTCCTGGAAATCATGCACTTTTTTCCCGTAACAATCATTCATTAATTTTAATGAGCAGACAATATTGCAGATATGCGATCTCAACACCCCACCCCCATTGGATCTATTATTATGTAAATGACATCATTAGCTAACAATGTGCACATATACTGTATAAAATGGCCATGATTTAGATAAGATACCACCAGCTATTAGTATCTACAGATCTATATTACAACTTCTTCAGGAATTCAGAGGGTGGTGGAAGACCAGAATAACATTTTCCAAAATAAATATAATTAGGAGGAAATGTATAACAAATGAAAGTAACCATTTCAGGTAAAATGTACTGTTTAGATAATAGATATATTTTCCTAAGCCTATGTTACTGGAGTATCTCGTTAATGTATCTTTAATTTACGGTAGATGAGCAATGCATAAGTCTGGCTCAAATACTTAATAGAGTGACTTACAGAACTAGCTTGAGCATACAGAAGGTCGGGCAATTTGGGGAAACCGAAACAGAGTTAATGTCTCAGGTCACAGACCCTTTGTCAGAACAGGCTAGGTTTTTCTGACCTGAAAGCTTACCCCGTTTCTCTTTCCAGAGATGCGACTTGACGTGCTGAATATTTCTTGCACTTTCTGTTTTTATTTCAGATTTTCAGTCTCTCCAGTTTTATTGACCCTGCAGAGAGTAATTGGCTCAAAATAATGGACAAGCCAATTATTGAAAATGTTTAGTATAGAACCAAAACTGCAGTTAGTGTGAAGCAATGGCATGGAGTTAGAGTTAAATAACCAATAATAGACATACCACAATAATTGGATTTGGCATAATAAACCCTGACACTTTAAAAGCCCACCTCCTGATCTTAGCTTGATGGGAATGCATGCTTTCTTTATGTCCCAAAGATGATGGTTCATTTCTAAGTAATTCAAAATCTGAACAACAGTCTTTTGGCATAGTGTGAACATGTGTCAAATTTGTAAATTACTGGAGTAACTCGGGTATAAGGAAGTTATTTAGAGTCAAAGAGTTACACGGCATGGAAACAGGCTCTTCAACCCAACTTGTTCATGCCAACTTAAACCCCCATCTAAGCTAGTCTAATTTGCCTGCATTTGGCCCATACGGATATTATATATCCATATAAGCCTTCCTTAGCCATGAACCTGTCAAATTGTCATTTAAATGTTATTATTGTACCTGCCTAACCACTTCCACAGGCAGCTTATTCAATTTCTGGTAAGGCATTGAACTTTCTTGTTGGAGTTCATTTGAATATTTGAGGATGGTGAAATGCACGTTGACTAATACAAATTACCATTGTCAGCTTAAAAATGATTACAACCAAATCATCGGACAATGGAATGGAGTCATTACCTTTTCTTATATTTTCTTAGCCATTAGTCCGTTTATTTACAGATTCTAATTTATCTGGGTATCTGCAAATTGTTCACAAAAATACAGTTGATTTAGTACTGTTATCTTGTAATTTTAATCATAAATTTTAGCAATAATGGCTTTTATGAAATGCATGATTATTTAACATTGAATTAAGAATTAGTAAATGTAATATCTGTTTCTTTCCGCTCTATGTTATTGATACAACATCTGTATTGTAATTGGTTTAAAAAGATAAGTTGAATGTTTCAGAACCTTTGTCCTTTAGAACTGAGCAAAAATACACAGGCTGAGATCCATCCATGTGTTCAAGGAGAGAGAAGTGTATTTTATGATTTTTCTACCTAATTAGCATTCAATGAAATTAATAGCTAATGGATTCTCCACTCTTTATTCCCAGCTCTGAACAGAAGTCAGCGGAGGAGAAAATAGTTTCATCTGATGAAGTCCTGCAAATTCAGGAGCTTGCTCTTTTATCAGCTACGGTAAAAAACCTTATTGATTCAGGAATGAGCAGTAATTTTCTTAGGATTTCAAGAACTGAAGCTTAATGGGGTACGTTTGGTTTTGGGGAGAGGCACAATGGGCACCAGTGAATGGTAAGCCAGTTTTTCACCCCACTTGATCTGAAATCGATAAATCAATTTTATGACACAGCACATTTTGTGTCGCCACCAAAACAAAAGCTAATTTTGGTTCTAACTCCTTCCAAAAGGATTGAATGCTTTTGGATTGCATGTTGCGCAACAATTACTCCAGAAATTATGACTTCTGAGAGGACAAAAAGAGTCAGAGTGACTGCCTTGCCTATTTTAATATTCATTATTAGTTCTTTGTCCAAATGCAAAGCAAGAATCCAAATGGAGTTTCAGTAAAAATAAGAGGAAACGTCAATTTTTTTTATCCAATAATTTTAGAAGCACTAGTGTTTAAAAAGGTTTGGGCAGAATTGTACTAGTTTCTCACTCAAAAATAACCATTGTGGGGCAGTGGGTTTGAAATCTTTTCATGGGTTTTCTGACTGGTACCATTCAGATTCGGAGGTTTCCTGTGTGTAAGGCTGGGAAGTAAAGCTGAGGTTAGTTGGACATTGCAAAGTTAGAAATTGTCTTTGTCGGCAGTATTTAGAAGGGGTTTTCAGAGGAGGATGTTATTTGAGGAGGGATGTCAGACACTGGATGATATGCTGTAGCCTGAATATCAGATATTGGGGAGAAAGGAGTTGAATATCAGGAATCTGTTAGCAAGGCTGAGAAAGGAAATAAATTGCTTTGGACAGCTGAGGTGAATATAATTGCTCCCACTGGCCATGACCAGTACAAGTTTGTACTTACTGGTCTAAAACCCTTCTTGCTCTCTGTAAATGACTGAATAACACAATCTGAAATCCAAGATCATCTTTAATCAGTATCCAAACTATAGCGGTACAGCAGGTTGTTAGTTGCTATAACTTCATAACCGCTTCCAAGACTGAGCAGTACAGGAAGTGGGTGTTAATATAAATCGTACAGTAGGGTGGGGTTAGTGATGCTATTCTAGGATGATTGGTTATTCTGCATAAACCAATCGACACTCTCTTTCAGCTACTATGTTTTATAAGATAAAGAAATCCTGGTCCCGGGGTTAAAAGTAACATTTATCTTGAAATGAGGCCCTTTAAATTATTTAAATTAAAGACCATTTTTCTAAGAGCAGGCTAGTCATTTGCTTCCAAACAACCTTGGTTGCAATGTGAAAAAGGTGCCCAGCAGGTCGGTTGGGATTGAAATGCAGGTATTTGGATAGGGTGGCTAACAGTTAAATCTAACGAGGCCGAGTATTGCAACAAATCTCAATCTTAATTATACTTCTGGGCTCGGGGTTAAAAAAAATTATGAATATTTGAGGCCCTTTAAGCATCTTAAATTAAAACAACCATTTTCCCCCTTCAGAGCAGGCTATTCTCAATTTTCCTTTTTCTCTGATGTTCCAATGTGCAGTAGGGATATTGCAGGGTTGCCAGCTGTGTATTAGCCAGGGGCCATAGGGTGGCTATATTGGGCTAAATTAACGAGTCCGATATTGGGATGGCCCTTGCCCCACATTTAACTGCTACTACTCTGTAAGAGGCCTTGCTTAAGACAGATCCTAGATCTGATACAACAGCGTGCGTGCGTGCATGTTGCATGTGCTGTTAACGTCACGCACAAGTGATTCACCTGTCATTAGTTGTGTGCTATATTTTACCAGTCTCTGTATCACCCTCCTGTCCCCCTCAATGTCCCCCATCCCTCAATGTCCCCTATTCCCTCAATGTCCACTCCCCTCAATGTCCGCTCTCCCCACATTGTCCCCTCTCCCTCTGTAATCACCTCTCCCTCTTGTTAAGACAGATCCTCAATCTCCGATCTCCCTTCAATGTCCGCTGCTCCCTGCATGTCCCCTCGCCACCCTCAAGTCCATTCTCTGTCAATGTTGCTCTCTCCCTATATGTCCGCCCTCCCTCAATGTCCCCTACCCCTCAATGTCCGCTCTCCCTCAATGTCCAATGTCCTCTCCCTCAATGTCCCCTCTCCCTCAATGTGCGTGTGGCGGCGCCTAACGGCAGCGGCTCAACTGCTGTCCCTCTGTCTTTTTTTAATTTTTGTCCCGTTCGATGTATTTGGTTTTAATTTTTATTATTTTTTAGCTGTGTATATGTGGGGGGTGGGGGGAATCCGTTTAATCTCTTACCTGTACGGGGACCTGACTTTTTCCCTGTCGGGTATCCGCTGTCGTTGGGCCTGACATCGTGGTGCCGGTGGTGCCGGCGGTCTCCAACCGGAACCAACCTGAGGGCTCCAGCCACGGAGCCTGCAGACTCACCATCTGCAGACTCACCACCACCTGGCCGACTTCGGAGTGGGGAGAGCTGTGGTGGCGCGCGGCTGCAACCCGACTTCGGAGCTTTGGAGGCTCCGACCACAGGCCCGGTAGACAGGAACATCAGGAGCTTGCAGGTCCCTGGTGAGAGACCGCTTTTCGGAGCTCCCACAATGGCAATGTCTCCCGCTGGAATTGCGGGTTTTAAATGACTCGGAGCGGGGCCTAACATCGCCCGGCGCGGTTTAAATGGCCGCACAGTTTAACATCGCTCGCCGGGGTCTTTAACATTGTGGGCCCCAGCCGCCTCAATGCTGCAGTTGGACTGCTGGACCATCAACAAATGGAAGAGATAAGACTTTTGCCTTCCAGTGAGGAGGTGTTGGAGATTTACTGTGATGGATGTTTGTGTAAATTGTGTTAAGTGTGGGTCTTGGTTTTTTTTGGAATGTCATGACTGCAGGAATGAAATTTCGTTCTAACCTTGTCTGTTTGAATGACAATAAAAGGCATTCTATTCTATCCCCCTCCCCTCAAACACAAAGTTGGCAACCCTACATACTGCTCCAATGTTTATTTCCTTCCTTCATCAAAATGATCACTCTTTCTCTTGATCCATCTTCACTAGAGGCACTATCCCACCCTTTTAAGACAATCTTCCTCCCAAAGGCACTTCTCCCTCTTTATTGACTGTTTCTCACATCTGTTCAGGATATAGGGTGATGGGTGGATGGGTACTGTTGCCCTTGTCTAAAGGTATTCTCCGACCATTATTAATTGATTTGTTTCTGACTTCCTGGAACTTATTATAGTGCACCATCATAATTTCACTGGAGGCCATTTGAACGGGATACTGATTGTGGATGATCAGCCATGATAGCATTGAATGGCAGTGTTGGCTTGGGCCGAATGGCCTACTCCTGCACCTATTTTCTATGTAGCTTTGAAATGCGCACTCACTGAAGTTATGGTGATCTAAATCTGAGGAAAGTGAAAGCTTTTTTGATGATGTTTATGGTGAAGTCATGTGAATTATCTTGAAATGACAGATTTGATTTCTCTTTTCATTTTAGCATCAATAAAACTTAGTTCATTGCAGCATTTCAAAATGCTTTGCACGATGAATTATTATATCCATGTAGTCAAACATTCAATTTATTCTGGGAAAACTGTAATCACAGTGAAATTGCTTAAAATAATTTTTAATTTA
The DNA here is from genome assembly GCF_028641065.1 of Leucoraja erinaceus. Lineage (NCBI taxonomy): Eukaryota > Metazoa > Chordata > Chondrichthyes > Rajiformes > Rajidae > Leucoraja > Leucoraja erinaceus. The sequence goes on from NC_073378.1 coordinate 93,150,309, forward strand.
AACATATTTTCAATGCAGTAATTTAAATATTAATATTTGCCTCAGGATCATAAAGCACGATTGTCATCACTCCCTGATAGACCATGTCTTCATAATCAGTACCATTTTAAAAAAAAAAAAAAAAAAATACAATTCAGTTTTGTAGCTGAAAATTCCTAAGCAGATATGATTAATGTAAATTCCTATTTGCAGCAAAAGATAACAATAAACGAGTTTATGCATTAATAGGAATAATTTTGATCACATTTTTAAAAAATGTTCCTTCGGGCCTTCTGCTGCAGAATATGTTTACAAAACAGAATAACCTGCTGATCTGTGACAACTCATGTTTTTTCTTTGGACAATAGGTGAAGAAGGAGCTGGATGCTGCTTTTGCTTCAAAAACAGAAACATCATGTGAGTAACTCTATTCGATTCCCACCCAGTTGCTTTCCGCCAGCAATGTTCACACAATGCAGAAGGATAAAGTGCATTGCTGACACCACATCCTCTGAGGGAAAAAGTATTGACCTAATAGCTGTAACACCCAGTTGGTACTTCCTATCAAACCGGGACTGAATAATGGCTATATCATGCTTTAAACCAGCTGCTTCCTTAAAAATAATTCTATTTTATACAAAAGGTCAGTGTTTAACTTTTAATATATAATCTCAGTTATTCATTAAATAATTAGATGGAACAATAACAAGAAAAAGAAACATTCAATTACTGAAAATTGAAATAGAAACAAAACTGCTGGAAAATGTTCTCCTTGCATTTCACCCTTTATACATAAGAATTACAAGCAGAAAGTAGATAATGGCCCTCTGATCTACTCAATGCCATTTTTCTTAACTATTCCCACTTCCTTAAAGGAGAATGAGGGGCAATTTAATTGAATATAAATTGAGAGGCCCAAACTGCATGAACAAGAAAGATCTAGTTTCCTTGGGAGAGAATTCAGTAACTAGGAGGTCATAGCCTTGTTAATTGGCAGGAGATTTGGAGTTGGAGGACAGCCGAAGAACAAATTTTCACCAAAAAGTCATATTGATTTTTGGAACTCATTGCCTGAAACAATGGTGAGTGCAGGACACCCTCATCACATTGAAAAAGCACCTGGATGAGCTGTAATCCAAATGAGTACAGATCAGGAGCAGGAGGAGAAAGTAATTGTTCAAGAAGGAACTGCAGATGCTGGAAAATCGAAGGTACACAAAAATGCTGGAGAAACTCAGCGGGTACAGCAGCATCTATGGAGCGAAGGAGAAAGTAATTGTCTGAATCTGGAATTAGCTTGGGGTTGCTAATTGTGGTTCCTCAGGAAGCTGTTTGGTAAGTCACATAGTCTTGTCTTGATCATATATCTTTATTCCCTCAATGATGCTAGGTCAAACTCTTGAAATAATATAATAGCAATGATATTTAGCAATCATTTGATTATTATGGGTGTCAGGGGTTATAGGGAGAAGGTAGGAGAATGTAGTCGAGAGGAAAAGATAGATTAGCCATGATTGAATGGCAGAGTAGACGATGGGCCGAATGGCCTAATTCTGCTCCTGTCACTTATGAACTAGTGAAATGTAGTAGTATCGGCATCAGTTGAAGAAGAATGCTCGCTACCACTTTTTTGAGAGCAATTAGCAGTTATTAATTGATGGCCGGGAGAACCAAGCCTGTACCATATCCAAATATTTTGTGTAGAATTTTCCCAAAATAATATTTGGGGTATTTTTTCTTAGGGTAAACGTGCAGCATACTTTGTAAAAAACGTGCAGGCAGAACATATGGCTGATGGTGTGGGTAGCTTTCAGAAAATAATTCAAATATTTCCTCTGCTTTACCTAACAGTTAAAGATTTAGCGATGCAATCTTTGTTTAGGCAATGATAAATTCATGGATTTTTTTTAGCGTGCAAGGAAGAGAACAGAAGCCAAGTTGATTTGAAAGACGCTGCTGAAAATCTCAAGAAGAATAAGGTAAATTAACTGCATAGCAATAACATACATCAACTTTATTGAACAGCAAATAAATGCTGTGCACATCTCTGAATTTGCTAACTTTAACTGTAACGATCCTGTTATTTGTTTTATTGATTACTGTTTGCATTTTCTACATCTGCTGTTGGATGGAATTTTAAAGCTGGGCTTGTGCCTTCACAAAAAAAGTGATTTGAGTTATTCCATTGCTGGGGAAATGAGAAGAAAAGTCAAAAGCGATGTCCTATTGCCGAGAAACACAGAAACATAGAAAATAGATGCAAGAGGAGGACCTTCATTGTGATCATGACTGATCATCCACAATCAGCAACGCTTGCCTGCCTTCTCCACATATCCCTTGACTCCGCAAGCCTCTCGAGCTAAATCTAATTCATCCAGTGAATTGGCCTCCACTGCCCTCTGTGGGAGAGAATTCCACAAATTCCAACTCTCTGGGTAAAAATGTTTTTTCTCACCTCAGTTTTAAATGGCCTCCCCTTTATTCTTAGACTGTGGCCCCTGGTTCTGAGCTCCCCCAATATTGGGAACATTTTTCCAGGATCTAGCTTGTCCGGTCCTTTTATAATTATATATGTTTCTATAAGAAATTGATGGCCCTCTCATCCTTCTAAATTCCAATGAATACAAGCCCAGTCTTTCCAATCTTTCCTCATATGACAGTCCTGCCATCCCGGAGATTAACCTCGTGAACCTACCTGCACTCCCTCAATTGTAAGGATGTGGTCTCACCAGAACCCTGTACAACTGCAGAAGGACCTCTTTGCACCTATACTGAAATCCTCTCATTATGAAGCCCAACATACCATTTGCTTTCTTCACTGCCTGCTGTACCTGCATGTTTACTTTCAGTGACTGGTGTACAAGGACACCCAGGTCTCGTTGCACTTCCCTTTTTCCTAATCTGACACCATCAAGATAATAATCTGCCTTCTTGTTCTTGTCGCCAAAGTGGATAACCTCACATTTATCTACATTATACTGCATCTGCCATGCATCTGCCCACTCACTCAACCTGCCCAAGTCACCCTGTAACCTCCAAGCATCCTATTCACAGTTCACATTGCCACTCAGCTTTGTGTGATCTGCAAATTTGCTAATGTTATTTTTAATTCCATCATCTTAATCATTAATATATATTGTAAATAGTTGCGGCCCCAGCACTGACCCTTGCGGCACTCCACTCGCCACTGCCTCCTGCCATTCTGACAAGGACCCATTTATTCCTTATTCCCTGTCTGCCAACCAATTCTCCATCCAAGTCAATACCCTACCCCCAATACCATGTGCTCCAATTTTGCCCACTAACCTCCTATGTGGGACCTTATCAAAGACTTTCGGTAAGTCCAGATACACTACATCCACTGGTTCTCCTACATCCATTTGATTTGTCACATCCTCAAAAAATTCCAGAAGATTAGTCAAGCAGGATTTCCCCTTCATAAATCCATGCTGACTTGGACCAATCCTTTTACTGTTATCCAAATGCCCCATTATCACCTCTTTAATAATTGACTCCAGCATCTTTCCAACCACCGATGTCAGGCTAACTGGTCCCCGTTTTCTCTCTCGCTCCTTTCTTGAAAAGTGGGATAACATTAGCTACCCTCCAATCCACAGGAACTGATCCTGAATCTATAGAACATTGGAAAACCATCACCAATGCATCCACAATTTCTAGAGCCACTTCCTTGAGTAACCTGGGATGCAGACCATCAGGCCCTGGAGATTTATCAGCCTTCAGTGCCGTCAGTCTACCCAATACTATTTCTCGCCTAATGCAAATTTCTTTCAGTTCCTCCATCTCCCTAGATCCTCTGTCCTCTAGTACATCTGGGAGATTGTTTGTCTTCCTTAGTAAAGACAGAACCAAAGTACCTGTTCAGCTCTTCTGCCATTTCCTGTTGAACTCTTCTGCCATTGTTGTTCCACCATCTTTCATGCTAGGATCCTTTTCCAGTCGACCTTGACCAGCTCCTCTCTCATGCCTTCAATGTCCCCTTTGTTCTACTGCAACACTGACACTTCTGATGTAACCTTTTCCCTCTCAAATTGCAGATTAAAACTTATTATATTATGGTCACTACCTCCGAGCGGTTTCTTTACCTTGAGTTCCCTTATTAAATCTGGTTCATTAGACAGCAGTAAATCCAGAATTGCCTTCTCCTGGCCTGGTAGGCTCCAATACAAGCTGCTTTAAGAATCTACCTCAGAATCACTCTACAAAGTCCATTTCTTGGGGTCCAGAACCAACCTGATTTTTCCCAGTCTACCTGCATATTGAAATCTCCTATAACCACAGTGGCATTACCTTTGTTACATGCCAATTTTAACTCCTGCTGCAACTTGCACTCTCTATCCAGGATACTGTTTGGGGGCCTGTAGATAATTCCCATTAGTGTCTTCTTACCTTTACAATTCCTTAATTCTATCCACAACGACTCTACATCATCATTCCCCATGTCACCCCTCGCAAGGGACTGAATTTCATCCCTCACCAACAAAGCTACCTGCCTGTCCTTTCTATAGCACATATAACTCTGAATATTTAGTTCTCAGCCCCGATCCCCCTGCAGACATGTCTCTGTAATCCCCACAATGTCATATCTACCACTCTCTAACTGAGCCTCAAGCTCCTCATCTTCACTTCTTATACTTCGTGCATTCATATATAATACTTTTAATATATTACTCACCTCACCTTTCACATCGATTCCTATTTCACTTGGCCATACTCTCCTATCCCTTCATGAGCTTTCAGTCCTGTTAATTCTGGTGTCTTTCTTCACTTTTCCCATACTCTCTTTCCCTTTAACTCCATCCTTGTATTTCCAAGTTGTCTCTCTCCCCCCCCCCCCCCCCCCCCCCAACTATTTAGTTTAAACCCACCCATATAGCAGTGGCAAACCTGCCTGCCGGAATGCTGGTCCCCCACCTGTTAAGGTGCAACCCGTCCCTTTTGTACAATTCACCCTTACCCCAAAACAGATCCCAGTGGTCTAAGCATCTAAATCCCTGCCCCTGCACCAGCTCCTCAGCCACACATTCAGATCCCCTATCTCCTTGTTCCTGCCCTCACCAGCACGAGGAACTGGAAGCAAACTGGAGTTAACCACCCTGGAGGTCTTGCTTTTCAGCCTCTTTCTGAGCTCTCTAAAGTCACGCTGCAGAATCGCTTTCCCCTTTTTTTTCCCGACGTAATTTGTGCCTACATTTACTACCACTTCCGGCTGCCCCCCTTCCCCTTTGAGGATAGCCTGCAATAGGTCTATGACATCCTGGACCCTGGCACCAGGAAGGCAACACACCATCCTTGAATCCCGCCTGTTGCCGCAGAAACCCCTGTCTGTACCTCTCACTATGGAATCCCCTACTGCCATGGCTCTGCCTGTCGTCTGTCTCTTCGACTTTGCCTCAGCGCCACGTTTTGACTCGCAGACCTGTCCACCGCTCAGACTGGCAGTGTCTTCTGTCCCGACAGCTTCCAAGAGGGTGTACCTGTTTTCAAGATGTACAACCCCCGGGGTCTCCTGTACTCCAAGTTTCCTTCCCTTCCTCATTGTCACCCATCTTCTCTCTTCCGATAACCTCGGTGTAACGATCTCGCTGTAAGTCTTGTCCAGGAAATTCCCGGAAGATCCTGAGGTCACCCAGTTGCCTCTCCAGTTCCCTAACACGTTCAGGAGATGAACCTAGACATAGTTCTAGAATTGTAGCAGCCAGAGGCACCAGCCGTGTCCCTGACCTCCCACATCCTGCAAGCAGCACACTGAATCATTAATGACAAGTCATTATTAGTTAGGTGTGCACTTTTCCGGTTTCTAGTGATAGTTGTATGTGTGCTACAAATTTTGTTGGCAATACCAGAAGTATTTTCAGCTTCGCAATAATTGGCTCCACCAGTAAAGAGGGATTTATTTTTATTGATCGGTATATAATCAGGTGGCTGTATCAGTGAAGCAATCACTAATATGAACTGGAAATTGTAATCTTGCAAACACTCAGCACAACTAATCTCTTACTCTTTAAAAAGGGAGATGAATTTAATAAGAAGAGGCAAATTACAAACCAGTAGAAAAAATTATTTCTTAATGCATCAATGAACATGATGATACTCACACTAAAAGACACACCGTGCTAGATTAAACTCAGTGGATCATATTTACAGTGCAGCTTTTAGAACATTTCACATTTTAAAGAAGAATGAAATATATATGCATTTCTGATTTGTGATTTCCTCCTAATATATCATTGCTAATTTTAAGTGGTAAGCTTCCACTGGCCCAGGTACAAATTCAGAATGCATTTAATAGCTGGGCGATATTCAATACTTTAAGTATTGATAATCTGTAGAGGATAATCAGGAGGCAGCTTCGTTGTCCATGCATGATATGATCCATGAGATTTCATAGGATTTGAGGTCAACATTGCAGACTTTAATGGCTGTCCTTCTCCATCTGGTAAGCCAATGTGTTGCTGCCTCGCATGGCTCTGTCCAGTTGGTCACCCAGGGATTATGATGGTGGATCACATAAGCTGTAAGACTCAATTTTGTAAGTACGACTTTGTCAGGCTGTTGTTTAACTACTCAATGAGACAGTCCTCCTAACTTAGATTTCAGTCCTCAGCTGTTTGTGAGGGGGACTTTATAATGTTGACCAGGCTGTGAGTTAAGGCCCTGTCCCACTTTCCCGAGTTACTCATGAACTCTCCCGAGTTTTCCACTTGATTCGAACTTTGAGAATTACGGTAATAGCCGTTCGTATGTACTCTGGGCTATTTCTTTTAACTCGTGGACATTTTTCAACATGTTGAAAAAACGTCCCGACTTACCTGATGCCCCGAGTTCCTTCGGCTGGCATTACGAGCTGCTACAAAACATCTATGGACTCCTACGAGCTCACTCCCGACATTCCCTGACATTCCCTGAGTTCGAATCAAGGGGAAAACTCAACGGGAGAGTTTGAGTAACTCGGGAAAGTGGGACAGGGCCTTAACTTTGCCATGTGCTCATGCCAGTGCTGGATGGTTGGCCACTTTTATTCTTTCACCGTTTTGTCTATGATACATTTGAGGTCATTTCAGTTAAGAAGCAATAACATTGCTACGTGAATTGGATTAAATATTGGTTTGAACGATAAGAATGGTAAATTTCCTCACCTGAAGAACATTAGTCAGGCAGCTTTTAAAAAAAAATTTTTTTTTTAGGTTTGGGCTGAGATTTATTATTGTTCCAGGTACAGTGAAAAGCTTGGCTTTGCATGCTATCCAATCAGATCAGATAATATCAATACAAGCAAGCCAAACTCAAGAACAATAGGGTGGCACGGTGGCGCAGCAGTAGAGTTGCTGCCTTACAGTGACGGTGACCCGGGTTTGATCCTGATTATGGGTTCTCAGTTCAGAGTTTGTATGTTCTCCCCGTGACCATGTGGATTTTCTCCGAGATCTCCGGTTTCCTCACACTCCACTTCCAAAGACCTACAGGTTTGTCGGTTAATTGGCTTGTCATAAGTGTAAATTGTCCACAGTGTGTGTAGGATAGTGTTAATGTGCAGGGATCGCTGGTTGGCGTGGGATCGGTGGGTCGAAGGGCTTGTTTTCGCGCTGTATCTCTAAACTAAACTAAACTAAATTAAAACAGATAGTGCAAAGGATAAGCTATAGAATGCAGAATACAGTTCTCAGCATTGTAGCACACTAGTTCAAAGGACAAAGTAAAATGTTCACAAAAGGTGCAGGAGTAGGCCATTCGGCCCTTCAAGCCAGCAGCGCCATTCACTTTGATCATGGCTGATCATCCACAATCAGTACCCCGTTCCTGCCTTCTCCCCATATCACTATCTTTAAGAGCTCCATCTAATAATGGGGTAGAGGTGAATCGGACAATGCCCTAGCTTATGGAAGGACCATTTGGAAGCCTGATAATAGGTGTACCTGAGTGAGGAGGTACACACCTTCAAGCTTCTGTACCTTCTTCATAGAGAGGAGCTGGGAGAAGAAGGAATGACTGGGATGGGGTTAGTCTTTGATTATGTTGGCTGCTTTCCCAAAGCAGTGTAGATGAGAGCAATGGTGGGAAGTATGACCTGTGTGATGGACTGGGCTATATCTACAACTCTACAATCTCTTGCGGTCTTGGGCGAAGCTGGTCCCAAGGCAAGTGGTGATGCAACTCAACAATATGCTTTCTATGGAGCATCTGTTGCAATGTTACAATAATCTGGTAGTTTCACAATCATCAATATCTTGCCTTTTCTTGATAAATTCAGGATCATTATCTGAATTAACAATTCACAGCTGCCATTGGAATTTTTGTCCAGACCTCCAAGTTAACTTTATTTCTTAGCTATTGTACAGACAATGCACTTGTAAAAATGACTTGGTTTTCGATAATTGATTATTTTGAGAAACAAGCCCCTCTCCTAAAGGACTGTTGTGAGTATTTTGTAGCGCTTGTGTATCTCTGTATACGGCATCAGACTACACTGATCTCATATATCTTCTTCCTGGACAAGATGTGATGATATGTATCTTTATGAAGTAGTTACTAAGCAGCAGCATTTCAAATCTTTAGGCATGATGAAGTACTTTGAATAATTTCTGGCTGGGTGTGAAAGTCCGTGCATTTGACATTTGATAGTGATCCAACACTGCACAGTATAATCAAGATTCTGCACATCTTAGATTGTGGTTTAAAATACCTGTTTTTTTCCTTCCCAACCCAGGATGGAATAGTTTGCAGTGTAAGGGAGGGAGACGATATTGATGGCAATGAATTAATCCAAAAACAGTCAACTGTAGCTCCTGTTATTCTGACAGAAGAGGTTTACCATGTTCAGGCAGTCACTGAAGAGAATTTCAGCAGGATACGGAAGGTGAGCCCTCAGTAAAATCTTACAGTTGCCATGTGACATGGATAATACTGATATTCAGCATGTGAACTGGAACATGACAGTTTTATCAAATCATGTTCAGTTTAACATCTTATTTCGCACTGCGGTCTGTATTTAAAGAATCATATAATTTTCTGTTTTCATTTTTGGCCAGAGACTGACAAATGCTAAATATAAAATACAGTTAATAGTCATATTTTCCCTCCAAACACGTTTGTCTTTGTGAAGAGAACATACAGCCTGCCTTAACCAATGTTTCATTTGATAATATTGTACTAATTCCTCAAGCGTGATGACTTTCAGATGTAGCATTAGGGAAAGACAGCTAATGAAATTCAATTACCTGCCCTGTGTTCCAAACTGAATAATTTTTATGAGTGCCAACAAGCTTTTCTTTATGCAGCTATTTGTAGCCTATTACAAAGCTGAAATGTAGATGCCCTGTAGAGGAAATGTTTAGGAGTGATATTCTTTATGTGACAAGTAGTGTTTAGAGAGGAATATGTTGTTTGGACATCGTGATAATGGTGGTCTATTTATTGTCCAGCTATTAACATCTTAAAATTGTGCACCTGCCTTAACGCAATGGTTGTACGCTTGACTCAGAGTTGGAGCACTGTAGATTCATGTGGCCGATATTTTAAATCAATTGTCTAATCATTTAGCTCATTGCTGATGATGGAATCTTGTCATGAACAAATCGACTGTCATGCTTCCCTGCAGTGCATCAGGGATCACTCATTAAAAAGGATGTGAAGCATTTTGAAACATCTTGTGGTCACAAAATGTGGAATATAAATGGAAGTTTTTGCCTAAAGATTCAGAGTATGGTATGAAAAGAAATTGCCTTGAAAATTCAGTGCATAGTACAGGTGCACAACCTTTTATCCGAAATTCCAAATAACGAAAAGCTCCGAATAGCGAACATTTTTTCGGTCCTTGAAGAAAGGTCCTTGAAGACGTTCACCGAGGGCGGCCTGCAGAGGTGACAGCGGAACCTCCGGTCGGTCCTCGAAGAAAGGGGAACTAAATCCCCATTCATAAAAGAGAAGGTGAGGGTATATTGCGCGGGAGGGTTAATAATTGACAATCTGCTGCTGCCTGCACAGTGTATCGTGAGTCTTGCGTGGGAACTTTTTAACTCAGCGGGCAGGCAGTAGCAGATTGTCGCTCCCTTCAGTTTCACCCCACCTACACCCCTCTGCTTCCCGGCCATGTGTGTGACCCCTTCCCTCCCCTCTCCAGCTCCCCGCCCATTGCACCGGCGCGGGGGCTTTGCACTGTCTTCACGTAGGCGATGCCAGCAGGTCAGTGCCAGTCACTGGAGACGTCAGGACCCAACAGCAGCAGGCCCACTCCAACCCCAGAGGAACAGGCTCCCCACAGAAGCTGATGTGTGCAAGTACGTCGAGGGGGAGCAGCTCCCAGAGTCTCCCCACCCCCTACAGGAGCAGACTGGGAACTGTACCGCCCCAGTGGGGTTGCGGGAAACGGGAAAGCAGATTATTTCTAAAACTCCATTGGGAAAGGGGGAGACAAGTGTCATGGTCCCCGTAGGGAAAGAAGCTGATGGTGTGCAAGAGATTTGGTATAGGAGCCTTGTTGTTAGGGTCTTGGTTGACCACACCTGGATGATTGGGGGTTTTGGTCTCCAAATCTGAGGAAGGCATTATTGCCATAGAGGGAGTGCAGAGACGGTTCACCAGACTGATTCCTGGGATGTCAGGACTTTCATATGAAGAAAGACTGGATAGACTCGGCTTGTACTCGCTAGAATTTAGAAGATTGAGGGGGGATCTTATACAAACTTACAAAACTGTGGACAGGCTAGATGCAGGAAGATTGTTTGCGATGGTGGGGAGTCCAGGACAGGGAGCTTAAGGATGGGGAAATCCTTTTGAGATGAGGAGAACTTTTTTGCAGAGAGAATCTCTGGAACTCTCTGCCACAGAGGGTAGTTGAGGCCAGTTCATTGGCTATATTGCAGAGGGGTTAGATGTGGCCCTTGGGCCAAGGGCGGATACAGTTCAGCCCATATTAAATGGCGGTCTCAGCTACCTGCACCTAATTTCTATGTTTCAGGGTTTGGTGACCGGAGGGGTCAAGGACGGTACACGTTCAGTCTCAGCTCGATCCAGGGGGGGTGACAGGAGAGACGTCAAGCATGGAGATGCAAGCCGGAGATCCCCGACACTCCAGCCAGCGAGCAACTCTAGCCCAGCCCTGCTCCAACTCCAGAGGAACCCGGGTTGCGGATGCGGGGGCGCAGCTCGGGCTGTGGCGAACTGCCACTTGTCACTGTAGCGGCCCATCGGGGAGCGGGTTCCTGTTGGTCCTGACGTCTCCGGCCACCCCCCTGGACAGGAGCTGAGAGACGTCAGGACCACCAGAAGCCGCTCCCCGATGGGCCGCTACAGCGACAAGTGGCAGTTCGCCCACAGCCCGAGCTACGCCCCCTCATCGGGACACCGACCCCCAGGCCCACTGCAAGCACGGAGATCCCAGATCAGCAACTCCAGCCCAGCCCCGTTCCAACTCCAGAGGAACACGCTCCCCGTATGGGCAGAAGCTGATGGTGTGCAAGGTACGTCTTGTTCTTGGGGTGGCGCAGCTCGGGCTGTGGGCGAACTGCCACTTGTCACCGTAGTGGCCCATCGGGGAGCGGATTCCTCTGGAGTTGGAGGGACAGGGAGACACAGCGGCTTTTGAGAATGGTGGGCAATCACTTCCAAAGTTCTGCCACACAGTCAGCACACCTCTCCTACACTTGTCTCCCGCACTAAGATCATTTCGCAGAGAATGATCCCAGCCTAACCCTCCCTATTCTCTCCTATTCTGCAAGAAAAAACTACATTGAAGACTCAAACTCGTGATCGAGTAACTGCCGGGATCGAGGCGCAAACTCGCGACCTTGCGGATATGAGCCGAGCACTCTACCACTGAGCCAGCCGTTAAAATCTATGCTAAAAATCTCCTATTCCGAAAGCTGAAAAATTCCGAATTACGAAAAGTGTCTGGTCCCAAGGCTTTCGGATAAAAGGTTGTGCACCTGTATATGCATGTTTCTCACATTGGCTTGGCTGGGGAACACCACAGGGGTTTTGGGGGGAGTTGGGGGGGGGGGGGGGGGGGGGGGGGAAACAGTGGCGCAGCAGTGGTAGAGCTGCTGTCTCACAGCGCCCTCTAGGATGGGATAGTTTCATGCCTTGTTCTCCACTAATGCAATCATTAATGGACTGCAGCCACATTTTATGTTTTGGTGCTCATTCCCCCATTGTGAGAAGATTAAGATTGGAGCTGGATACTGCAGTTCAATTAATCAATGTACAAATTCCACAAATTCAAGATCTGGGATCAGCAGTAGCTGCATCACCCTGAGGCGAACTCCTACTTTTACTAATGGACAAAAGAGGAGGATATTGTTTTTAATTTTGTTGTGTAAAATATAACTACTAATAATTTTGGAAGAAATCTCAACAATAAGGTGACACAGTGGCTCAGCTGGTGGAGCTAACTATGTTAGAGACCAGGGTTTTATTTTGTCTCGGGTGCTGGCTGTGTGAAGTTTGCATGTTCTCCCTGTGACAGCTTGGGTTTCCTCTGGGTGCTCCAGTTTCATCCGACATCCCAAAGATATCTGGCTTTGTAGCTTAATTGGCCTCTGTAAATTGCCCTTCGTGTATAAATGAATGTTAAAGTAAGATAACATAGAATTAGTATGAACGGGTGATCAATGATCAGCATCGATTATGGGATGTCGAAGGGCCTATTTCCATGCTGTATCTTTCAATCAATCAATTCAATCAATTGGCTTGAATTATCAATCAATTATTGTACAACCAAATTATAGGAAATTTATACATCTTATCTCTTCCCCAAAAGTTAACCATGATGTGCCATTGAATTCCAAAATTTCAACATTATCTTTCATAATGAGAAATGTGATGAAGTCTTAAATATTCCTCCAATTATCACTGCATTGTTGGGGCAAAATTGTGATCCATAAAATCTCAAGAATGTGTCAACCAACATAATTATGGAAATCAAAATAGTATTTGTCCACTTCAGGGAAAGATCATAAAATGGTGATCTGCATCACTCAAGTGAAGTCTTAGAAATTTTTTTAGCAAACCAGATAAAAAAAGTTCTGGCTTTGTAATTATACTGATTTTATGCTCTGTTTTTTTAAAGCACATTTCGACTCTTTACCCGCAAAGATAAAAATAAAATCTCTTGGAAACTATGGAAAACAAAATGAATAATTATCAGCAAGAGGATGATCTTTTCCTCTGAAATAAATTACTTCATTTTCTCTATTAAACTGTATAAAAGGTTAAAGTGAAAATGATGACTGACTTATTTTTAGTACATTACTCCAACAATGGGGATACTGTCTTAACTGAAATGTCTGAAAAGGGTAACCTTTTATTATCAGACTTTGAAGGCAGTTATACAGCGGATATGTTTGGACTGTGAATGAATTCTAAAACCAGCTGTCTTTTTCAGGGGGACTAAACTTTTTCACTGAGAGAACACAGTAACATATTATTTAAGAAATAACTGCAGATGCTGGAAAAATCAAAGGTAGACAAAAATGCTGGAGAAAATTAGCGAGTGAGGCAGCATCTATGGAGTGAAGGAATAGGCGACGTTTCAGGTCGATGCATATTATCTAATCACTGCTTTGAAATTATGCTTTAACAGAGCAGATTTCTTGATTTTTTTTTGTCAAGATTATACACAGCATTTTTGATAGACACAATGTTGGAGTAACTCAACGGGACAGGCAGCATCTCTGGAGAGAAGGAAAGGGTGACGTTTCAGGTCAAGACCCTTCCTCAGACTGAAGAATCTTCGATTTTAACCAGCACCTGCTGTTCTTTCATACAACATTTTTGTTAATTGGTTAATGTCGGAAGATAAATATCTGAGTAGTTAAAAACGTATTATTTTTCCACTATCAATTTTTCCTATTCATGAGCTTCAAACTTTTCTATTAAAATATGAACTTTTGTGGTCTTGCTCATAAGATGCTTATGTGAGCAATGTCTGATTATTTGAGCAATGGCAGATGGCACATATGCTAAAGTCTATCTTCGTAACGTCCATTAGAGTGGGTGCAAGCTGTTTCCATTTATATTCGCAAATCTAACTGATTTAAATCAACCTCAATCACATATATTTTCCTTTTCCTGGAGCATTAAAAAAACGACGAAAGTCGTATCTAAATAGAGTTTCTTTCATGGCCTTAAGATGTCTCAAAACTCATCACATCCAATGAGTTTTGAAATGTAACTATTGTGGTAAAATGGAAATGCCACAGCCAATTTCCCTAAAGCAAGCTTCCCTCAAACCACAGAGATAATAACCAGATTCCCAGTTGCCTGAGAATTTAGTACTTGTCAGCGATGTTTAATATCTATATAGTAACATCAGCCGATTGTATATATTGTATAGAATGTTGTTCAGATGCAGAATATGGTGACTGATGCGTCTATTGGCAGAATTCAATTTCAAGCTAATCTGTTTGAGCTGTGCTTATTAAAAATATATATATATTTAAAAACCTCTCAAAATGTCAAGGAACTTTTATATCCACCTTAAAAGACAAACGAGGCTCATCCAAAACCTAATGCTCCCAATAGCCCCAATAATCTCTTTGCAAATATGTCCACCTGGATATTTGCTCAAGGCACAGGAGTGGAACTTGAACCTTGATTTCTGACTCAGAAGTAGGAATGTACCACAGACTATTGTTGATGCCACAGACTGAGTTAGTACAAGCAAAATATTCAATCTTACCCCCCAAATCATGTTCTTTTAAATCCAGATGACTAACATAATTGAATACTTTAACATGGAAACATCAATGTTATTGAAATACAACATAAAATCTGTCTGAATACCAGACGCCCGCACATATCAAAGAAATATCTTATAATTATTACAACCACATAAGAGAACTAATCATCAGTGGAATGAGGCACAGGCTTAAGGAAGATATGCCTTTGTGTGTGCTCTTATAAAGATATAGGGGTGGTCCTGCTTTTGAACCTAGCTCAAATCTGTTTGTTGTTGTGAACAAATGCAGTTGGTGTGTTATTGTTTAAGTGATATGAATGAAGCCTCACATTTACAGGAAGAGTAAAAGAAACATAGAAACATAGAAATTAGGTGCAGGAGTAGGCCATTCGGCCCTTCGAGCCTGCACCGCCATTCAATATGATCATGGCTGATCATCCAACTCAGTATCCCGTACCTGCCTTCTCTCCATACCCCCCCCCTTAGCCACAAGGGCCACATCTAACTCCCTCTTAAATATAGCCAATGAACTGGCCTCAACTACCCTCTGTGGCAGAGAGTTCCAGAGATTCTAAAGGGCCTGTCCCACTTTCACGATCTATTTCACGACCTTTTTTACTGGTGGACATTTTTCATCATGCCACGAGTACCTACGACTAGCATCACGGCCTGCTATGACCTGCCTATGACCTCATGACGACCACGTTGCGAGTATGAGTCAAGGGCAAACTCGGCAGAGGTCGTGAATTAGGTCATGAAAGTGGGACAGGCCCTTAACTCTCCCAAATGGTCACCCTGTAAAAAGAAAATAGGTAGTGTTTGCAGATAAGAAACTGGGTGGCTGAACTGATAGGAATTGGTAAACAATACCAAGTAAATTGTGTTTTCAAAAAAATTAGAAACGTTCTCACTTGGTTCCACATTTTTTCATTAATTCCATTTAGAAATCTGAAAATAATGAAGACAAATGCAGGCCCTGAACAGATTTGCGTTGGGAAAGTTCCTCGTATGTTCCATGGATTACACTCGTCAAAAATTTGTTCTCTTCTTCTGAAGGCGTTTATTTCTGTTAGTGACAGTTCCATTTACTCTCCACTAGGTACCTTGAAGGCATATTCCTTTGTATGCCAGCAGGTCATTCAGCCAAAGAAAGCAGCAATGAAGAGCCCTGCCCTTGCCTCGGTGAAACTGCACGCAGGAGCACATTTCAGCAGTGTTCACTGGAGCAAGAATACTGCACCTTCTTGTACTGTAAACAGTCACCTAGACTGTTTACAGTGAAGAGTAGCAGAACACTGGTTAGGATTAGTACAGTTCAGGTATTGAATCAAGGAAACTCCAGGTCTAAATCATTCTCTTGTGCACTGAGAAACTCGAGTAAAACTCAGTAACTCAACTCAACCAACAGGAGAAAAGTTGTGGACTATACAATACAATACAATTCAATAAGGATTCTTTAAACAAAATGAAATTAATCAGATATTTAGTGAGAGATTACATTCCATGTAATGGCTACAAAAATAATGAAATACATTTTGGGACATTTATAGATATGACATCTCATAGGTGGGGAAATATGTCAGTCCGGCCCCACAAAAATTCCAGATTATCAGATGTTTTCTGTAGATCAACTCTTCACATATGCAGGTGCTACACTGGTTATGCAGCAGAGCTGATGGGAATGAGTCTGAGTGCCAGAGTTGTGGGCCACGTTCACCAGTATTGTTGTTTCATTCTGAGCTGAGGAGAACTCAGGAAAAACACTGTAAATACAAGTCTCTTATTAAGCTTCACCCGAGACCCTGCTGTTCAAAGCTATCCTGTTAAATGGATAATATTCATGGTGGGAGGAGGGTTAATCTTAACAGCAAGCCAATTTTGGAACAAGAAATCATGAGATTTTGTTATTTCTACCTGTATAACTTCTGATACAGTATTCTGAGTTCATGCTAATTTTAAGTGATACAGTAGTTTTGCATTGGTGCCCAATTCTCAACTAGCAGGGAAATATCTCCAAACCTCTTGGAAATCGGGGCCATAAATATAAAACTAATGTAGAGAAAGGGCTTTCACAGTCGACTGGAAGAATCCGTGGTAGGAGAGGCCCGAGCTTCTGTTGTGGGATGCGTAGGAGAACCCTGATCTTCCTGAAAATGGAAAGAACAAATATGCTCTGAGTAAAAAATAAGTGCTGGAGTAGCTCATTGGGTCAGGCAGCATCTGCCTGTGCAATCCCTCTCCAGATGCTGCCTGACCAATTGAGTTCCTTCAACATTTTTTTGTTTTGGTGGAATTACTTTTGGATGAATGGATTTAGTGATATTGCTGCAATTTCTTGTGTCTCCAGTTCATCCTAAATGTCTCTTTAGCTTTTCCAACCTCTCCTCCAACACTTGTGCTGGCATTCATTCTGAAGGAGGGAGAAATTTCTGTGCAGAGGGTTGAATCTGTTTTTATTTGCCCAAGATTTAAAATCGGTAGAGATAGATAGATTATTGGCTCAGATGTAATGGGGCAAGGCTGATTTAGGAGGGAGAGAGCGTATAGTATGTTATTGTCAACTGAGTACTCACATACCCGAAACAAAAGCCTTGGGGTGTCCATTCGGTGCGCAGTAAAAAATAAACGGCTATGGTTTTTGAACAAATAAACACTCTACTACTAAACATGCGTTCCGATCAGCAGCGGCTGACAGTGGTCTGCTGCAGTGTGTCCAGGTTGGTTGGTAGAACTTTTCAGGGGGACCCAGTTTACAGTCTTGTAGCCGGGAAGCAGCTCAGGACCATCCCTGGTTTTGCAGCTAAGCTCCAACTCTTCCCAGATGGCAGCTGCTGCAGAATGATGGGTGGTAGAGGTCTTTGTGATGGAGAAAAGCTGAGAGCTGAATGTCCTAGGAAAGGGAGGATCCTGGCATAAGTCTATTTTTGCCGTACGCCTTGCATCAAGATTGTCCCCCTATAAAAAGTTTGTAGGTGTGTACAGTACGAGGTTCAGTGTTGTTGCTGGGCTCTCTCTTGACCAGTGTGTCCTCTGCCGTGGATCATCTGACAGGTGGAGTCCTAGGCTGACCTCCATCGAGGCTTAACCTCCATCCTGTACGCTGACTGATCATTGTCACTGATGAGACCCACCACTGTTGTGTCATCAGCGAACGTGTTGATGAAGTTGTTGTTGAGTCTAGCAGTACAGTCGTGTGTAAGCAGACTAAACACAGGGAGTGAGTCTGGGGTCGGCAGGTATCAAGGTGTGACAGTACGATGGTTGGTGTTGTGAGCTACTTCTTCCACCAGCTGCTGTGGAATGATCGTGTTTTTTTTTGATATGCTGCATAACCAGTTCACTCAAAACACTTGGATCGGTTTACTATGACTGAATGGTGGAGTTGACTTGATTGCCTGAATGACCTAATTCTACTCCTATTCCTTATGACTTTAGGACCTAATCTAAATGCATGCCTATGCATCTCCACTAAGGCTTCTGTGGTCAGAGAATAAAGAAGACTTTGGGAATAAAGAATAAACAGATGGAGGAACTAGTTAGCAAATTCAGATTTGCAATATATGCAGACAATTAATATTTATAGTGACCAGGGAGTTTTCATTTAACATATACATTTATTTTATTGCCGTTTACAGAAATACCTCACTTTAGAGAAATTGCTGTATTAATATTGTTCTGCTCCCGAAGAGAAATGACAGTTGGAAGTTTGAACTCCACAAGAAGTCACAAAGTGAACATTTAATTTTTCGATTTCATAATGAACATGTCAATCAAGCAGCAAATTTCCTCAGTGACCTGCAATGTCAAATATTACATTTGGAACAGGGAATAGACAGAAATGCTAATTAAGGACAATAAATTATGCAAGGTAAAGCTGAACTGATAAAATAAAGAACATTTGACAGCAGATATTTAAAGAAGTTATTCGTGAATGAGGATTTCGTTAGGCATTTTTGGGCCAGACATTACACTTGAAAGGGTGCAGGGAAGATTTACGAGGATGATGCCAGGACTTGAGGGTCTGAGCTATAGGGACAGGCTGGGCAGGCTAGAACTTTATTTCTTAGAGGGCTGAAGGCTGAAGGATGATCTTATTGGTGCATCAAATCATGAGGAGAATTAATGGGGTGAATGCACCGTCTTTTACCCAGGATAGGGGATGGAGGATAGAACCAGAGGACATAGGTTTAAAATGAGAGAGGAGAGATTTAATAGGGGCAACGTTTTCACACAGAGGGTGCTGCCAAAGAAGGTGGTTAAGACAGGTACCATAACAACATTGAAAATATATTTCGACAGTTAAATGGATAGGAAGATTTAGAGGGATATGGGCCAAATGCTGGCAGGTGGGACTATTGTAAATGGAGCATCTTGGACAGTTTGGACTGAAGGGACTATTTCTCTGCTGTTTGACTTTATGATCTCCTCGGAAGAGGCTATTTGTCCATCTGGCCTGTAGTTTTTGTGTGACTGAGCCATGTAATTATTCTTGGAGCATTATCACCCAAAGCCTGGGTTCAAACCAAAATTATATGGATAAAGGGACAATAGAGTTCATTTTAACTTCCTACCCTAACAGCAAAATGTACAACTTAAAGTTACCTATAACCATATGGTGCTAAGTTACCAGATCCTCCGAGTGGCTAACATGTAAATGAAAGTATTCCATGATTGTAATAGGAAGTATTGTTCCTGGACAGAATATTGATGGAGTTTTATACCCAATGCTTTTTACTTAAACTGTGGTTGATGCTAACGTTCAATGAGAAAAATATTTGTTTGTCCAGCCTTGACACACACATTGATGATGAATAATGCATTCTAGTAAAGGCAAAGAAAATAGTTTAGAAATACTGCCTGCAATCAGAAATTGGGTTGTGGTATCCAACTCCTTCACCAAATATGTTATGTAAAGAATAATCTGGAATTTGATGTTACCAACAGAGAAAGCATTTGAGATGGAGAGCATGGCGAAGATGTGGATGCAATGCTCTGGCCCAGGCTTTCTAATTACAGCTTCATTGTGTGGAATGACACAGTTAACTTTAAACATACCTGCATTTCCTTGAGAGTCTGTCAGACTCTGGTTGACTGACTGTAATATGACATTATGGAATAAATAACACCTAATTATAGATGTTTTGCTGCACATTCACCCCTAATTTTGTGCCTGCAGAATCTTGCCAGTTTTGTACAGTCAGCATCAACTAGACATCAAATTCTGGCTCCTGCATACATCAAAGTGCTTTTAACTCCAGCTTCCTGGTCAATATTGTCAGGGATCTAGTCCCCTCACTACATTTATATGGCCAGTGATGCCAAGGAGAAGTGGTTAGCATGGGTAGTATACAGGGGGCTTCTTGTTTCCTTGGCATAGCAGATATCAGACATGGCATTGATTCAAGGGAGGCTGGGTTAGAAAGAAATTTGGGGAAAACACATGATGTTCTCCTGTGCCCGTTCAGCCCTGACACAATGACCTGCCTGACTTACACTGGAGTTATGTCACACCAATGTGAGGTGTGAGCTGACTAAAGGTCCACTGGTCTCCGCCTGCAACAGCTGATATGCACCAGAAGGCTGTGAACAGTGATGTAGGTTCAATAACCCTGATAATTTAAAACTGAGCCCAGCAATGCTGTGTGGGAGATTTTGATGCCCCAATGCAGATCACTTCATTGCCAACTCCTACTTGATCTGCTCCTGGTTTACCTGTGACTGTTTAACAAAAGTTGCAGATTGCAGGCCAAAAGCTCCAATTTATGCTGACGAAGGAGGATGAATTTAATATGCAATCTGTGTTATCATTAGACATATGATTGATGCCTGGAACTAGTCAGCCATACTAAAGTGTAGTTAGTGCCTATGTGCGTGCTCGGCCCAATTTTCCAGCCACAATGATGCATCACTTTCGGTAAAATCGATATTTTGTGTGATTTTCACTTGGAAAATCCCATGCAAGTGAATCCAATTTCTAGCTGATGTGTTTACCTTGCCTAGAATTCATACCTGAAGGGAAACTAGGAGAATTATATTGGACCTCTCTCAAGCCGAGACTGTACCCTCCATTCCATGGCAACTGTGCATAGGAGCGAAGGAAGAGGCATTAGAGATAAGTGTGTAAAAACTACAGAGTTCATTGGTGTGATATTGATGTAACTGACAGAAACACAGCTCTGGAAGTTGGTGCTACTCAGTATGCACTTATCTGAACTTTAGTAGACTGATCATTGTTCCTGATTCTGCTCTGAGCTAACACTTTTAAAAGAGCTGAAAGAATTTAGGCGCATTTGTTGAACGTCAGTAAAATGGCATTATATATTATGTATGCTCAGTGAAAAATCAATGCACTGTTCCATCAGTAGAGATTGCACATTTATGTGCTGGGTGAAATATCATTAAAGTGCTTGTAGTGTTCTTCGTTTTTATTTTTACTTAACTATTTACTTTGCAAAATATATTGGAAAGGCTTAGGGAAACCTCTGTCTGAGTGGCTGTTGGTCAGATAAACTACTTCAAGATATATCAACATAACTCCTGCGTGCAGGAGTAAACAGCTGCGTGCCTTATTCATTGAAGGAAGATGTCCTTCAAACTAATTATCAATCACAGAAAGTGATTCTTCAAGGCAAAATATAAAATGGACTGTACTGCTAGTCTTGAAAGTGGTCCTTTATCAAAGGGTGAATAAGATAACATAAAAGGATTTTGTTCTTGCATGAAGCATCTAATTATACACTAGAAATTGCTGTTGAAATATTGGATGAAAGATTCTTATTCAACTCCCTTAAGTATTTCTATTTTAATATCACACAAAGTTTTAGTGTTCCTTCCCATATAATTGTAAGATTACTTTTACTTTGACCAGTAAACTTTAATTTCAATTTGCTGTAGAATTCTTTTAGTTCAAATTCAGTGAACGTGGAAGTAAACAAGATGCATTTAAAAAAAAAAAAATCCTGTTTTTCTGAAATGTTTTGGAGTTTACAAAACATTAGGGGCTCTGGCTGAGATTTTTTAAATCTTCACTAAACACGTGAGATGCCAGATGACTGCAGGATGGCAAATGTGGTCTTCTTTATCAAGAAATACAGTAGGCGAAAGCCTGGTAACCATAGACCTGTGAGCATTTATATCAATGGTATCATCAAAGATACAAAAAACAATTCTGCGGGAGAGGACTAATGATCACGTAAAGGCCGGGACTAAAGAGAGATAGCTAAAGGGTCTGTCCCATTTTCGCGACCTTTACGGGCGACTGCTTGCACCCGTGATGGGTCAGAAAGACTTTGGAGACCTCTCTCGACCATACAGGCTGTCTCCTACGGCCGTGAGAGGTCACCTGCGACATGTCGCCAGGGGTCGCCTGTGTGGTCGTAAGAGTTCTCCTATGGTCGCGAGAGGTCTCCAAAGAGTCGTAGCGTCTTTCTGGTCGCCACTGATTTTTCAACGTTGAAAATTTCGGGGACCTAATTTCGGTGCCGGCAGTCGTCTGTAAAGGTCGCGTAAGTGGGACAGGCCTTTAACATGGCTTTAGTGAGGGCAGAATCTGTCTGATCAATTTGACGGAATTCTTTGAAGAGCAAAGTGTATCGATGGGGCCAGGGCAGTGGACATGATTGCCATGAACTTTAGTAAAGCCTTTGATATGGGCTGGTTCAAAAGGCTAGGGCCCAGTGTAAATTGGCAAAATGGATCCAAAGTTAGGTTGGTAAGAGGAGACAAATGATGATTGCAGGGGGTTATTTTTGTGATTGGATGCCTGGGAGTAGTGGTATCTCATGTGTAGGAAGGAACTGAAGATAGACACAAAAAGCTGGAGTAACACAGCACGGTGGCACAGCAGTATCTTTGCTGTCTTACATGAGAGGGGATCTTATAGAAACTTACAAACTTATAGATCTTATAGAAACTTACAAAATTCTTAAGGGGTTGGACAGGCTAGATGCAGGAAGATTGTTCCCAATGTTGGGGAAGTCCAGGACAAGGGGTCACAGCTTAAGGATAAGGGGGAAATCCTTTAAAACCGAGATGAGGAGAACTTTTTTCACACAGATAGTCGTGAATCTCTGGAACTCTCTGCCACAGAGGGTATTGAGGCCAGTTCATTGGCTATTTTAAGAGGGAGTTAGATGTTGCCCTTGTGGCCAAGGGGGTCAGAGGGTATGGAGAGAAGGGTACGGGATACTGAGTTGGATGAGACAGCCAAATCAGCTGGAATGGCGGTGCAGGCTCGAAGGGCCGAATGGCCTACTCCTGCACAGCTATGTTTCTATGTTGCTATGTCTTATAACACCGGAGACCTGGGTTCAATCCTGACGACTGGTGCTGTCTGTACGCAGTTTTTACATTCTCCCTGTGACCTGCGTGGGTTTTCTCCGGGATCTCCGGTTTCCTCCCACATTACAAAGAAGTATAGTTGGTTAATTTGCTTTGGTTAAAAGGGTGTGTCCCTATAGTGTGTAGGATAGCGTTAGTGTACGGGGATCGCTGGTGGGCGCGGACTCGGTGGGCCGTAGGGCCTGTTTCCACACTGTATTTCTAAACTCTAAACACAGTGGGTCAGGCAGTATCTATGGAGAAAAGGAATAGGTGACATTTAGGGTCGAGACCTGTCTTCAGGCTGAGAGTCAGGGGAAAGGAAATCAAGAGATATAGACAATGATATAGAGAGATATAGAACAAATTAATGAAAGACATGCAAAAAGTAACAATGATCAAGGAAAGTTGGAGCCCACAATGGTCCATTGTTGGCTGTGTTAATGAGTTATACAGACAGTGAAACAGGACATCAGTGAAACTATTACAATGACTAGTGATATCTCACATAGACCAGTGCTCAATACAGAAGTCTGTATGTAAAATGATGAGTGGTATGTATAAGATAGATTGCCAGCAACTTTTCCTTTATCAGAGAGATAGATAATACCTGACAACAAAGGCTTAGGGTAAAGAAAATATGAGAGGGACCTTCTTCACCTAGAGAGTGCAACTTCCTGCACTAGAGCCACAGTACTCAAATGAAAACCTTGAAATGCAGTGAGAATTTATACCTCAATTACCTCTCAGTTAGTGAGATTCCAGCCTCTATCATTCATAGAAAATAGGTGCAGGAGGAGGCCATTCGGCCCTTCGGCCCTTCGAGCCAGCATTCTTTTGGTGAAAATATTTTTTCCTCATTTCCCCTCTAATATTTCTATTGATGACTTTAAACCTAATTCTCTTGGTTTGTGATCCCTGTGCAAATTGATATTGAAATGTGTTGGTGCACAGAGATACTTAGGGATGTTTGAACATGGAACATTGAAAGTTAATGTGCATGTACAGCAACCAATTGTGAAGAGAAATGGTTTACTTGATGTTTACTACAAAGAGATTTGAGGATGATGGTAAAGATCTCTTGTACGTCTGGTCTCCTTACATAAGGAAGTATATACTTGTGACAGATCAAATGCATTCAAGATTCACAGGCTGAATACTGGGAATTCATTGTCCTATGAGCAGAGATTAAAAAGGCCTGTAATCTCTAGAATTTAGAAGATTGAGATCTCTGAAAGAAGCACATTTCTTACAGTATTTGGTGAGGTAGATGCTGGGGTGGTGTTTCCTAAGGCTGCAGTATCTAGAATGAGTCGTCAGTCTCAAAATGAGACATTGACCACTCGGAACTAAAGACAAAACACACATTTCTTCACACAGTGGCTAGGATTCTGTGGAAATCTGAGCCCAAGAGGACTCTGGAGTGGTTCAGTATCTTCAAGACATAAAGCACAAAGGATGGCATAGTGGTGCAGCGGTAACATTGTTGGCTTACAGCACCAGAGACCCAGGTTCAATCCTGACTACTGGTCCTGTCTGTATGGAGTTTCTACATGCTCCCTGTGGGTGCATTATCTTCCCATTTATTGTACATTCCCCAGTTTTGTTGAATCTCCCCAAATGCATTATGTCACACTACTCTGGACTGAATTCCATGTGCTAGTTTTCTGCCCGACTGACTACTCCATTGATGTAGTCAAGTTCAAGGAATAGATTATAAAATGGAAAACATCAGCCACAGGTGCAGCACAATTCGTAATTCACTTATCAATACTCTCAATTAACCAGGGTTGATCTAAAGCATGCTTATGCTTCACTTAACCTTTTTTTGGCCATGCCCCACCTAATCACCTCTAAAATCCTGATGCCCCTCCCCCATGTGGTGATATATAATTCTTATCACTTAAAAAGTGAACTCCGTTTCAGCTGATAATTCATCCAGCTAAAAGACAATACACAAAGGTGTAATAACTACACAATGTGGAAGTGGGGACCCATTCTAATTATCTACTCAAGGAACTTTATTGAAATAAACTACATATGTTTACCTGATGGAAAATCCTAAAAAATAATAATCGAAAATCTGGACCCAGACCTCCTCGATATCTTGATATCAATTGCCCCCCTTAAAAACCAAATTGCCCCCCTGTGGGGCTTGCGTTGGGCACCACTTATCTAATATGCTTATGCTTCATTGCTACCTCGATAGTTATAGCTTGGTGTGCTCGCATCCAGGTCCCACAATTTTATGTGTCATCTGTTCAACCACTACCACTTAAACATGTCATAGTCGCAGCAGGCACTGAAACATTCATCCATGTGCAAGACAAGGTACCAGAAAATGGTAGCAGACATTCTGTGGAAGTGGGGACTATTCACGACAATCTGGAAGGAACTTTATTGAAATCTTGTGGATTAGGTATTGTGTCCAAAATGGGTAGCACTGTAAAATTAACTTTGCAGAATGTTCGATATCTTGATATAATTGCTCTGCATACTTCTACCAGCAGGTAGCTGTGTGCTTGCTAGCACCATTACTAATATGGCATCTGATGTGCTACATGACAGTATTGTGTGCAGACCATTAAGGGCCAGTCCCACTTATGCGATTTTTTTCGGCAACTACCGGTACCTGTCATAGTCGCAGCAGGTGGCCACAGATTCACCACTCTCTGTGTAAAAATGATTTTCTCATCTCGGTCCTATAAAACGTACCTCTTATCCTTAAACTGTGACCCCTAGTTCTGGACTTCCCCAACATCGGGAATAATCTTCCTGCATCTAGCCTGTCCAATCGCTTAAGAATTTTGTAAGTTTCTATAAGATCCCCCCTCAATCTTCTAAATTCTAGCGTGATCTAGCGTGTACAAGACCATACAGGCATCACCCCACGATGTTTAGATGTTTCTTCAATATTGTAAATGTACCTGCGTCTACCACTTTCTCTGGCAGTTTGTTCCATGTATCCACCACCCACAGAAACAAATGTAAAGCAAAGTCACTGAATGTTGGAGATCAAACAACTGCATTGTATAAAAATATGCACCCAGTTCCATGGAGATGCCTTAAAAAGGTTAAGCTTTCAGAATAGCTTATTGATGGTCGGCATTGACTCAGTGGGCCAATTGGCTTGTTTCCATGTGTGGGAACAAACTGCAGATGCTGGTTTACATTGAACATAGACAAAAATGCTGGAGTAACTCAGTGGGACAGGCAGCAGCTCTGGAGAAAAGGAATGGGTGAAATGTCATTCGAGACCCTTCTTCAGACGGGTTGAGAGAGATATTTCCATGTTGTCCCTCCTTATGATTCAAATATGTCAGCCGCTCTCCACTAAATTAATCACAGATATGCAGAAACCTCTGCAGCTCAATGTTCTGTGGTGAAAGGCAAGTCCAGCTGCTACCTAAATGCGGGTTTCTGTTCAGATTAATTCTGGATTATTTCCTCCTCTTCCTTCCCCTCCACTAATGTTCTGATATGAATACGGTGCCACTAGGAGATTGTGCCTCACCCTTGCAAGTTGTACAGAATGATTAGATGAAGGCCAGGGGCCATTCCGTTAAGGTGTGTGCTGCACGTGCAGTGTCAAGACCAGACATAAATGAACAGGTTAATTTCCAAACCCTGCATAATACTTTTTTTTCCTGCTATTTCAAAGAATTTGTTTAAACATGACATTTTTAGAAATGCATGCTTTATAGTTTTCTCTACTTCTTGATGATTCCTTAACTGATGTTAACTGCTCAGCCTCGAGTCCACACTGACTTTAAGATAACTGGTTTACTCTATTAACGGAAAGAAACAGAAACACCACTGATGTAGCATTTTAAAAGTGTTGATTTATAATAGTACAAGTACAGTCCTGAGGTTCCCAAGTGGGTTAAGTGCAATCAAATGTACAAAAAGCATTTCTGACATTCATTATTTTCTATTTAAACCATTAGATCAAATTGTTGAGGCAATATGGCAGATGGTACAATACTTGCAATGCAGGCTGGCTCCTGTTCACTTAGGATGTGACAGATAGTCATGGAAAGTGCATGACTCTTTACTTTATCACTGTCACCTCAATGTGGAACTGTGGATCAGGCCAGGGGGAGGCGAGGCCTCTCATGTTGTTGTAGACAGGCTTGAAATAATATTTGAACATAATATCTTTTAAGGTTCTCATGCCCACTTCTTTGGTGCATTACCATATCCAATTAAAAAATAAAGCAAGAAGTGTCCAGTGACAATGTCACAAAATTAATAATCCAGAGATCTAAACCTCACCAATGGCATTTCAATTTGGTTAATTAATTGAATAAATCAGGACTAAGAACACACTATCAGTGGTGGTGAGTGTGAAATAACTGAATAATTGTTATTATCACATCTTGTTTACCAATGCCCTTGAGAAAAGGTAGTCTCTCTTCCCTTCAGTATGTGAATCTAGAATAACAATAATATGGTTGTTTCTGGTGTTCAGAAAAGCACTGACTCAAACCATCAAACATTGATTCTATCAAAGCTCCTGTGAAACACAATCACTATGAAGCCACTACAGTCACCCACCATCACTCGAAGCAGCTGATTCAAATATGATAACCTTCACAGATATCAACATAACCATCTGGAAATGTTGGCAAAATTGGGGATGGCCAGTCAAGCAATAGCCCAACAAATTTGTACTCTTCATAACATCAGGTAACAATAAAGGCTGTCCAATGCTCTTATTGGGCATGTGCTGCATGTGCAGTGTTCATGCCTTTGAGACAGCGATGCTGGCTCGAAGGGCCGAATGGCCTACTCCTGCACCTATTGTCTATTGTCTAATGCAAAAGCGAACTAAAAGAGTGGTCACACAGTGGTATGTAGTAAAAAGAGTGGAAGCTCTCAATATTAACACAGGACATGAGATGAAGTCTTGCAGCATTGGGATGAATGGAGGTGAATACCACCTACCACTCTCTTCCAGCTGATGAATTAACATTACTTTATATTAAAAGGTGTACTGAGGGTAGCAAAGCACTCAATACTTATGAGTACTTTTTTTTTTAATATATCCCCAATTTATACCCAATTAAATCTCTAAAGTCCTAAGTCTAAAGTAAAATATTGTCACTACACTGTTCAGTCCATCACGGGTTCTGACCTCCCCACCATCAAAGGGATTTACAGGAGCCACTGCCTCAATGCAGCCAGCTTCATCAGAGACCCATGGCACCCTGGCCACACACTCATTTCACCCCTGCCATCGTGAAGATAAGGGAACCTGAAAACTGTAACATTTGGGTTCAGGAACAGGTTAATCCTCTGCAGCCACCAGGCTAGAAAAAAAAAGAGCAGCAATGCTCGCAATAAAATCCTAAAGTTAGCACCCATCAGATAATGTAGTTAATGCTCTGGAGCAGGGTTTGACCTTTCACCTTCTTGCCTCAGAAGCAAAGGTATGACCGTCAGATCAAGGCTGTAGTTCACCTTGTCATATGAAATATGTGGTGTTGTTAAATTAATGAATGCTGTTCTATTGGCCTTATATGGTATTTTTAACCAGCTGATGTAAAATATTTTCAGCTGTGTAAAATCTACATTAAAATGAGGTAATCTGCATGAATACAAAATAAAGGCAATGCTCAGGCTCTCACTTTGTGAATTGTGACAAATCAGCATTAAAAATAGTTTTGTCTCATAACATCAGACTTCTGACCCTGACAACATTTGTACATTAAATGTAGGAAAGCAATCATCTTTAGTTGTGCTTAAATGACTTGTAATATGATCATAGAAAAATAAAGAACATTTTCTTACATGGATGAACTGCTGGCATTTATCTGTGTGCTGGCAGCATTAACTGAAGGGGAAATAAGAAGTCATGTTTCATAATGTACATTGTACAACACAGCAATTTCTGTTTTGGCTGATTAAGCTGCATTGTTCAGCTCCCTGCATAAATCCCTTGAAAATCCAGTATTTGCTTTCTCTTTTGTGTAACAGAGTGATGAAGTGAGTACCATCCGAGTGAAAGAACAAGGCCGTGATGTACTCATCCTGCAAAAGGTGTCGTCATCTAGCCCAGCCCCCGCAGCAGGGAGTGCCCTGAATGATTTGAGGTAAGTGGTTCACATACTCTGCAGAGCACTCAGCAGCCAGATGGATCATATCATCTGAAGACTAACAGCGGGGAAGAGAAACCACTGATATCACATAATGGGCTGGCTGTAAGGAATGAGATAATAAAAGTGAACACCATGGGAAGTTCAATATTAAGACTTTTTCATCCATATTTAGAAGACGAGAGAGTTTCCAAAATCTTTGCAGACAGTACTGGCATGACCTTGCCTGCCTTTGATGTGCCTTATTTTAAATATATTGACGAGGATTCAGAGGATGAGTGGAGTAATCCTTCGCAGTCCTCAGTAGAAGAAGATACAATCAAATCTTCACTGTCTAACAGGTACGTGGTGGTGGCTGGAACCCCTGAAAAGATTCTGGAGCATCTGCTCAATGATATACACTTGGAGGAAGGTGAATGCAAAGAGACTGGTAAGCACACTAATCTTGCCATTAAATCAATAAATACATTTATTTCTGACTATTATTTAACATGTTTAATCTGTGACTAATAATCATTTCTGCATTTCAGATGATTATTATTTTGATATCCCTTTGAATCAATATCTTTATTCATTGTTTAGCTGAATACACAACATGGTGCACCACAGGGATATCAAAATGCCTTGAAGGGTTTTACAGGGTTTCTGAAGTGTTAGCATTTGATTATCATTCCATAGTGTTGAATGCAAAATGTATATTACTGGTTGCAGAATATCAAATTCAAAGTGACAATTTTCTTGATCTTAACTGAGTCACTGTCTGCTGGCATTTTTCCTTTTCTGTAATACATATTGTAAATCAAAAGCAAATAATTGAAAATGCTTCTGAAGCATGCACTGTGCTCAGAACAGAAATATTGAAAAGTCATAAATAGTCTGACTGGTGGCGACAATGTAAAAGTGGGGCCACAGAATTTCTTCATAATGCATTGACTCAAATAATATTGCTGTTTGAAAATAATTACAGAGAGCAAGAAATCAGCATTGCAAACCAAATGATGATATAAATAGTGTGAGAATGTAAAAGATCCTAAACTTTTACATTTGAACTACTATCCTTTGAGTGAGTCACTTAATGGATCATCTTACATTCATGTTCTGAATTTGGATGTAATCAATGATTGTAAATAAAAAAAATCAGGATTCAGAATTAAGGAAAATGCAAGTTGTTCATTATTGTTGAATTTTAATTGTGATGAATATCATTCCAGAAAATAATTTGCAGATATAATAGTCCCATGAATCACTGAATTAAAACAGACACCTACATACCAAAACAGTGGGTTTGTTACATGCACTTGAAACTGACCTATTACTTCCCTGGTTATGAAAAATCATTTGAATGATTGATTCATATTGATTCTGACATGGTGGTCAAGTCCATTGGATTATATGGAATGGATTGAAATATAATTTAGATTTTGAGTCTTCTTGCCAAATTTAAGTGCATAATGTTGGAAAATTCCTAAATCCTCTTTGTTTTTTGAATAAATTATGATGTGTTCCTAATAATAATAATAATAATATATTTTATTGTCATTGCACATAAGCTCAACGAGATTTGGTATGCAGCTTCCAACCGATGTTATAACATAAATAACTAATAAAATTTGGAGTTAGATATCCCGAGAACATGGATTGTAAAAAGAACAGTAAAACAGTCAAAACAGTTCAACAGACTAAAGTGCAGATGTGTCTGTGTGACGTGACCATCTGAGGGAACCAGTCCAGGGGGGATGGGGGGGCACTCAGCAGGGCCGGTTCAGAGCCGCTATAGCTCTGGGAATGAAGCTGTTCCTGAGTCTGGAGGTTCGGGCGTAGAAGGCCTTGTAACGTCTGCCGGAGGGAAGTAGTTCGAACAGTCCATTACAAGGGTGTGAGGAGTCTTTATGGATGCTGACGGCCTTCCTGAGGCACCATGTGTGGTAGATGCCCTCCAAGGCTGGTAGCTGTGTCCCAATAATCTTCTGCGCTCTGTGGACGACGCGCTGAAGAGCTCTCCTCTCCGCCTCCGTGCAGCTGAGATACCACACAGAGATGCCATACGTTAATATGCTCTCTGTGGTGCAGCGGTAGAACGTTGTCAGCAGCTGTTGGGGCAGACCAGTCTTTTTTAATGTCCTCAGGAAGAACAGTCGTTGCTGTGCCTTCTTGACCAGCGCAGCAGTGTTTGTGGACCATGTGAGGTCCTCTGAAATGTGAGTGCACCGAAACTTAAAGCTGGACACTCTCTCCACACTTTCCCCGTAGATGGAGATTGGGGCGTATTCTCCAATATGGGACCTCCTGAAGTCAATAATCAGCTCCTTGGTCTTGGAGGTGTTTAGTGACAAGTTGTTACGTGTGCACCAGTCCGCCAGGTTCTGCACCTCCGCTCTGTATTTTGTTTCAACAACTGAGGCTAGAATCAGGGTGGAGAGCAGCTTCCATCCATCATACCTGAGGCCAGGATAGCTGTTGTTTCTCGTAAGGCTTCCTTGCTACTTGTGGACTACAGCAGGGTGAGGAAGGGATGTTACTCTGTCACTACAGCAGTGTTGATGTGCTTGTATGGTTTGATATGGCATTTGAGTCCAGAACTTTGATTCTAAAAGAATGTGATATCATTGGAGAGGGTGCGGCGGAGATTCACTAGGGTATAGCCAGAATGGAGTATTTGATCATGAGGGACTAGATAGGCTGGAGATAGACACAAAATGCTGGAGTAACTCAGCAGGACCGGCAGCATCTCTGGAGAGAAGGAATGAGTAATGTTTCGGGTCGAGAACACTCTTCAGACTGAGAGTCAGGGGAGAGGGAAACTCGAGATATGGAGAGTAAGGTATGAAAATTATAGAGCAAAGCAGACGATGTGAGCGGGTTAAAATGTGGTTGTAGAGCTGGCGAGCAGGAGAAAGCACAGAAGGGGAGCAATGAGAGCGGTTGTTGCAAAACTCTTGTCTGAGAGAGGAGAAGTATTTCTTCAAAGTAGGCATACTTTGAGAAGATTTCACGGAGCTAGGTTTGATTGCCATGATGCGGAGAAGGCTGAGGGGGAACCTGATTGAGGTGTATAAAATTATGAGTGGCATGTACAAGAGGGTGGTGAGGAACATTTTGCCTTAGCAGAGCCTCCTGTGACCAAACGGCATAGGTTGAAGCTGAGGAGTGGGAGATTTAGAGGGGACTTTTCACTTAGTGGATGATTAAGATCTGGAACTTACTGCCTGAGAGGATGGTGGAGCCAGGTACGTAACAACATTTAAGTATTTAGATTAGCACTTGCAGCAAGGCTATGAGCCAAACGGGTGTCAAGGGTTATGGGGAGAAGGCAGGAAAATGGGATTAGGAGGCAGAGATCAGCCATGATTGAATGGCAGAGTGGACTCGATGGGCTGAATGGCCTAATTCTACTCCTATAACTTGTGAATGTGAAATGCTGGGAAATGGATTAGTAAAGAGTGATATTTAATTGTTAGCCTGTAGCTGGGTTTTCTGACTGACTTCATCAGCACCCACATGGACACATTGCATGACCATTATGCAACATCTCATTAATCATGGGGCTGCTGGTGGAAAATTCAGCAGCATTGAGGCCTACATGCAGGCACAATTGAATGGGACGTACACAGAGCTGAGCCCTTTCTGCCGCATGCTGCATCATTATGGAGTGCCCAAAGTGCAACAGAAGACATCTCTGCATCTGGATCTTAGTCCAATCATGGAGGGAGGTCTAGTTGTTGGGGTCATGCAACTGAGCCAGAGCCTGTGAGAGAAGTGCAGTGGGATGGGTTGGTGAAGAGTCATGATAGAAGAATAGGATTGGGGCCTGATGCTGGGGGTAATGATCAAGAACTGAGATCCGGGGTGAGATAGAGGCGGAGAAATTAAGGCTGAGCAGGGTGGTTGTTAAAGAATCTTGAGCTTGGGGGCCAGAATAGTTGGAGTGGTGGAATAGGGTGCCCAAGGATAAATTTCAATGACCAAGGATAAGCCTCATGGATACATTTTAATGACCATATACTAAAGGGAATAGTGTAATTGGGTGCTCATCATATGTGGAGAATGATCTTCTAGGGTTGGATTCATTTGCTTAGGTTGGATTTGCAAACGGAACAGAGATATGCAATAAATACAGGTCGGTGACACAGACAGAAAGGGTCACCCATGAACCTATTTGAATGGTGGAGCAGACATGGGGCCCAATGGCGAGCTCCAGCTTCTACTTATGTTTTTATGCCAGCTTGAATTTCCAGTGGGATGTGCGTTAGTGCCAGTACTCATTATAATCACATTCTGCTCTGAAAAATAACAATGTTTAAATCCATAAGAATGAAAAAAAAATCCATAGTGTGTCTGAAGGGCCTGCAACTTTGATTTGAAGCCGGTTTGCTTTTTTTTATTAATAGACAGGAAGTGCCAATTATCTGGTGGGAGAATAATGCAATGAGGCCAAAGTGAATATTCAGATTTATGTTCGTGAGGGAAAGATAAGAAGTTGTACTGAGAATCTCATCATCTCCTATTATCATCAGCCTCAATTTAAACTCTCGGGAGGAATGTCAGGAACTGCTTGTTTTCCATTTTCTTTTCAGTCTTCCTATCCCATTATTCCACCTGACCACCAGCCCTGACATTTAAATTTATATTTTGCCGCCAACATTAAGTGTGCAATATATACAGCCTGCACGGTGTACTCTGTTTCTGAAATTTGATTCTGTTCATTTTAATGGAGCCAAATTTCAGAAGCAGAATACAGTACACATCCAGTTATATCTCATGCTTAATGCATGTGAATCTCTAACCCTTTGTCTTTGAGATAAAATTATAAATTCTTCTAGTAAGCGTTCAACAACAAACAGAAGATGGTGACCAAAATAATTACTGATGCTATCAATTTTCTATTCAGAAATAAAATTATGTAATATGTTGTAAACAAATTAAATGATTGTGACACTCCTTTTGAGTGATACTTGCCTTCAGGCTTCCATTCAACAATCCATCATAGCATTGTTTACAGGGTATGACATATATTCTGAATATTGTTATTGTGTGATTTTGTGTTTTCATGCCCAATGTATTGGCACACACGTGTACGATACAGTATATGGTCATTAACATGATGCAGATGCATTATGCAACACTCAATATCAGAAAAAATGATCTCATTAGCAGATAATTTCATTTGAAAAGTCAGATTGCATTTTTGAATATACCAAAATCACATTTGTGCTTTTAGTATATTTATTTTACTTGATTAAGATGCATGATCAAGTAAGCATAACTGTCCTGCTACGCTGCAGTGTATTCTCAAAGGATGGAAGCACCTGTGTTTTAACAATTATTTTGACAATGTAAATTAGGAAAGATTTTTACGTTCTGGATTCATCCAAATTACACAACTCATAGCCCATGAGGTAAAGCCAAGATATATGGTTGTGTCATTTGAATATAACTTTACAACAGCAGAAAATATACACAGGGTGATAACTGTTATTGTGTAAAGTTGGCAGTGCATTTTCCATGGAACATGCTTATGTCACAAATTAAGTGGCAGGCTGTGGGGAAAAAAAACAAGACAAAACATGGTATGCATATATTCAATCACAATATACTGGCTGTTTAAGTCTTAATGAGCTAGATTATAGGCAAGTGACATTTCAAGATGGGCTTTGTAAACAACCTTTAGTTGTTTCAATTGACCAAGGCATTGAGGACAAGAGTCAAGACGTCACACTGCAGCTTTATAAGACTTTGGGTGGGCCACATTTGGAGTAATGTGTGCAGTTCTGGTCGTCCCTTTTACAGGAAGAATGTGGAGGCTTTGGAGAGATTGCAGAAGATGTTTTTGAGAATGCTATCTGGATTTCAGAATAATAGCTATAAGGAGATGTTGCGGAAATTGATTATTTTCTCTGGTGCTTTGGAGGTCAAGGGGAGAACTGATAGAAATATATAAAATCACGAGAGATATAGATGGGGTAAATCGTAAGAACCTTTTTTCCCTGGGTGGAAATGTCAAAGACTCTAGAGGACTCTAGAGGACATAGTGAGAGAGGGAAAATATAAAGGAGAAGTACAGGGTAATGGGCCTGTTCCACTTAGGCGACTTTTTAGGTGACTGCAGGAGACTATGCAGTCGCCACATGTTCGCGGGTGGTTGCTAGGGAGTTGCCTTCATGGTCGTGAGTTCCCGCATTCTAGGAAATAGTCGACCTCATTATGGTCGCTGTGAATTTTTCAACGTTGAAAAATTAGCGGCGACTAGAATGAAGCCGCCATGGAGCGTATCGAGAATTCTCGTGCCGTAGGTGGGTCGCCAGGAGGTCCTAGTGGGTTGCCAGGTGGTCAAAGGTTCTCTTAGGTTCTCGTAGGTTGTGGTCGGTGCTGATCGGTGAGTTTCATTGGCTCGTTAGGGAAAAGAAATGTAAGCAGTAGATTTCAGAATCAACGATAACCGACCGGTAATGTTAATGTCCGTCAAGCTTCACAGCCGTGTATCTCTGGCTTCTTAAAAGTTGTCTCCCTTCCTCCCCCCCTTCCTCCCCCCCCCCCCCTCCCCCCCTCCCCCTCCCCCCCCCCCCTTCCAACCCCCCCCCCCCCCCCCCCCCCCCCCCTTCCTCCCCCCCCCTTCCCCCCCCCTTTCCCCCCCCTCCCTCTTCCCCCCCCCCCCCCCCCTCCCCCCCCTTCCCCCCCCCCCTTCCTCCCCCCCCCTTCTTACCCACCCCCCTCTTTTAAAGGACTTACTGTACACTGTGTTTTTTAGCTTCTTAATTACAGCGCCAACCTTCCTGTTCATCGCGGTGTGTGTCTGTATAACATTGGCTTTGTACCATTGTGAATTTCACTCAGACAGTGCTCTCCCCACTTGCCCTGTCCCCCGCCTGCATAACGGGCTGGTGAAGGAAGCGATGTGTTTGTGTGTGTTACACTCTGACAGTCGCCGTTCCAGTTGCCGGTGTTTCAGGTGACTGCCGGCAACTTGACAGTCACCGGCAGTTGCCTGAAAAATCACCTAAGTGGGGCAGGCCAATAAGCCTTTTGCACAGAGAGTGGTGGGTGCCTGAAACATGCTGCCAGGTGAAGGTGGTGGAAGCATTAAAATAGTGGCATTGAGGAGAGATAAGAACATGGATGTTCAGGGAATGGAGAACAATTCATCACGTGCAGGCAGAGGAGATTAGTTTAACTTGGCATCATTTTCGGCACTGGCATTGTGGGCTGAAGGGCCTGTTCCTATGTTGTATTATGTTCTATTTACTCCTTTGCATCTATCATATTGATTTACAAATGACATTGTGCTATTGTCTAAGCTCCGTGGTTTTCTTAAGATTTATTAAGGAGCAAACGAAATAAAATTGGCGTGCTGATTTTCTCCCTGATTTCTCCAAGTTTTATAAGGATAAAGTTAAATCCCCAAAGCAAACTTTTAAGTTAGCAATAAAGTTGACTATGGTATAATATCTCATTCCATCTCTCAGAAATGTTATGTATTGACATAAACCTAATGGATTGATACGTTTAAATCTTACTGTAAACCACTGTAAGTTATCTCTTGTATTTAAAATTTGATTTGAACTTCCTTGTAATGAGAAAACAGTTTGATTGATGTCACAATCAGGAAATAAGTGTATAAATCCTTTTGAATCTTTTATGTCCCCTCTCCTATTTATGTATGAATCACTAAATAGTACATCTAAGTAATGTATTGATTTTACAGATGCATGATCCATTCTCATTTACAACAGTCTCTATTTCCTGATTCCAAAAATGTGCTCCTTTTGTGGTAGACCCCTACTATGTGCTCTTCTATTATCTGCAATTATATAAATGGTCTTTTTCCTCATTTCACGTAGTGGGAGAACGGGGTCAAAAGTAGCCGGTCTTAAAGGAAATTAGTAAAATGATTGTTGATCGCGGCTTTCACAGCGCATTCCTCTTGTGCAAGTTGAACTAAATGTTACTAAACCTGTGTTGTACCTGCTCTGGCACTGTGTTTTTTTCCCTATGTGCTCCTCAGCTTTCTATTTGTGCCAGAACAGGTTCAATTGATCTTCATCTGAGCTATCCCAGATGAATATTGGGCGAGATGAAAGCAGCTGCCTTTAAAACAAACAGTTATTATCAAAGTCTTAACCTAGACCCGTTATCCCTCAAAGTGTCCAATCAGGCAATCACTTTTTTATTTTTCATGATTTGATTTGCCTATTTCAATTACATTATTGGATATAATGTGACATTTTCACACAGACGGAGTTGGTCTTTTCAAAACCCACTGAACACTGATGGATGCAGGCATTATTCCTACTTTCTTCTGGCATTTTGGCTAAATGTAATAAAATAATACTCTAACTCTAAAATAGTTGCCTATTCAGGCTAGTAACTATTTTCCCCAACACATTGGTATGTGTTTTAACTTGCTTTTTAAACAATGCAATGTTGCGAGGCATTGCATAAATAATTCATTGACCTCGATGCCAAGTTTAAACTCTTTCTTTAACTGTTGATGCCTTAAGGCACAACCAGCATTTTTGACCAATAACTAAAGAACATCTGAGTGTTTACCAGTAAGTTTCCCAATCCATTCCACAAAATACTGAGGCAGTGAATGGCACTGGTTATAAATATTAAGATAAATAATCATAAATCAATGGAGGTTTGTGAAATCTTTAGTAGATACATTTATTCTATTGATAGAGATAACTACAATAAATCATAATCCTACTTACCAGCTTGAAATCTCTCCAGTCTAGTCCTAAGAGTGTTAAATATTTGCCACACATAAAACACTTTAGTCTTTGCATAATGCTCCATTGAGTGTTGTGTCTTTCTGAACTGTCTATGAATATCTTCTAACCCAAGACAATTCCGAGTATCTGCATAAAAAAATAGATTTTAATGTAAAAGCATAAATCTTCCAATCATGAAAATAGTTACTAGGCTGATAGGCAAAGCCAACGGCATATTCGGGTTTATTACATTATGAAATTCTGCCAAATGGTTTATGTAAAGCATTTCTGTTGCAAGATGAGCACCTTGGCAGGGCTTATTCAATGTGGCTACAGGCAATTCAACATATCTACCAAATTCCAGGAAACTCCTATCGGTCATCAAAGTCACCCGGGTTCTCATAACCATATAACCATATAACAATTACAGCACGGAAACAGGCCATCTCGGCCCTTCTAGTCCGTGCTGAACACTTACTCTCACCTAATCCCATCTACCTGCACTCAGACCATAACCCTCCATTCCTCCATAACCCTCCATTCCTTTCCCGTCCATATACCCATCTCATGAATCAGACGTCTCCAAATCAAAAAATGAGAACATTCCGTCATACTAAGAAACAATTGCGAGAAAACTTGTTTTCATTGTGTACGTACTGTCTCAACTTAGATGATGGTGCACATTGAAATGTTCTTTCTTGTTTCGCTTTGAGTGTCAGCAGCTGCAACATCAGGTCCAGGGCTTTTAAGGGGTCATGGATGGCTAGGGTCAGGATTAACAGAGGGAGAAGAAGATGGCAGATGGGTGGCAGGGTTTTAGGAAACAAATGCTGGGAAGAGACATTTGAGTTCTTCTGTCAAATTATATCTTATTGGGGAGACCAGACTTAATCCAGGACTTTCCCATATTATACTGCACTATTTATCACCAAGATGTGTTACATCTACAGGAGACAAAAGGTCAATGGTTTTACCAGATAAATTATCTTGGAAACAGAAGTTGTACATCTCCAGAGAGTGTGATTTGCTGCAAAGGTCTCAGATGATTGTTTCAAAGTGCCAATCTGGAAAGCAAAGTTAGATGCTTTATAAACAAAGGTAGGCAAGTAGATTGGAATGCAGACTTCAGTTTACAATCAAATCAGCCACAGAGGTTACATGGCCTCCAGCAAGAAGAATCAAGGTCATGTAAACTCTATCAGGAATGTGGGCGGCAATGTTCTAGCAACTCCCCAACTATCTACCTCTGAGAATTGTTGAGGTTCAAGGGATCCGCAGACCTGCTATTGATTGTGAAACTGATGGAATTGCAGCATTTGTCCTCCCACCAAGAACATTTCACCAGTGCCCTTGCTGACTTTGTCCGCCATCCAAGTCTGCTGGTGTCCATAGAAATATTGGAAAGCCTTGTTCACTGAGCCCTAAATTCCAAAGTTTTCTTCAATTACCTCCAATGAATGTGATCAGCCTGCTTCCAGCTTCTCTACAGTGAATAGAGTATTGGTATTGGTTTAATATTAGAAACATAGAAATTAGGTGCAGGCGTAGGCCATTCGGCCCTTCGAGCCTGCACCGCCATTCAATATGATCATGGCTGATCATCCAACTCAGTATCCCGTACCTGCCTTCCCTCCATACCCTCTGATCCCCTTAGCCACAAGTGCCACATCTAACTCCCTCTTAAATATAGCCAATGAACTGGCCTATTATCAACTACCCTCTGTGGCAGAGAGTTCCAGAGATTCACCACTCTCTGTGTGAAAAACGTTCTTCTCATCTCGGTTTTAAAGGATTTCCCCCTTATCCTTAAGCTGTGACCCCTTGTCCTGGACTTCCCCAACATCGGGAACAATCTTCCTGCATCTAGCCTGTCCAACCCCTTAAGAATTTTGTAAGTTTCTATAAGATCCCCTCTCAATCTCCTAAATTCTAGAA
The DNA here is from genome assembly GCF_028641065.1 of Leucoraja erinaceus. Classification (NCBI taxonomy): domain Eukaryota; kingdom Metazoa; phylum Chordata; class Chondrichthyes; order Rajiformes; family Rajidae; genus Leucoraja; species Leucoraja erinaceus. Next base: position 93,190,043 of record NC_073378.1, read on the forward strand.
AGTATAAACCAAGTCTATCCAGTCTTTCTTCATAAGACAGTCCTGACATCCCAGGAATCAGTCTGGCGAACCTTCTCTGCACTCCCTCTATGGCAATATTAATATTAATATTATGAGAGTGTACTGCTCCATGGCAACCAGTCAGGCAAAATCACAGGCACAAGGACATTTTCAAGTGTGATTTGTCTTGGAATATTTATTTTGTTTTAGCTGCTCCTCCAATGTGGCCAAATGAGAGGTGTGAGACCAATCAAAGGAATAAAAGTAAAATGTTGGAGACTACAGATTAGCCGTTACATGTGTTCAAGGGTTTCGGCCCGAATCGTTACCTATTTCCTTTGCTCCATAGATGCTGCTGCACCCACTGAGTTTCTCCAGCATTTTTGTGTACCAGCCGTTACATGTACTGGTTTGTGTAGGAAGGAACAGCAGATGCTGGTTTAAACTGAAGATAGACACAAAAAGCTGGAGCAACTCTGGGGGATGCAGCATATCTGGAGAAAAGGAATGGGTGACGTTTCGGATCGACACCATGGTTTTGCAGATGAGAAAAATGGTGGACAGCTCAGACTACAGATAGTGGCAGACAGTACAAGTGGTGTTTATGCATGCGTGTGGTCTTCTGTTTGATACATGAGTTAGTCAGCAAGGGTTTCATTACATGTATATATGGGCTATGGTGTTGGTGTTAGTTCACTATTGGCAGATGTACTGAGATACAGTGAAAAACGGTTAATTGGCTTGGTATAAATGTAAATTGTCCCTAGTGCGTGTACGATAGTGTTAATGTGTAGTCGGTGTGGACTTGGTGGGCTGAAGGGCCCGTTTCCATGCTGTATCTCTAAACTAAACTAAACTAAAATGTACAGAGAAAGTACTGATTAAAAAATTGCAAGAGCCATAATAAGGTGGTATGGAAAATAGGGAATACATCCTTAGCATTTCTGAGGTCCATCCTGACAACGGTGGGAAATACTGTAGCTGACCTCCTTTATAGAAACATAGAAAATAGGTGCAGGAGTAGGTCATTCAGCCCTTCGAGCTAGCACTGCCATTCAACATGATCATCTCTGTATGAAGCAGTTTTTCCTCATCTCAGTCCTAAACGGCCTACACCTTATTCTTAAACTGTGAGCCCTGGTTCTGGACTCCACCAACATTGGGAACATTTTTCCTGCATCTAGCCTGCCCAATCCCTTAAGAATTTTCAGTTTTTCTAAAGATCCCTTCTCATCCTTCTAAATTCCATTGAATATAAACCCAATCGATCCATTCTTGAATGACCGGGCCGGTCTTCAGGAAAGGCCACAGCACTCCATGGTGTAGGCCGTAGGGGGGAAACGGAGATGTGACACAGAGAAAAATCGCATCTCTGTCGAGGTAAGTAACTGGCAAGTATCTGAGTATAGGACTTCCTTGCTCCTATACTCAAATCCTCTCACAATGAAGGTCACTGCCTGCTGTACCTGCATGCTTACTTTCAGTGACTGATAGACAAGGACATCCAGGTCTCGTTGCACCTCCCCTTTTTCTAATCTGACACCATTCAGATAATAATCTGCCTTCTTGTTCTTGCCACCAAAGTGGATAACCTCACATTTATCCACATTATACTGCATCTGCCATGCATCTGCCCACTCAACCAACCTATCCAGGTCACCCTGCAGCCTCATAGCATCCTCTTCGCAGCTCACACTGCCACCCAACTTTGTGTCATCCACAAACTTGCGTTTTTTCTCTTTGTCTAAATCATTAATGTATATTGTGAATAACTGGGGTCCCAGCATTGAGCCTTGTGGCACCCTACTGGACATTGTCTGCCTTATGTACAAGTGCTCAAATGTTGTACCTACATCCAGTACATTGTGGAAAGAGACTGAAGGATAAGTTAGATGGCTCCATTACTTTTATAGCCAATGTGAATATCGCACTGCCCAGTGTGACAATTTCAGTGAGGAAACTATACCAAAGAATAGATGTTTAAAACTCTGCTCCTTGCCAGGGCCAGCCTTAAGACAATTGGACCAATTGCTCCCAATTGGGCCCCGCGTCTAAGGGGGCCCCGCGCTAGAGTAATCTACTCTCGGCTCGGGTAGATCTACCCTGGGTGGAGGGTGGAGAGAGCGGTGGAGAGAGTGTAGAGGGGTGGAGGGGGAAGAAATGGGTAGACGGGGAGGGGGGTGTGAGGAGTGAATGGAGAAGGGGGAGAGGGGTAGGTGGGTCGTTCCCTCACGGTCTCTGGGCAGCGCTCCCGCCCCTCCAGTCGCCATGCTTCACACACACAGCACGGGCTCCATCCCTCTCTCTCCCCGGGGAGACGCGGTGAACAATACAAGGAGTGCCGAGCCGGGGGTTGGAGCAACGTTTACAAACCTCGGCCTCAGCTCACACCTGTCAGCCCGGTCCCCGGCATCCGCTCCCGCTGCCGACCCTCTCCCTCTCTTCTCTCCTTCCTTCCTTCCCTCCCTCCTCTCTCTCTCTCTCTTTTCCCTTCTCCTTCCCAACCTACCTTCTTTCTCTACTTCCCTCACTCCCTTCTCTCCTTCCCCCTTTCTCTCTCTCCCTCCCTCCATCCTCTCCTTCCCTCCCACACATAACGCACAGCCAACTAACACACACACAACTAAATTGGGGATGGGGCTGAAGCCCAAAATTTAATGCCTGGACTGGTTTTTCACCAATAGTTATTGGTTTTAAATCAGTTGATCTAGTTCATTAAATTACTTTGTTTTCATTTCACAGTCACTAAAACAAGTGGTATTGTAACTATGTACTTTTCAGAGGTGATCTACACATTCTGTTTGTTACTTGTAGGCTTACATGTATGCAGTTTTATGTTAAAATGTAGCTTAGATCTGTTTGGCCCATTAACTCGCAGGCACTTTTTAAATGCACATTTTGATTACTTTCCATTCTACCATAGAGATATAAACTCTATAATAGACTTTATTTCTATTTCTATGATTCTATAGACCTTGGCTGGGAGCCTGGGGCCAACCAAAATTGTTCCCAATTGGGCCCCGCACTTCCTCAGGCCAGCTCCCTGCTGTGGCTGAGGTTGGCAAATTGCTCCCTAAACATCCCTGGAGATACAACCTCCTCTTGAGAGCTCATTCCAACCACTTATTTAACTTGTATTGCTCTGCATTCATTCTGCTCATTTCCCCAGACATGTTGCATTCCTAGAGGAATGTCTGGGAGCAACATGTTTGTACAAAACCCTTGAACTCAGACAAAGTTGTTCATCACCTCGCATACCACTCCCCGAAGACTTCAGCAATTATAAAGAACTTTACACAGTGCCGCTGTGCCGTTAAAGTACTAAAACTTGTGCCGCTGAAACTTTAGAAATCAGTCAGCAATTAACTTGAAAGCAGTTGTTGATTCCTTTGTGCAGCATTCATGTGTTGTTTTCTTCTATTTCTGAACTTGTATTCAGATATGTGAAGTTAATAGTCAGTGTGTGCTGGAGCGCTGAGGTTCAAACTGGCAGCAACGGATGCCAATTGGCTTCAGGGTGAACAAGCTTTGCATATTTTCAGTAGACTTTGGTTATGCATGAGTAAAACTCCCGAACAATATAAAATCTGGCAAGAATTGTACTACAAATGTGCACGTGTGCATCAGAAGCCAGTTTTGGAACCAATCAGCAACCTGCAGAGCCCCAAAATGGACAGGGGTAAAGCAGATAATACATTAAATTATTTTGTTGTCGACTGCAACAATTTCAGCTCAGAAACCATTTTGTAATATGTTGTTGTAAATTATAAATTGTTACAATTATGACAGAACACCTGAAAAAAACACCTGATCATTAATTTTGCTGCACTTGAAAAATGATTGTTCCAATTGAAAAATGTAGAAAATGTCTTTCTATAAGAAATGGAAGGCAATTAAAGAGACACAGAATTCTGTAGTAACTTGGCAGGGCATCTTCAGAAGAGTCTCGACCCAAAATGTCACTCATTCCTCCTCTCCAGAGATGCTGTCTGTCCCGCTGAGTTACTCCAGCATTCTGTGTCTATCTTCGGTTTAAACCAACATCTGCAGTTCCTTCCTACACAATGGAAGACAATAAGTATCTTTGGCTGTTCACACACTGGTTAATCGGGACGCCAGTCTCAAGTCACCTTGTTCAGGCTGTGATGACATTTTGCAGCTCTACAATAATTGAATTTGGATAGGAAGCACATGATGCAGGGGAGATTACAAATTTACAGTATCAAAAACACAGCATGGCATGGGCCAAGCCTTTCTCTCTCAGGCATTGATTTGGCTTAAGATGATATCATTCAAGGGATTTAGCTAATCTTTTAGAAGGAGACAGTTTAGAAAATAAATTCCTACTTCTGGCAAGATAAAAATCCTAGCATTTTGCCCTGTGCTCGCTTTAGACTGGTAAAGACAAATAATAAGCACAAAATAGTGTTTTCTGTCTCTTTCCAGCTTTGCACAGGATGTTCCCACATGTTGGAAAGCACAAACATTTCTCCCAGCATGCACTATAGATACAATGCTGGTGGATTTTCTTTTTTTCCATGCAACATGGGTAATGATGAATAAACTTAAGTTGTCATTGCCTTGTTTAGTGCTATACTATGTGCATGTTGTCAAGTCCTTTGCCAAGTTCCCCCATGTTGAGCTTGTCTAGATCATTCAGTCACAGACGATCCAGGGTGAGCTAGCCAACTGAAAAAATAGTTTAGATGCTGGAAAATCAAAGGTAGACAAAAATGCTGCGGAAACTCAGCGGGTGAGGCAGCATCAATGGAGCGAAGGAAATAGGCAACGTTTCGGGTCGAAACCCTTCTTCAGACTGATGTGGGGGGGGGGGGGTGGTGGTTGGCGGAGAGAAGAAAGGAAGAGGTGGAGCCAGTGGGCTGAGGGAGAGCTGAGAAGGGGAGGAGAAAGTAGGGACTACCTGAAATTAGAGAAGTCAATGTTCATACTGCTGGGGTGCAAACTGCCCAAGCGAAATATGAGGTGCTGCTCCCCAAATTTACGGTGGTCCTCACTCTGGCCATGGAGGAGGCCCAGGACAGAAAGGTCGGATTCGGAATGGGAGGGGGAGTTGAAGTGCTGAGACACCGGGAGATCAGCTTGGTTATTACGAACCGAGCGGAGGTGTTTGGTGAAGCGATCGCCAAGCCTACGCTTGGTCTCACCGAATTAGAGCAGCTGACACCTAGAGCAGCGGATGCAATAGATGAGGTTGGAGGAGATGCAGGTGAACCTCTGCCGCACCTGGAAAAATAGTTTGGTAATGGAGTCCGAGGGTGATCGTAGAAGGTTGATTTTTTGATTGGATGCCTGTCAACAGTGGTGTGGTGCAAGGATCTGTGCTAGGTTTCTCTGTTGTTTCTCATCTATGCAAACGATTGGGATGACAATTTAGTTAATGTAGTTAACTGAAAAAGGGTTTCAATCTGAAACATCACCTATCCTTTCCCTCCACAGATGCTATCTGACCAGCTGAGTTACTGCTGCACTTTGTATTTTGCTTGAGATTCCAGTTCTTAGTGCCTGCTCGTTAATATGGTTAGCAAATTTGCAGATTACATCAACATTGGTGGTATAGTGGACAATGAGATGGGCAATTTAAGTTTATAGAAGGTCTGGATCAACTTGGGAAGCAGGCTAAGGAATGGCAAATGGAACTGAATACTGACATGTGTGAGATGGTGCATTTTGGTAAATCTATCACACTTGCCATGCCTCCAGACACTTGAGACTTTTTCCATACCTCCCCTGAGCTATTAGTAGTACACTTGCATTTAATCTGCTCCCCTAATCTATCACTTGGTATAAATACCTGAGATCATCACCAAATGGGTGTTGACTAATCAGTTCTGCATTTTGTTGGTTCAATAGCAGTTCTGAGTTCTGTTGGTTCCTGATCTATGTCTTTTGGTTCCATTCGTGTCTGGATTTTGAGTTTTCTTCAATACTTGTAGATGAGCCTGCATTCGCGTCCTTTCCATTTGGGACCTCCTAACAAAATCAAGTAGGAATTTATACAGTAAATGGTTGGACGCTGGTAGGTGAAGTAGAGTTGAGAAACCGAGGGGTACAGGTGCATGGTTCCCTGAAAATGGTGACTCCAGAGGCCACTTGCCTGCACCAGTAAGAATATTCCATTCAGGCATTGGGATGCTATGTTGCAGCTGTACAGGATATTGGTTAGAGCACATTTGGATGCTGTTGGAAGGATTTATGGAAAGGGTGCGGAAAAGATTTACCAGGATGTTACCATAACATGAGGGCTTGAGTTATAAGGGGTGATGAGGTAGGGTGGGATTTTTCCCTGTAGCATAGGAGGCTGAGGGGTGACCTTGTTATGGTATATAAAATCATGAAAGGCTAAATCAAGAATGGTCACAGTCTTTTTTCCAGGGTAGAGGAGTTCAGAACTCTCCTTATAAGAGAGTGGAGTGTGCTGTGTATGTGAAACAAGTTGCTAGAGGAAGCTCGAAAGGAACGTGCAATGTTGATGCTTAAAATACATTTATGCAGGTACATGGATAGGACGTGTCTATGCCAAACACAGGCAAATGGGACTAGATGAGCTACAAAACCTGGTTGGCATAGACAAGTTGTGTCATTGGGCTTGATTCTATGCTGTGTGTGACTCCATGACTCAATGACTATATATACACTTTTGATCACCTGAATACACCTTGAGTTGTTTGTTTGAAGAGTAAAATGGCCCATTCTTGCTCCTATTTCTTATTTGATGTATCATTACCATAGGGAACTGGCTTACAAGTATATTCAAAATGCATATAGCATTGCCCACAAAATTGTATCAGACTAAGGACTTGGTAATTGGGTCATCATTTTAGATTTCCCCCAGGTCATTTTCATCTACTTTGCATTAAATGAAAACAAATACACCCTCAAAAACTAACTACAAACAGCCATTATTTGAATAACCCGAGATATATTTCACTACATCGCTTGGCAATCGGATACGGGATGCAACATAAACACTTACCAAAAAGTCTTAAGAAATGAAGATGTACATTATGGTAAATTCTGTAATACTGATCCTTTTGGGTTTATTCTTTAGCTTTTGCACACGGATTGGTGAGTGGGCAGTTATGTTGCTGTAGTGTAATAAATAAATGTTCTTTTTAATCCGGTTTGCAGTATATTTTGTGTATTAAATAATTAAATTGCTGATAGATGTAATTTTGAGACAATTCAGTTTAAAAAAAAAAAGTTTTCTTTTACAGATATCTTGCTGGACGATTTTCTTCTTACATACACAGTCTTCATGACAACCAGTGATTTGTGCCATGCATTACTGAGACAATATCCTTTCAGATCTCTACGTATACTAGCTAGCAAGTTAGTAGAGGATTATCATGCTTAGAAAGATATGTTTTGAAGGACCAAGGCTTTATGATCTCAAGAAAGAAATAGGTTGAAATGTGTAGGAAAGAACTGCTGATGCTGGGGATTCTTCAGTCTGATGAAGGGTCTCGACCAGAAACGTCACCCATTCCTTCTCTCCAGAGATGCTGCATGTCTCGCTGAGTTACTCGGCATTTTGTGGCTACAATAGGTTGAAATGTTCTCTTGATCTCCTAACTTTGGTGAGTACCTTTGATTTCTGCAAAATAGTCACGTGTCATTCAATCATTCATCAGAAATCATCAAGTGCTGTTTAATTTTGCAAATTTATAAAATGCAATTTTATTTGTAAATCCCATCAATAATATAATGCTTAGTTTCCCATTGTTTAACAAGTGTAAATAATGAATTAAAACACAAGATCCACCATGTAGGTATGAATGCTGAACACTTTAGTAATGACTGATTTAAGAAAAACTCACTTGAACCATAAATTACGAATTCCGTATTCCTGTACTGGTAAGTCAATTGTGCAGTTTGGTGAACTGTACATGTGGTGTGGAGTATGGCGATGACCTCTGACTTACCAACAGAATGTGTGTAATAGGCCAAAATATTAATAAATGAAGCAGTAAAATGGGACCCATGTTGGCCTCGTCAACATCTGCATGTTGAGCTCTCAGCTACATGTCACTGGGAGTGGGGGATCCCTAAAGGACTCTGCACATTGCAGCAGCGGAAAAGGTTGCTAGGAAGAGGAGGGAGAAGGTGGGGGATGAGGGACATGGTGCTATCTTTTGTGCTTCAGCACTCATGGTGAGATAATCTGGCCCATTTAATTACCATGGTATGATTGGTGGTTACACAGAAAAGCTGGAGAAACTCAGCGGGTGCAGCAGCAGCAGTTCCCTCTTAAACACATGGTATGATTGGTCTCAGGCCACTGTAAAGTGTCCACTGGTGAATGGGTCAATGATTGCAGCATGCTCCTTAAACGTAATTTGAATGAAGGCACTATGATCAGTGTAGATAGTTGATTGATTTATACTTTATTGTCACGTGTACTTGGTACAGATGAATTCTTTGTTTTGCATACAATCCCTGCATACAATCTCTTTGTATGCAAAGAGTCAAACATATGGGTCATTAAGTTCTAGTTAAAACTGTGTTAACATAACACAAAATGAAGAAAACACTAGTGATGAATTGAGGAACATCACTTGCATTGAATGGCTGAATTAGTTATAACACAATTTTGATCGGGAACACGAAAAACATTTAAAAGTTATCTAGAAATTATCAAACTGAAATCCGTCTTGGAATAAAATAGCATAGGGGTAAATATTTTGTTTCCATGTAACCTCCTTGCTGTAATCTGACATCATTGTCTCTTCAGAGCACAGCTAATACTTTAACCACTCGTGGTAATTGAAATTGACAAACAATCGCCTCTAATGACACTTGCGCAATGATTTGGTATTGAAAAGTGAGATTAACAGACATTGTGCACAAGATCTATATTTGACGCTGCAGAACCTTGAAGTGCCATTATACGTTCGATATTCAAGTTTGTATAGGGGATTGATGAAATTTCCATTTCTCCTGGGAGTGGAGAGAACGTGTACAATGTGACCTGTGACATGACATGCAGATAATACAAAAATACGTGGAAGTACAGGTAGCGTAGAGAAAGCAGGGACTCTGTAGAAGGACTTGGACAAGTTGGGAGAGTGGGCAGAGAAGTGACGGATGGAATATAGTGTAGGAAAGTGTGGAGTCAAGCATTTTGGTTGCAGGAATAAAGGCATAGACTATATTCTAAATGAGGAGAGAACTCAGAAATTGGAGGTGCAAAGGAACTTGGGAGTGCCGGTACAGGATTCCCAAAAGGTTAATCTGCAAGTCGATCGGCAGTAAAGAAGGCTAATGCAATGTTAGCATTTATTTCAAGAGGGCTAGAATACAAAATCAGGGATGTAATGCTGAGGCTCTATAAGGTGCTGGTCAGGCTGCATTTGGAGTATTTTGGGCACCATATCAGAGGAAGGATGGAGAAGGTCCAGAGAACGTTTACAAGAATAATCCCAGGAATTAGTGAGTTAAGATAAAATGAGCATTTGACTGCACTAGGCCTGTACTCGCTGGAGTTTAGAAGAATGAGGGGAGACCTCATTGAAACTTACCAAATAGTGAAAGGCTTGGATAGAGTGGATGTGGAGAGGATGTTTCCACTAGTGGGAGAGTGCAGGACTAGAGGTCATAGCCTCAGAATTAAAAGACGTCCTTTAGGAAGGAGATGAGGAGGAATTGCTTTGGTCAGAGGGTGGTGAATCTGTGGAATTCTTTGCCACAGAAGGCTGAGGAGGCTGTCAACTGATATTTTTAAGGCAGAGGTAGATAGATTCTTGATTAGTACAGGTTTCAATGGTTATGTGGAGAAGGCAGGAGAATGGGGTTAAGAGGGAAACATAGATCAGCCATGATTGAATGGCAGAATAGTCTTGATGGGCCAAATGGCCTAATTCTGCCCCTATCAGTTATGACCCGATGACATAATTGTCGCATGTCAGTTGCGCACCCAATGCTGAGGTGAAATGTGTGCTTGGGATATTTTCCCAATGGGTTTGATTCCACCTAGAAATAACAAAACACAATAACATCTACAAATGCGTTCAATTTCTAGGCGGTGATTTTTCTGCCCCAATACTGACAGAATGTTGGATCACCTTTCGGTGTTTACAATTAGGTTGTGACTTGTGGACTGTTATGTCACTTAGAGACTGAATTGTCAAAATGTATATGAAAAGAATCCGATAATTTTGCGATCAATAATGTAGCGGAGCGTGGCCTTGCATCACCTGGCGCGGCGTTAATGGCCGCGGGACAATTACCATCGCCCGCCGGGGGCTTTGACTTTGACTCTGACATCGGGAGGGGAATGGGAAGTGCAGGGGAGAGATAAGTCTTTGCCTTCCATCACAGCGAGGGGGAGATGCGCTGTGATGGATGTTTGTGTAAATTGTGTTGTGTCTTGGTTCTTTCTTGTGTGTATGACTGCAGAAACAACATTTCGTTTGAACCTCAATGGGGTTCAAATGACAAATAAATTGTATTGTATTGTATTGTATAGCTATGGGTCATCTATATGACTAGGTGCTGAGAAGTGCTGAGGGTAAGGGAGTGAAAAAGTGAGTGAGCAGAGAAGAAATTATACTTGCTGGGGGACCTTCGCTAACTTTTCATTCTCCCCAACATCCCTTTGGAAGATGAAAAGAAGTCTTGAATGAGATGAATCCACGTTGGTCTGCATTTTCTAATGCTTATCTGTTTGCCACACATGGTTCTCCTTAACAATTTTTTTTTAAACCTCAAAATGTCTGCAAATCTAAAATTAAAAATAGAAAATGCTGGAAATTCACAGCTGTTCAGGCTGCATTTGGTTCTTCAGAAAATAGCTATAAAAAGCTCTACGCAATGTTTGAGAAATCTGTGAAAGATTTGTTTGCCAATTCTTTAAACCAGCAGACATGTTTTGTGCATCTGTAAACCAGCACTATTCTGAAAGAACACTAAGTCAGCAGAAAAACACCAGGCTTTCATGTTGGGCTTCTAATTACCCTGGAAAATCCACTGGCACTCGACAGTCAGAGTTTTGTTTCTAATGTTTTAAAGTATAATATACGTTTGCCACTTTGGGCACAAAATGTTCTTACAAAAGGCAATGAAATGAGCAGCAGATTATCTTTTGCAGTGTAGTTCAGGGTTGGAAAAGTAATGACCAGGAACAAATCCACTGCTCAAATTCAAAGTAGTCTTTTGCATTCAGAGCAGAGAGTTTAAAGTCCCATTCATAGGTCGGTTCTTCCAACAGCCTAACCTGTCTGGGCTGGTTCTTGGGTCTCTATTTTTCTGCTGGTTCTGAATTAAATTTTAATCCACAACTTTCTGACTCAGAAGTGAGATTCTTAACTGAACAACAAATGACATGTTTAATAAATCTCATGAAATGCACACTGAGTTAGCAATAGTGAAGAACGTCCTATTAAAAGCATGCACTTACTTGCCTGTGCATTGGAAAGTAGCTAGAAATGTCAGTCTAGTGGATTCTCCACCAACATTGTTATCGTAAATATTATAAAGATGTGCAGCACACGTACTGTGACCATTTCTTCCTCGTCTCCGAGATGTGTGCCTATTTTATCTGTAGATGGTGAGTTTCAAGGGTACCTCCCAGAGTAAAGCCATCATTTCAGGGCAGGGTCCATCGGGGCTTTGTTCCATGGCCAACCATCTTCAGCCGTTTCATCAAATAATTTCCTTCTGTCATGAGATTGGATGTTTGCTGATGATTACTAAATGTTCAGTTCTATTCGTAATTCCTTCAAAACAAAATATTCTGCGCCTGTATGCACCAAGATCTATCCATCAATTCTATCTATAATTCACAATACCTTGGGAATGCAGCCAATATAGTCAAGGACCTTTTTCACCCTGGTCATCCCCTCTTCTCCCCACTCGAGTCAGGCAGAAGATACAATAAACTTGAAAGCACATACAGTAGTCCCACCTCCCTGTGTTTGGCCCCTATACTTTTAAACTGATCCTATCCATGTATCTGTCCAAAGGTTTTTAAAAACTTGTGATTGTACCTGCCTCAATTACCTCCTCCTGCAGGTCATTCCATACACCCACCACTCGTTATGTAAGAAAGTTGTCCCTCGGGCTCCGATCTCTCCCCCATTGCCTTAAACCTATGTTCTCTGGTTTTTGATTCCCCCACTCTGGGTTAAAAAAATCATTTACCCCATCTATTCCTCTCATGGTCTTATATATCTCTCTAAGATCACCCTTCATCCTCTTGTGCTCAAAGGAATAAAGTCCGAGCCTGCTCAAACTCTCCCTGTTGCTCAGGCCCACGAGTCCTGGCAACATCCTCGTAAATCTCCTCTGCACCCTTTCCAGCTTAACACTGTAATTCTTATAATAGGGTGACCAAAACTGAATGCAATGCTCTAAATGTGGCCCCACCAGTATCTTTATGTTATCCCATTCTATCACTATAATATCTACCAGCTATCTGAGAAATCTGTGCTTTCTCCCTTTCTGGCCACGGGTGCACTCCAGATAACGTACTCTCTCGCTGTCTGCACCATCCTATGGAGTTTCCTCACTAAACCTCTCTGCCTTTCTAACTCATTTTCCTCTTTTAAGATGCTTCTTAAAATGGTGCTTTCAATCATCTGACTCTTTGCTCTATCTTGTCCATTAAATCTCTTGTGGGGTGTGTGGCTGTATTTACGGATTGCCATTTCATTTGATGCATTATATAAGGAGCAGTTTTAGTGATGGTTTATAAATATAAATTATTCTGTTAAGTGGCCAGCAAATACATTTTGACAAACTGTATAATGTTCAAAAAAAAATCCTGCAAAAAATCATTGGAAGTCTGTGGAATTATCTGCCTCAAAGGGCGGTGGAGGCCAGTTCTCTGGATAATTTCAAGAGTGAGCTATATAGGGTTCTTAAAGGTAGCAGTCAGGGGATATGGGGAGAAGGCAGGAATGAGGTACGGATTGGGGATGATCAGCCATGATCACATTGATTGCCGGTGCTGGTTCGAAGGGCCGAATGGCCTACTCGTGCACATATTTTCTATTGTCTATAACAGTGGTTCTCAACCTGGGAGTCGTGACCCCCCCCTCATCCCTATGGGGGTCATTGGGGGCTTTGCCTGGGGTCATGAAGGGAACACAAATAACATATCAATTTGTTGAGCCCATGTTTAGAAACCTAACAAAGGTACATACCACATACAGTATTTTGTTCGCGTATGTGCGTACTGGTGCCAAAAAGGTTAAGAACCACTGGTCTAACAGAACAAAAATGTCATCAAATTATTGGATATCAGAGTGAACAGGCATGGAAAAGATATGTAAAAATAATCCCTGTAAATGAAGATGAATGACAGAAGGGAAATGTGCAAGAGAACTGAGGAAACAGCTGAGGTCTCATGACCCGAAGTAACTTCCGTCATTCAATGGTTTTCATCTCTATTTATAAAGAAGCCTGCTGGCAATTCCATTAACTCCAGCATTTAATGGTTTATTTAAAAGAGCTTGGCTAAATAATGCAGGATGTCCAGTTCTTAAGAAGTGGAGTTCTGCATGGAGAATACGGGACTGAAAATCCCTTAAATAATTTTAATTGAGAGCCATTCATGGCAGAACATTGCAGTCATGACAGATCATCTATCTGGTTTGAAATCAGCCAGTATAGCATGAATTTTAAAGGCATAATGCTTTCTGACGAACAAACCTGACAAGTTTTACTTCAATTAACCATCTGAATTCAAGTGCAATGGTTAGCAATTACAGAAACTGCAATTATTGTTTTGTTTTAATGGTTCTTTCATTTCACATTGTAAAGATGTGTAGTGAACTATGCATGCAATAAGCAGCAGTCTCATTGTGCACTAATTTGGTTGGATTTCTGCAATTTGGGCCAGACATTAGTTCAGAAAATGATAAATCTATGAATGAATAGTTCAGTTCTTTCACTAGTTCAGTTGAAATCGAAATCATGACAACTTCAGAAAATAAGTAATATTAAAAGTGCACTTGTAAGATTTTACTATGTTATAATTCCATTTTTGTCATTGTTGATCGCATAATGCTTTCAGACTTGACCAAACCTGAAAATTACAATGAAGTATGTAACTGCTGATAATGGGAATCAAGTTAAACAGAACATAAAGAAGACAAGAGAGACTGCAGATACTGGAATCTTGATCAAAAAACAATCTGAAGTAGGGTCATGTCCTGAAACACCATCTGTCCATTCCCTCACACAGATGTTTCTGACCTGCTGAGTTCCTCCAGCAAAAAACGTCTTCTGGAGCAATTCAGCAGGTCAGACAGCATCTGTGGATGGAACTGGGCAGTTGGAGTTTCAGGTTGAGACCTTTCCTCTGGACTGAAAGAGTGAGGGGGCAAAGCCAGTGTAAAGAGAGGGAAGATGGGAAGAACTGGCATGCGGTAAGTGGATCCGTATGCAGGGTTGTGTGTGTGTGGGGGGGGGGGGGGGGGGGGGTAGGGGGGGGGGGGGGGGGGGAAGGAGAGAGGGTTGGAGGGGAAAGAGAGAGGCGTGGGGACAACTACACTGGGGCCAGATTGGTGGAGGAAACTGGAGCTGAAGGTGATGTAATCTGGTTGGAAGAGAAGGTAAATGAGAAGGGGAAGGGGTCCAATGAGAGGAATGTGTGGGTGATGGGCAGATGTTGTGGGTGAGGAAGAAGCTGGGTGAAGAGTCAAGTATTGGAAAGAGGGTTTCATGTGGGAGATTGAGAGTGGATAGAAATTCTTGAGAGGGGAGAACAGGTTAACTAGTGAATTCAGTGTTCATGCCATTGGCTTGTACAGTAGATTACTGAATAGGATTATGAGATACTGTTCCTCAAATTTGTGTTTTACCTCACCCTGGCAGTGGCGGAGGCTGGGGCAGGCAAATGTGGGATGAGCAGTAATGAAGTGTGGGAATGGGCAGGAGTAATGAAATGGCCAGAATCCAACAGTTCTAGATGGCCATGATGGACCGAGAGCAAATGTTTGGCAAAGTGGTGACTGAGTGTGCTCTTGAGGAAGAGGCCACCTCGAGAGCATCTTTTGCATGGACAAGGTTAGAGGATGTGGAAGTGAATATCTATCTCACCTGGAAGGGCTGTTTGTGTCCCTGGATAATGGGCAGGGTGGAGGAGTAGGGATAGATGTTGCACATCCTGCAGTTGCAGGGGAAATACCTGGGGTTGGGGATGGACGTGAGGAGGGAGGAGTGGATTGCAGAGTCATGGAGAGAGTGGTCCTTGTGGAAAGTAGGGAAGGGTCTGGAGCGGAAGATGTCCCAAGTGATGGGTCTGTGTAGTAGCTGGCAGTTAATAGCTTGTAGATGGGAAACTGCCTGACCATCTACATCTGAAATAAACAATGATAGGAAATATTAAAGAGAGATGAAGGCTACTTTGCCTTTTGACTCTTGATTATGAAATTGTGCAGTTGTGATATGTTTTGATATTTTAAACTAGTGCAATGTCTGAAAACGTAATAGTTATTGAATCGTAAACTTTTAAACACAGTTTAGTGTTCACAGGATTACCCCAGTGTCTTGATAAAAACATTGCACTAAGGAATTGAACTGAAAGCCCTAAATTTCATCTCTGATCACTACTTTGTTTTGGGTCACAAATGGTTAACATTTGTATGACTACTTTCAGCGAAAGGGCATAGAGAAAATCGATTAAAGATTCCAATAATCACAGATAGTTAATGCAGAGAAAGCAGCTGAGTGTCTGTGAAAAACAGCAGGTTGTGCCAGGATGTCTCTTGAATTTTGAAGAGTGTTTTGCTCACTGATGAATTGATGTCATGCAGCAATAATATTTAATATTTTAAGGTAACAAAATAACAAAATGTGGTGATTAAAATACAAAATGTCCATCAGATCATGTAATGTAGTGTTTTTAACTCAATACTATAAAACCCCTTGGAATAAATGAGATGAGCATTAGGAACTGAATTTGTTGGAGAGCAAATTTACCTTCCTCAGCAGTTACTGCAGAATAACTGTACATTAATCTTGTAACTGCATTTCACAATTTAACAGCCTCTGAGAAGACAAGGGGTGTGCACAATATTAGTGGCAGGAAATTTGATAGTTCCTTCAGACTCATTCATACCAGTTATTAAATCATTTGTGGTTCCCACTGGCAAGATCATTATTGCAGTAGAATTCTCCTCAAAAAGATAAGCGGAGCACTTGATTTAATAGCAAAGCTTGTAAATTAAATTTGTTGTAAATGCAGAGTTTTGCAATCAATTTAAAGTAATATGGTGCAATTGATTTAGGATATCATTGATGGATACTGCAAGATAGATAAGGCTTGAAACATTATCTTCCACCTTTGGACTCTCATCAGTGCAATGAAAGATTATCAAATCCTTTGTACTGCTGAATACCTGAAGGGCACTTGCACTACTTTGTGGATCATCTGTCCTCACAGATTATCATTATGATAGTCCTTCATTTTTTAAGATTCACTCAATTGATGGATATCACTAAAAGGACATTTTTATTGAAATGCCTACTTACCCTCAAGCGTGTAGTGGTGAATTGAATTATGTTCATACCCTTGTTTGCTTCGCTGCCACATCCATCAATACTTTCCTTCCCCATCCAGAAAAGTGATTTGGAATAACCGACAAAATGATGAATGGGAATGATGTGATTCCATTGCAATATGGAGTAGACAAAATGAGGGAAGAGTAGTGATAATTGAGGGGCTTATTCCCTGGCAACATCCTAACATCAGAAAATGAGTTTAGAGGAATGTTAAAGAAAGTACAGTATTTTTTTTTTTGTGATCTTAAAATTATTGCTGTTGATGGATTACTATAAATACCAATACAAAGGAAAGATTGAAACCTGTTGCATAGTTGAGTAATTCACGCCTAAGTTTTATTGAGATTCAGTCAGCTTCTGCTAAACAGGGGAATCATAACCGAGTTGCATTCTAGCGAACTCAAATCTTTGAAAAACTGCATATTCATCAGCTGCTATTCAAGAACTAGATTTAAAAATTTCAGCCAGAAAATTAAACAAATCGTAACTTGTACATACACACAACCATACAAATTTGCTCTAAAGTTGTGACTTTTTTTAAACCACCATGCTTTTTTCCTTGACTGAAAGCTACATATTGTTCTCAGACACATGCTGAAAAACAAGGAGTCTTGAAAAACAGCTTGTACCGAAAGCGTAAAGTTCTGCGTATTGTGTCACAGTGGGTCTATCTTTACAGGACATTATTACGAGAAGATGAAAATACTAAATTGCTTTTTAAGGTAGGGTATTTTAAAATTTCTAAAATATTTAGTATTTTATTTACAGTCTTCATGAACAACATGCAATGCTTGTCCCTTTGTGCTACAGAAACTTTATAGGTGTGTGCTGGATGATCTTTTTGAGTACCCGAGTTTGGAGAAAGATTTGAAAGAACTCCAGAGCCTGTTTCGGACACCTCGCAGACAGTGAGTATGACAGACATGCATGTCCTGTCTAGTGCTGCTCTATTTACTGCCCTTGAGATTCATACAGTTAACAGGACGTGGCTGTTAAAGTACTGATTATGGGAGAAGAAAGAGGAGAATCATGATACATGAGGCACTCATTCCAGGACAACATGCTGCCAACAGAATACTGACAACCTTTGTTTGGTGATATTTACTACCCATTGACTTGGTACAGAATTTCCTGAAATTAATATGCGTGGTTGCCTATTAAACTTGCTCCGGGCTTGCACTTGGCACAAGTTCCCGAATGCTAATTCCAATCCTCATTTATAGCCTCCAGCTCCAGCTGCACATGTGGCCAATGTTCTTGACCTCTGACTCCAGCCAAACACCCGCTTGATGTTGCCGACCTAGTTCCATATAACAATTACAGCACGGAAACAGGCCATCTCGGCCCTTCTAGTCCGTGCCGAACACTTACTCTCACCTAGTCCCATCTACTTGCACTCAGACCATAACCCTCCATTCCTTTCCCGTCCATATACCTATAAAATCAAACCTGCCTCCACCACTTCCACTGGAAGCTCATTCCACACAGCTACTACTCTCTGAGTAAAGAAGTTCCCCCACATATTGCCCCTAAACTTCTGTCCCTTAATTCTCAAATCATTGTTTGAATCTTCCCTACTCTCAATGGGGGAAAAAGCTTATCCACGTCAACTCTGTCTATCCCTCTCATCATTTTAAAGACCTCTATCAAGTCCCCCCTCTTAACCTTCTGCGCTCCAAAGAATAAAGACCTAACTTATTCAACCTTTCTCTGTAACTTAGTTGTTGAAACCCAGGCAACATTCTAGTAAATCTCCTCTGTACTCTCTCTATTTTGTTCACATCTTTCCTATAATTGTGCACCGTACTCCAGATTTGGTCTCACCAATGCCTTGTACAATTTTAACATTACATCCCAACTTCTATACTCAATGCTCTGATTTTTATAGGCCAGCACACCAAAAGCTTTCTTTACCACCCTATCTATATGAGATTCCACCTTCAGGGAACTATGCACAGTTATTCCTAGATCCCTCTGTTCAACTGCATTCCTCAATTCGCTACCATTTACCATGTATGTCCTATTTTGATTTGACCTACCAAGATGTAGCACCTCACACTTATCATTAAACTCCATCTGCCATCTATCAGCCCACTCTTCCAAATGGCCTAAATCTCTCTGTAGAATTTGAAAATCTACTTCATTATCCACAACACCACCTATCTTAGTATCATCTGCATACTTACTAATCCAATTTACCACACCATCATCCAGATCATTGATGTACATGACAAACAACAGTGGACCCAACACAGATCCCTGAGGCACCCCACTCGTCACTGGCCTCCAACCTGACAAACAACCATCCACCATTACTCTCTGGCATCTCCCATTCAGCCACTGTTGAATCCATCTTGCTACTCCACCATTAATACCCAACCATTGAACCTTCTTAACCAACCTTCCATGAGGAACCTTGTCAAAGGCCTTACTGAAGCCCATATAGAACAACATCCACTGCTTTACCCTCATCAATTTCCCTAGTAACCTCTTCAAAAAATACAAGAAGATTAGTCAAACATGACCTTCCAGGCACAAATCTATGTTGACTGTTCCTAATCAGACCCTGTTTATCCAGATGCTTATATATATATTATCTCTAAGTATTCTTTCCATTAATTTGCCCACCACTGATGTCAAACTAACAGGTCTCTAATTGCTAGGTTTACTCTTAGAACCCTTTTTAAACAATGGAATAACATGCGCAGTACACCAATCCTCTGGCACCACTCCCATTTCTAATGACATTTGAAATATTTCTGTCATAGCCCCTGCTATTTCTACACTAACTTCCCTCAATGTCCTAGGGAATATCCTGTCAGGACCTGGAGACTTATCCACTTTTATATTTTTCAAAGGTGTCAGTACTTCCTCTTCTTTTATTCTCATAGTTTCCATAGCTACTCTACTTGTTTCCCTTACCTCACATAATTCAGTGTCCTTCTCCTTGGTGAATACCGAAGAAAAGAAATTGTTCAATAACAGTCACACACTCTGTCCCTATTCATGATGACTGGCTCTGTCCGCACACATGGCCCATGCTTCTGACCTCTGCGTTGGCTGCATATACCTACCCAATGTTGCAAGCCACTGACTCAATATAATAAAAGCAGCTGGAAGATAACCCACCCATGCCTTCTGAAATGACAGTGTCTCCTACTCCAATGTCAACAAACCTTGTATGGCAGTGGAGCTGATCTTCAGGGCTAATGGGAAACTGTTCATCCAACAGTGAATATACTTCACAGCCACTGACTCCCAGCAGACAAATGCAATATGCAGATGCTGCTTGCATTTCTGCACATTCAGATGCCATGCTCAGATATCAAGCTCCTAGCTTCATTCCTACATGAAGACCTCAATCGAAGCTCAAAACTCATGGTCTGCCGGGCAGATGTGATCCCTGCCCGCCTCTATGCTTCTGCCACATAGACAACAGAGAGCAGACTCCACATGGCCCATAAAATATGCCCCCAAACCTTACCTCTGCAAAGTACTCCAAATTCATTAACCAAACCAACATCAATTATGGAGTCATACAGCATAGAAACAAACAGGTGTCTGAAGAACAGTCTCGACCTGAAACATTACCCATCCCTTTTCCCCAGAGATGCTGCCTATCCCACTGATTTACTCGAACATATTACTATCATCGCTAGACGCAGGCCTTTTGGCCCAACTTGCTCATGCTGATCATCGATAGAAACAGGCCTTTTGGCCCAACTTGTTCATGCTGATCAACATGCCCCAGCTAACTAATCCCACCTGCCGCATATCCTTCTAAACCTTTTCTATCCATGTACCTGTCCAAATGATTTTTAAATGATAATAGCAGCCTCAACTATCTCATCTGGCAGCTGTTTCCGAATACCAATCATCCTTGTGCAAAAATAAAATTGCTCCTCAAGTTCTTATTGCATTCCCCCCCCTCACCTTAAACCTATGTCCTCTGGTTCTTGATTCCCATACTCTGCATAGAAGACTTTGTGCATTTACCCCACCTATTCCTCCCACTGAGGAAAGATGGTGTTAAGCTGGAAAAGGTGTAGAAAAATGTACAAGGATTTTTCCAGGACTCGAGGGCCTGTGCTATAGGGAGAGGCTAGGATGTTATTCCTTGGAGCGCAGGAGGATGAGGAATGATCTTATAGAGGTATACAAGATAATGCAAGGAGTAGGTAGGGTTAATGCACAGTCTTTTGCCAGAGTAGGATTGAGAACAAAATGACATAGATTTAAGGTGAGGGGGGAAAGATTTAATAGGACCCTGTGGGGGTAACCTTTTTTACACAAAGGGTGGTGGGCATGTAGAACGAACTGCCAGTTGAGGCACTAGAATAACATTTAAGATACATTTGGACAGGTACGGATAAAATGGGTTCAGAGGGATATGTGCCAAAAGCAGATAGGTGGGACGAGTGTAGATTGGGCGTGGGCAAGGTGGGTCGAAGGGTCTGTTTCTACGCTTCGTGCAAGTTAACTGGCTACCCTCTAGACATAATGTATGCAAAACTGTATAAGCAAGAAAAGGATATTTGAAATATTCTAAATTAATTTATATTTGTTTCAGCACCATTGATGACTGTTCACCGCACAAGAAGGTAATTTTTTAATAATTTATTTAAGGTTGAAGCTTTTTTGCATTCTTTTGCAAGACTATGAAAATAATTAGATAACTAATAATATCTTTCTCCAAAATATCATGATGATGGTGTTACTTCATGCAACACATTCATTCTTTCAAGGGTGAAGTCAGGGAGAATAGAATGTAGCAGAGGAGCAAAGAGGGTCTTTCTCATTTAACATTTTTAACATCATGCAATGATTTATCAAGATGCATATAATATCTGAATGCAGGCAGCTCCATTATGAGGTTTCACCGAGTCATACACCTGTACAGTGTAAAGTCAGGCCCTTCGGCCCAACTTGACTACGTTGACCAAATTGATATTCTGGGCTTGCTCCAGTTGTGAGGTTTTGGCCCATATTCTTCTAAAAATTAAAGCATAAGAAGCTTTATATCAACATGAAAGTCTTACAAGCTAGATTTAGAGTTATTGCTGAATCTGAGCAGAACAAAATAAACTGAGATCAGCTTGCAGTAATGCCACCATAATAGTATGAACATATCTCAAAATAATGAACGGCATTATTCACTTACTTCTATTGTGTCTCTTCTCTCAGTGGACATGTTTTTCCACGAGGTTCGCTGGTTTCCTCACATCTCAAAGATGTGCAAGTTGGCGGGTTAATTAGCCATTGTAAGTTTTCCTTTGTGCATAGATGAGCAGCCTGCAAATAGAAAGAAATACCCCCTCCAAAGATATGATCACCATAATCTAAGATGCAATCTAAGTTCAGAACTGGTGAAGTGTTGCACTCTTGGGGTGACATCTTTTGAATGAGGTATTAAGTTAAGGCCCTTCCTGCCATCTCAATTGTACGTAAAAGGTCACGTGGGTCATTTTGTGGTGAACTATTGCCAATATTCATCCTCCAAACAAGTCCACTAGAATAGATTATTTAATCATTATGATACCATTGTGCTGAAATTGGATACTTCTGACATTACCGCAGTGATCACACTCAAGATTAATTTCATTAATTGTGTTGAGATACCTTGAATGGGATGTGTAAGGCAATATATAAATTCCAGTCCTCTCAACTGATGTATCAGATTTGCTGCTATTGTGCATGTTCTCACTGTAAACATGTGGTGCCATCAAATGCTCCGGTTTCCTGGCACATCCCAAAGATGTGCAGGTTGGTGGGTTAATTGGCCACTGCAAAATTTCCTTCATGTGCAGATAAGCAGTAGAATGAGGAGTCATTTGATGAGAAAGTGGGAAGAATAAAAATGTGATTAATGCAGGATTAGTGCAAATGGGTGATTAATGGTCAGCGCAGAGTTGGTAGGCCAGAAGCCATGTTTCTGTGCTGTATCTCTCAATTACTCTGTGGCTCCCTGATCGTGAAATAACTGCACCAAAGATTTGAATTTATACGTTAGCTCACTGTACAAAGAAACCTATTTATACTGCATATTTACGTCAAATAATAACCCATTCTTGCCAATGATATGTGCAGACTAGCCTGGATTAGGAATTGGATCAAAGCAAACACGCAGTCTCAAATAATAGACATTAAAACCATACCTTAGACTACCAATCAAGGGATTAACTAATAAGTATAATTAAATAAGTTGCAGTTTTTCTTTAACCACTGTTGCACACTTACAGCGCTCAACTACTCAAATGAACTCATGTTTATGATGATAATTGCCTCAGGAATTTCAGTCTGTTGATATCAGGTCCATTAAAATTCAAGATGTTGAGCTGGCTGAACACATTTTTGCTGCTCTCATTTAATTTTATTCCACAAAGTTTTAAATTATTCCCCAGATATTAATTTGTAGCGATAAGTTGTCTGCAATGTAATGATTCTTTTTCACATTATAACCTTTCATGTTTGTAGCTTATTATTTCAAAGGTTATTTTGTCATTGATCAATTGTTCTTTAGTTATCATGTTAATCTTTGTACCAGCATTAATTGTTGCAAATCTTATTGACATTTTAACCTGCAAGATGTGCATTTTTATATTCATTCAGTATGCTAGAGCTATGAGCACATCAGTCTCATTTGCATATTTTATATCCTTGAATAATAATTATAGGTAGATATAGGTAAACCAAGGGTTCCTACATATCTCTGTTATAGAAGTGGCTTGGAATTTGTTGTGGTATTATAGATTAACAATAGTGGTGTGGAGAACTGTTTGATACTTTTTTTGTATTCATTGTAAAATTGTTCATTAATATTCAAAACAATAATTTCTCATCTCAGAATATGAAATAATGTACATGGATAGGAATGGCATACAGAAGTATAGGCTTATACAATTAGATGAAGATAGATAAACATGAAATATAAACATGGACCATTAGGACAAATACCATCCTTCTAAACTGTACATAGAAACATAGTAGGTGCAGGAGCAGGCCATTCGACCCTTCAAGCCAGCACCATTCAATATAATCATGGCTGATCTTCCAGAATCTTACATTCTTTGTAATTCTATGAAATGGTGCATTGTTTTTCTATTTAGTATTTTTTGTCAATACTGAGCATTATCAAAAGACATGGAAACCAATTAGCTAATGTTATTGAACTATTTGGTGTCTATTGTCATCTGATGAGGTTCAGTATTGACAGTGCTTTTGCCATCTCACAATGGAGTTCCATGAATGGTCGCCAAATTTGAATGAAGATGTAATCCATCTGGATAAATCTTCAGATACTGTAGTTATGAAAAGGAAAATTTGAAAATATATAGTTTTATTGACAAAAAAATGAAATGGGAAAACAAAATACACCAATTTCACGGAATTAATAAAATGAACTGATAGTCCTTGCTCTTTGCAAAAGGACTATCAGTTTAGCTTTTTCGAAAGACCAGCAGAGGCAAAATTTGTTGAATTGCCACATGTTTGTGTTACAGAATTCCATTTGGAAATGAAGAGATGACATAGTGAAATAGATAGATGATTAGAAGGGGAGAAAACAAAATATGAAGCACAAAATAATTCACCAAAGGATGGTGCTACCATTTAAAGAAAGGTTGTATCTAAGTGGAGAATTACATATATGATAATGTGATGGTTAATGATAAAATCAGGAGATGTATATAAAATGTAGTTGAAGGGAGAAAGGACTAAAGGATGCGGGGAAAAAAATCATAAGCTGAGGCAACAACATGGGCAACAAAATTTTGTCTTGCCAACAATTAATCTTCTATTATATTACTAAAAGTCTGTTCTTGACCGGTTTTGGCCATCTGTGCTGCAATTTCCGAGAGAACGCCGCCACCTACGGCCGTCATTTTTGGCCATCTTGCTCAGAGCCCCCCTCCGCCGTATGTGTGCTGAGGATTTTTCACGTTGATGAAAAATGACAGATATTAATGTTTTTACAAAATTTCCCATTCTCCCTGCTGCCCCTGCTGGCGGCAGGGGGGAGGGACTATAAAACCAGGAAGTGGTGTGCCTCACAATCTCTTCAAGATGGAGGAAGGCAGAGGGTCTGAGCTGTGAATAACACTGAACACATGTCTACTCAAATGTAAGTGTCCTTAGTGGTTCTAAAACGCTTGCAGAATGTGTCTATTGGTTCTAAAATGTTTGCAAAAAGTGTCTATTGGTTCTAAAATGTTTGCAAAAAGTGTCTCTTTTGGTTCTACAATGCTTGCAGAATGTGTCTTTTTGCAAACCCTCTCCTCTCCCCCCCTCCTCTCCCCTCCCCCCCCCCACCTGCCCCCCCCTCCTTCTCCCCCCGCCCCACCTCCTCTCCTCCCCCCCCCCCCTCCCTCCTCTCCCCCCCCCACCCCTCCCCCCCCCCTCCCCCCCCCCCCCTTCCCCCCCCCCCCCTTCCCCCCCCCCCCCCCCTTCCCCCCCCCCCCCTTCCCCTCCCCTCCCTCTTCCTCCCCAAAACCCCCTCCCCTCCACAACCCCTACCCTCTTCCCTCCACCCTCCTCCCTACCTCCCCCTCCCTGCTCCCCAACTCTCCCTCTCAGCACCCACCCCCTCTCTCCCCTTCACTCTCCCCTCTCTCTCTCTCCTCTCCTCCTCACCCACCTTTCCCCCCTCACCCACCCACCCTCCTCTCTCTTCTCCTCCTCTCCACCCCCCTCTCCCTCATTCCCCTCTCTCTGTGACTCTGTCTCTCTCTCTGTCTCTGCCCCTTCTCTCTCTGCCCTCACTCTCTACCACCGCCCCCTCCCCCCCTCTCTAGGTGTGACTGCGTTGGGGGCTATGCATCAGTAGATAGGGTGTTTATGGGGTAAAAGGAGCAAATTAATAATATTAATATAATATCAAGGGGGTAATTAGCATGAGTACAAGGGGGGGGGGGGATAGTTAGTGTGTGTGACGCGCTGCATGCCGCCTCCCCCCCCACAACCGCACGTTGGGGGAACAGACCCAACGGTTTGCCCTTGGTCTAGTTCTTCTTATAAATAAGAAAGTGAAAAAGAACGGAAAATAAGAACTTATTCATTGGCAGTTGATGTATTCAAACATTAAAAAGTCAATGAGTGGAGCCAATGGGGTGCATAAAGTTGAATGTGAGTGATATTGGTAGGTGAATTGGTGGGAATTTGAATAATTGCATTATTACAGGAATGGGTGCCTCAGGCTGTGAAGTGGTCTGTAGAAACAAGGAACTGCAGATGCTGGTTAATACTCCAAAGGGAGATAAAGTGCTGGAGTAACAACAGATTTGGCAGGAGAACATGGACAGGTGGCATTATGGGGTCAATACCCTTCTTCAGTCTGAACTTTACATCTGACTGAACTTCAGTCTGAACTGACTTTTAGTCTGAAGAAGCGTCTTGACCCAAAACGTTACCTATCCATCTTCTTCAGAAATGCTGCCTGACCTGCATTGGTGTGAGAAATGGTGTGATTCTGTAACCCTACCAACACGTCCAGAGAGGTGACACAGTGGTGCAATGCAGCCTGTATTACAGGGCAATAGATGGCAATAGAGTGGCACCAAGGCAAATTCCTTGTATGTATACAACTTGGCTAATAAAATGTATTCAATTCAATTCAAACTCTTGATCCTATATACAACTCCTTAAACCTAAACGACTGCAGTTTCCCTTTAAATTCTTCAGTTCAAAGTATGTGTTGCCTTCGCAGTCACTGACTTTAATTAGTCATACATCCCAGAGCTACAATGAAAATGGAAATGGATCTGCTCTCTGGTAGACACACTGCTCAGCTCAGCCTACTCACGTCTTTCACAGGCTTTCAATTTATGATAGACTGACTATTTAAGTGTTGTGAGGGATCTTCAAAGTGATTGCAGCACCACCTAGTGGTGTTACCTATTTCAGAAGCAGTAATACTGCTCGAGTTTGAAGTGATGTTGAGAGCTTTTGTCTAGTATTAAATCAAAATTTAGTTCCCTTTTTCTTTAACTGCTTACTCCTTCTTGAATTAATTTGTGCAAGATATATTTCCCAACAATTAACTTGGGAGAATAAGACCATAACATATTGTTAATTACTTGAAGTGAATTCAAAACTACCTTCAGGTTAAAATAATTTGTGGGGCAAAGAATGGAAAAGAGACTATAAAATGTTGAATTAAGATTAGTGACTGGTGTTGTATAATGGTGTTTGTCTTTTGTAATGGGGGCCTCTTGCTGTGATTTGTAGATCGCATAATAAGTTATTATAGGCCATCCCCGGATATCGAATGGTTTCCCTTTTTACAAACATCTCTTCAGAGTTTTAATATATGCATAAAAATCAGGAGAGAAAATAAATTTGAATGCTTTCCCTGCTTTAAATCTCTCACATACATTCCCAGCAGCTGTTTCCTTCTTCACCCTCCCCTCTCCTCACCTGTCTCCAACTGCCCTTTCTCTCTTCATTGTCTGCTTCCATCTACCACCCCCATGCCTGAGTCCCAACTCCACCTTTCCCTTCCCCCCCCTCCCCCACCTGCTCTATCTGCTCCGTCATCTTTCATCCCGCTTAGTCCGTTCATCACCTGCTGATCCTGTCTCGCGCTTCTCCATCTCCTTTTTATACCGGCTATCTTTCTTCTTTATTTTCTCTAGTGAGTTAAGGTCTCAACCCGAAACATGGATAATTCTTCCCCGCCGCCTTCTACCTCTGAATGCTGTTCGTCATGATGAGCTCCTCCAGCAATTTGTTATTTGCCCCAGATTCCAACATCTGTAGTCTCTTGTGACTCCCAAACACATTGTTGCCTTCCTTATCAGTGCATTGGTTACATGTTCCTAAAAGAGCAGTGTAAGGAATTTCATAAACTATGGGAACTGCAGTTGAAGACAGTTTCAAAAAGTATTTTCAAAATGTTTCTGTCAGACATGGTGGTCTATTGTAACAATACAATTCCACATAATTGCTTTTGGTTTGCAATAGTGGCACGATTAACAACATTAATCAATATACTGCATGTTTTATTTATTTACAGAATCCAACAATTTTCCATCAACTCAGTTGCAGAGAAAGATGGCTACAACCTAAACCATATGAAGCCGAGGAAGGTTAGTTGTAGAGGGGAAATCTGAAGACAAATAAAATACTCAATTAGAGTAATTGTTTATCCATTTCCCATCTGATCGAACTAGCCTTGACTTGGGGGATTTTGGGAAAAATTCACAATTCTTTTGTTAATTCAGCAAAGTATTTTCAGATTTCAGGCTTGGTACCAAGAGAACTCACATTTTCCAGATGGCTGTAATAATCTCATTTTTAAGACTATCTTGGTTAGGACAGATTGATAATCCCTGTCTCTATTAGGCATTGCTTTTTACATTTAATATTTGCACTGGAGGCAATGGTAAATTCATGTAATTAGTAAACGTTAATAAAGAATGCTGTTAGATTGTTAAAACCTGTCATAAAGCAAACACTGCATCCTGCAGGGAGGCCTGGATAGAGAATGTGGAGAGGATGTTTCCACCAGTGGGAGTGTCTAGGGCCAGAGGCCATAGCCTTAGAATAAAAGGACGTACCTTTAGAATGAATATGAGAAGGGATTTCTTTAGACAGACGATGGTGAATCTGTGGAATTCATTGCCACAGACGGAGGCTGTCAATAGATATTTTTAAGGCAGAGATAGACAGATTCTTGATTAGTAAGGGTGTCGGGAGTTATGGGGTGATGGCAGGAGAATGGGATTGAGAAGGAAAGATGGATCACCCATGGTGGCGTAGAACGAATTGCCTAATTCTGCTTCTAGAACTTATAAACTCATTAACATAAGATTTCAATGGTGGGACACAGGCGTTGACATCATTGTGTTACAAATACTGTGGCTATGAGATAATGCATTTAATTTATTACATCCACGTTATAGACTTCCACTGGCCACTACAACAGCAGGTTTAACATCAGAAGTTCACACACAATCTATGTTGGAATTAGGATCACTGCTAAATTGGATGCCACATATATTTAGTGCTTCTTAAGTAAAGTAGATGATTATTTCATCCTCTCGGGTATAAGAAGAGTGTTTTTGTAAATTGTATGAATATCGCTCAACTGTGATTTTTCAAATCTAAAATATAGTTAATCCTCCTTTTAACGGAAGCCGACACCAACAAAAAGCTGAATGAGAACTAATATAAAGTAATCTGTCTGACGATGGATGCCAGTCCTGAAGCACTAAGCGTTGTACTTTCACCCAGCCTTGCCTAACCTGCTGAATCTTCCATATTTACTGTATTACATGCGAAAGGAACGAGGCTGTAACACAGGGATATGTATCAATCTTTTCAATATTCCATGAATGTTATGTTTTCTTCCATGTATGATTCACCTGCCTATTTAAATTGGGTGGAAATTATTTCATTTTTTAATACAGCTCCTTTATTTATTTGTGCAGTTTTTTGCCGTGTATATTTGGCAGACCATTCGTATGTTAGCTTCCGAACCAAAATGTCGACATCAGCACAGGACATTCTTCACAGAGTGGCTGAGAAACTTCAACAGTGTGAAAATGATTTAATTCTGGTGGCAGTCACATCTTCCGAGGGTGAGTTTCCCTTTTGACATGCCAAATGCCAATATGTCTTAAAATGCCCTTTGAAATTGCCTGCCAAGCTACTTAGGTGCATCATTACCATTACATTCACACAGAAAGAATACAAATTGATGGATTATTCGGAAGGGAGCGCCGTTGACTATGGCAGTCTTTCGGCCTTTCATTCTTTTTTTTATTTAAATTTGTCAAAAAGTTTTGTTTTGGAGGATCTTGTAGTCTTTTTATG
This sequence comes from Leucoraja erinaceus, assembly GCF_028641065.1. Taxonomy (NCBI): domain Eukaryota; kingdom Metazoa; phylum Chordata; class Chondrichthyes; order Rajiformes; family Rajidae; genus Leucoraja; species Leucoraja erinaceus. Next base: position 93,219,380 of record NC_073378.1, read on the forward strand.
TGGGGGATGGGGGGGGGGGTGAAAACTGTTTTTCACATTCACTACCAGGTCGAGGATATGTCTGTTCTCCGAGCCGCATATTCGCCCCTCCTTGCGGCCTAACATCTGGATTGGCGCGGCCTTTCCTGTCGGAGATCGGCCAGATCTGCAGCAGCGGCAGAGCACTGAAGTACTATCGCGGAGCGGGCGATGCCTTAGTGGCATCGCCGTGTTGGAGCTCCGGAGTCCTGGGACAGCAGACTTTAACACCGTGGAGCTGTGGTTTGTGGAGCTTCCAGCCGCAGGCGGCACTGACTTTAACATCGCGGGGCCCTGGGATCTTCCGCCGAGGATTGCTGGGTTGGAGCTCCGCCCAGCTCAGACTATGAACTTCGGGAGCTAATGAGAGTGTTCTTCCGACGCCGGAGTTCCATCATCTGGCGAGAGGGACTGAACAGCGGGCCGCCGTTGCGGCAACTGCGGAGGCCTCAATAGAGGTGGCATGGCTGGAGAGAGAGGGCACATAGAAAATACCCATTCCCACCCAGCAAAGATGGCTGCAGCTTTACAGCAGCCAGCAAATTCATCCTTATCCATATCGCGCTGGTCTCCAAGATGCCTGTTCATTCTTAAGGGGTGTCCATAAGTTGGTTGTGTGTAACATGGAGAGGACCCATACTGAGTCTGGCACATATAATTTTTCAAATAACTGAATGACATCAGATTCACAGAACCCAGAAAAGTCCTGCCCATTTGCTGTTCTTGTGTAAAATGAAATGTGCATTTTCCAGTTGTTGATTTTTCTGGGTGATAAGAATTGGAATAGCTAAGTTGCCCATTTTTTAATTTGTTTCTCCCGTTTTCAGAAAGACATATTCTCCAACCTGATGATGTGTCAATTTTCAAATCTCTTCATCCCACCACCCGGATATTTGTTTGTAGAAAAGATTCCAACAACTGTTTGGTAAGATATAATTTCACACAAACTGTGAATCAACATTCCCGGTTTTGTTGCCTGCACTCTGATTTCTTTTGGATAATGCTGATATTTAGTAGCTGAGAATTTGTCTGTCTTCCAAACCGAGGGCAGTTATGACTTTGGACTGTATTACACAATCATGGAGAAGCAAGAAGAATGTGAGACCCTGGTCAATGCACAATTAGTCATAAACTCCCATTTAGTTCCTTCTCAACACTGATGCTGTTTTTGCCAAGTCTGTTGGGCTTGTTTGTGCGGCCCATATGAGTGTGACAACACATCACCCGTTTAAGATCAGTAAGTTCAGTTATTTTGTGGTAGTTGCATGAAGATGTTGGTGCATTACTTTAAATAGACTGACCCCTTATAAAAAGCATAGAGAGAACATTTTAGTAAAGCATTATTCATTTTTTGTTTTGATTATCCAGTATCATTGCATATAAATAAATTCCCATTATAATTTTATAATAGAGACACATACAGTAATTAATAGGAATTTTCTGTACCCATTCCAGTCTCCTACAGTGGAAAATGATGAAACATCACAAAGAGCCATACAAGTTCTTGGAATGAACACCTGGCATTTAGCCAACAAACTCACCAATTTTGACTGGGATTTGTTTAACTGCATCTGCGAGGTAAATGTTATATATTGAAGTTATGAAATCATTTATCTGCGCACACTGTATGTTTAGGACCTTCCCTGTTGTAAAGGAACATCTTGGGATGGAGGTTAGACTTTTCCTCAGCATTTTCAGAAACTTCAAAGTATCAACTATGGCACCTGATCGAAGCATGATATTTTTGTTCCCTTTCACAAAAAAACTGAATTAGCAGCAGAGGAGAAGATTTGATTGAACAAAATTATTCTGAGCTGAATGGATATTAATTTGCATGATCTACTACGTACCGTTCCATTATATTCTGTTAGAGACAATTCTGCCTTATTCAATCTTTACATTTGGAAGCATATTAAATGTTTAGATTGATGTGTGTGGGCGTGTTTGTTGGCCTCACCATTTTAACCCCAATTCCTCTCCCCAGTGTAACCACCAAACCACTCGCTCACCGACCTCCACTAGTGCCATACATTTGTTGACCAAGACTTCAGCCATATTGAGTATAGAAGCTGGGATGTAATGTTAAAATTGTACAAGGCATTGGTGAGACCAAATCTGGAGTATGGTGTACAATTTTGGTCGCCAAATTATAGGAAGGATGTCAACAAAATAGAGAGAGTACAGAGGAGATTTACTAGAATGTTGCCTGGGTTTCAACAACTAAGTTACAGAGATAGGTTGAATAAGTTAAGTCTTTATTCTCTGGAGCGCAGAAGGTTAAGGGGGGACCTGATAGAGGTCTTTAAAATGATGCGAGGGATAGACAGAGTTGATGTGGACAAGCTTTTCCCTTTGAGAATAGGGAAGATTCAAACAAGAGGACATGACTTCAGAATTAAGGGACAGAAGTTTAGGGGTAATATGAGGGGGAACTTCTTTACGCAGAGAGTGGTAGCGGTGTGGAATGAGCTCCCAGTGGAAGTGGTGGAGGCAGGTTCATTGGTATCATTTAAAAACAAATTGGATAGGCATATGGATGAGAAGGGAATGGAGGGTTATGGTACGAGTGCAGGCAGGTGGGACTAAGGGGAAAAAAATTTGTTCGGCATGGACTTGTAGGGCCGAGATGGCCTGTTTCCGTGCTGTAATTGTTATATGGTTATATGGTTATATTTGCCCCATGATCTGAAACTTTTACAGCCACCTTCCGTCACCACTTATGGCAACTCCTTCCCAGCTTAGTGTGCCAAAAAAATGCTGTGGCGTGCGTACCGAATGTTTAAAATAATTGCTGTTTCAATTGGTGTTCAAAATAATAGAAAAAAAATATTCAGGAGAGTGAAATCCAATGGTCAGGCCAGTTTGTTGAAGCTGAAAAAAAATGGTGTCCTGTCGGAACAAGGAAGTGATGGTAGATTTTACTGTTGTTAACATTCAGTCTTTTGCCCAGAATTCTGGAATGATGATTAGTTATAGAATCATACACCACAGAAGCAAGCCCTTCAACCCTCTCATGTTTTCATCTGCACTAATCTTACATTCTTTTTTTTAATTTTAAACAGATGAGAACAAAATGATTCTAGATGTAGTCTCTTTTAACTGAACTTGATTCAGATTCATAATTTGCATGCAAAACAAAGCAGCGGTAAAAAGGTAAATAAAGCAGGCGGTCTCACCCTCCACATTTATAGCCCTCATTTTATGGCGCACTTTTTGTCCGATACATTATGCAGGTGATCTTCACTCTGACCTCTCCCCCAATTATTCCAGCAGTTGTAGAACTGAAACATCACAGGCTGACTCCTTCCTTCCCTTCTATTCACACTCACTGGAAAAATAACTTTTGATGATGTCATAGGAAGAAGAGTTTATTGTGCAAGTCAGGAATTACTACAATTAATTAACATTTCCTCATCATCAAATTAGCTCATTGCAAGTTTGTGGTTTGTGTCAGCGAACACACTGCTTTCAAAATATGTTTGTTCGATGCCATAGCTTTAAGTTAATCTGCGCTCAGATCTTTCAAATGAAGGAATTTTTTTTCCTACTAAGTATAGGAAATCATAAACTGACAATGATGTAATAACAAGAAACAATGCAGATGCTGGTTTACCCACGAAAGGCACAAAATACTGGAGTAACTCAGCGGGTCAGGCAGCATCTATGTAGAATGTGGATTGGTGACATTTTGGGGAGGGATCCTTCTTTAGACTGATTGCAAGTTGGGGGTGAAGGGGGGGAGGAGCAAGGATGGGGGAGAAGAAAGCTGACAGAGAAGAGGGGCAGCAATAGGTGAACTCAGACAAGGGATTTTTTGATTGCGATAAAGGCCAGAGATGAAAAAAACAGGTCACCGCCCAACAAGATAATGAGTTGCAAATTGTGAAGCTTGAGGATAGTAAAATTCTGAATTGTGTAAGAAGGAATATAGGGAGAGGGGGACGTGCAAGGTCAGCCATGGTCCAGGGGAGGAGAGTAAGGGGGGTGAAGAAAGGGTGGGGTGAGGGGCTTGGGGGTGAAAGGGGAGAAGGAAGGTGACGGTCGTGGAAGTTGCCTAAAATTCAATGTTCATCCCATTGGGTTGTACCCAAGAGGAATATGAGGTGAGATTCCTCCAGTTTCTGTGTGGCCTCACTCTGGCAATGGAGGAGGCCCAGGATGGAAAGGTCAGTGTGGGAATGGGAAAGAGTTAAAATGGTTAACAACCGGGAGATTCCTAAGATCTTGACAGACCAAGAAAAAGTATCCAGCAAAATGGTTGCCAATTCTACACTTGGTCTCACTGATATACAGGAGGCGAGGGAGGAAGTTTCGGTACCAGTGTTGTGGGGAAGGAAAAGTATTTGGATAGGGGGTGGTTTGGGCAGGAAGGAGATGAGTGAACCAAAGAGTTGTGGAGGAAGTGATCTCTGTGGAAAGGGGTGGAAATGGGAAGATGAGACTAGTGGTGGGATCATGTTGGATGTGTCAGAAATGACAGAGGATGATGTGCTGAATGTGGAAGTTAGTAGGGTGAAAGATGAGGACCATGGTAACTCTATCCTTGTTGCATCTGGAGGGAGGGGGAGCAATTCCAGAACCACGAGACGAAGAGGAGATGTGGGTGGGATCCAACTATGATAACCGGGGGGAAACTATATTCACCAAAGAATGAGGACATCTTAGATGGCTTCAAACTGAAAGCCTCATCTTGGAAGCAGATGCGGCAGAGATGGAGGAATTAAGAGCACGGGATAGCATCTTTGTAAGAGACCAGATGGGAGGAAGTGCGGCACAAATAATGTTGCAGTCGGTAGGTTTGTAGTAGACGTCTGTCGATAGTCTGTCCCTGTAATGGAGAGAGAGAGAGATGCTCAAGGAGGTACCTGACAGTATTGAGATGGGCTTCTGCTAAAAAAAAATCAATGCCCAATAAACAAATAATTCCCTGGAAATTAACGAGAGCTTATTTTCCAATGTTAACCAAATGGTAGCAACAATCACTTTGCTAAGTACATGGATAATTGATCGTGTGATCTAAGCCCTGCTGCATCACTTAGAGGACAAAGTGCTGGCACTAGGAACAGTTCACTGGAACTATGAAAAAGGGATTGAATATATAATACAGTGGCCAACAGGTTGTGGTAATTCAGAGTTAAATACATTTTACAGCGATCTGTGTTTATTAGCCCTGTCACCTATATGTCGGGCACAGGTATTGGTACATTTTACAACAGTTTTGCTGAAATCCCTGTTCCTGGAGCATGTTTCACCACATAACATTTGTTAACTAAAATAAGATTAAACAATAGGACTTTTGTGAAGCTGTTCATGGAGTATTGCATGTAGTTCTGGTTGCCCCATTACATGTGAAGGCTCTGGGAAGGGTGCAGATGAGGCTTACCAGAATGATACCTGGATTGGGGTTTTTAAAGTTTTGTTTAGCGATACAGTGTGGAAACAGGCCCTTTAGCCCACCGAGTCCATGCTGATCAGCGATCACCCGTACACTAGTTCTATACTACACACCAGCGACATTAGCTACAGGGAGAAGTTGGATAGACTTGGATTGTTCTGTCATGAATGCTGGAGGTTGAGGGGAGACCTGATTGAAGCATATAAAAATATACACATACAAAGCAGACAGTCAAAATCTTTTTCGCTGAATGGAAAAAATCAAATAATAGACATCTTTTTAAGGTGAGGGGGGCAAAGTTTAAAAGAGGTGTGCAGAGCAGGTTTTTTTTTACAAAGGGTGGTGAGTGCCTGGAATGTGGAGTCGGGGTTAGTAGCTGAGGCAGATATGATAGTGGCATTTAAGAGACCTGGATTTAAGAGCTCTGGATGTGCAGGGAATGGAGGGGTAGCGATTATGTGAAAACCGTTGATTTGGGCTTGGCAACATGTTTGGCACAGATATTGTGAAATAAAGTGCCTGTTCCTGTGCTGTATAGTGTAAACTTAAACCCTGGGAAATGCATTGTTCAGAGAAAATTTATAGCAGCCCATCCTTGTAGGTGCTACTGCATTCGATAGCAGTGTGCCAAGTTTCGGAAGCAATACGCAATATAAAATATTCAAATGATGTCATACAGGAAGCAGGCATGGGAGTGCTATGACTAAACCCTGAGCAGAGTGAGTTATTGCCTCTGTACAAACAATGCTTTTGTTAATCTTGAGGACTCCATACCGGCATGGTTTCTAAATGGAACACTGGGAACAGAACGTGAATTTGTATTCATACTCCTGAGGTATTCTGTGCATTCTTCCTGTAGTAAACAGAAGTGCACATAATACTCCAAATGTGACCTAACCAAAGTTTTACACAACTGCAGCCTCCCAGCTTTTATACTCCATGCCACAACTTATGAAGCCAAGCATGCTGGAAGCCTTCTTTATCACCCTGTTCACTTGTTTTGCCACCATAAGAAGACAAAGACTATACCCTATCCCACTGTTTTGTTTTGTTTCATTTATTATTGTCACATGTACTGAGATACAATGAAAAGCTTTTGTTTGTGTGCTATTCAGTCAAGAAAAAGACTTTCCATTAATAAAAAAGACTGAATATGAATCTGACAAACAGATTCTTCCGTTCATCAATGCTCCTAATGGACCTGCCATTTACTATATATGTTCTTCTTACATTAAACCTCCCAAAATGTAACACCTCATACTTTAAACTGCATCTGCCATTTTCCCACCCAGATTTCCAATTGATTTACGTACTGCCCTCAACTCATCAAATCTTGTGTCATCTGCAAACATATAAATCAGACCACCTACATTTTTTTTTCCCCCCAGATCTCCAGTTAGAAACAACTATCTTTTATGATTAAGGCAATTTTGGATTAAATGTGACTCGATCTTCTGGATTAACCCACCATTAGGGTCCTTGTCAAATGCTTTACTGAAGTCGATGCAGACAATATCCACTGTCCTGCTCATCAATCATCTTCATCACTTTCTCAAAATCCTCAATTATAATTTGTGAGACAAAGCTATACTGACCATTTTTAATAAGCCCAAACTTTTTATTGCAAATATATCCGAAGAATCTTCTCAAATAGTTTCCCTAATAATGATCTACCGTTCACAAAGCCAAAAAAATCCTGGTTGTACCTGTTATACTTTTAAACAAAGCAACAACATCGGAAATCTTCAGTCTTCTGGTACCTCGGCCATGGGTAAAGAGGATATGGAGAACCCTCTCAAGAACCCAGCAATCTCTTTTGCTTTCCTCAATATCCTGGGGGTAGACTTCTTCAATCTCTGAGGACTTATCCACCTTAATGTTTTTCAAATCAACACCTCCTTCTTAATATTGACATCACCTGGAATGTCAACATAGCCCTCCCTAACCTCACCATTTCCTTCCACTTGGTAAATCTGATGCTAAGTACTTGATAAAAAACTCAACTACTTCCTCCGGTTCCATTCATAAATTCTCTCCTTTATCCTATATTGAAGCTACTGTTTCCCAATTTACTCTCTTGATCCAAAGATAAAATGCCTTGCGATTTTCCATAATCCTACTTGTCCATGACATTACATGGTCCTTGTTAGCCCTACTAATTATTTGTTTCTTTCCTGATTCCTTCATATTAATTCTAAGGCCTTGTCTGATTTCAGTTTACAAATACTTCACTTTTTTTTACTAAATTTAGAATCTCATCATCTAAGGTTCCTTAACCTTGCCATCTTTATTTTTCAACCTCACATAGTCCTTAACAGCATTTATGTCAGAAAGATATTGGGGTCCAAGACCATTGCTCCCTGAAAGTAGCAACACAAGTAGATAGTATTAAAGAAGACATGGTATGTCTCTTCATCGGTTGAGACATTGAGTATAAGAGTCAGGAAGTCAGGTGCAGCTTTATAAAATTACAGTTAGGCCGCATTGGGAGGATTGTGTGCAGTTCTCACAGTGCCATTACAGGAAGGATGTGGAGGCTTTGTACAGTGTGCAGAAGAGCTTTATTACTATGCTGCCTGGATTAGAGGGAATTAGTTATAAGGAGAGGTTGGACAGACTTGGATTATTTTCTTTGGAGCGTCGGAATATAGCAGTACCTCATTTTTCCAGATATTATTTCCTAAAGTGAGAAATGGTGAAGACCCAGGCTTACCTTTCTCCCTCAGACACAAAAATAATTTTCACTTGCACTTTATATGCAAGTGATGAATAAAATTGATATTAATATTGATATTGATAAAAAGAGATTGTGAGAGCTACTGATTACATTATTCTTGATTCCTCTTCTTTTGAAGTTAATTCTTCAGTGTGAAGAATCACAGAGATGGGAGGGGGAGGGGGTTGGGGGGGGAGAACAAAGATGGACCTGGCATGGGATACTTTGCAGCTTTCACTTGTGTCAGCACCCTTTATGTGGTGACTATTTGCATATGTTGGGTATGCAAGCAAAGAATTTCCCTGTGATCTGTCACATGTGACAATAAAGCATTCATTCATTATATTGTGCAACTAGATCAACAATTGTTGAACTGGGATGTGGAGTAATAGAATATTGAAAAATTTCACTTGTCTTTAAATGGAAGATTGAGATATTAATGCTCATTTAGCATAAAAGCCTTGTTTAATATGAAGCCAAAATTGGTGTTTAACTCAAAACTTTCTAACTCAGGCGTCAGTGTTACACTGCTGATGCCTATAGATATAATATATTCCAAAATATATATGAGGTTTCCAATAATATATTGTAATCAATAAAGTATTGAACAACAAAACTTCTTAATTGTTCTGTTCATATTTGACATTAAGCAATATATTTGCGTTTCGTAGATGTATTAATTAGTAATTGAGAAGTGTACTGAATTTGCTAAATTCTCTTTTACAGCAGGAACTGATTTATTACACTTTCCGCAGAGGGAACACCACTGCCAACCTTGACTTTTTGCTGCAACGGTGTAATGAGGTTCAGCTATGGGTCACGACTGAGGTCCTCCTCTGCAACCAGTTGTCCAAGCGAGTGCAACTTGTGAAAAAGTTCATAAAGGTCGCCGCACAGTAAGTGAAAATATTTGCCTGTACAAAGAAAACATGGAGGCATTAGCAGTGTAATTACCAAGGTCATGGTGATCTATTTGCAATGTTAAAGGAATACCATTCTTGGGTCGAAGATAGACAAAGTGCTGGAGTAACTCAGCGTGTCAGCCGAGCTACTCCACCAAAGGAGGTCTGAAGAAACATCACTCACCCTTTTTCTCCAGAGATGCTGCCTTGGCCCGCTGAGTTACTCCAGCATTTTGTATCTATCTTCAGTATAAACCTGCATCTGCAGTTCCTTTCTACACCATTTTTTGGGTCTGTATTTAGCAAAGCTTACTTGGAGAGATGGGGATAGGCAAGAACTGTTCAACTTTACAAAACAATCATTATTATATAACCAAAACATTATTTATATCAAAGCACTGCTTTCTCACAATCAAATTTAAAAAAAAGAGATATGCCCAATAAAGTGGAAATATATAAAGATTTATGACACTTTTTCTGCAATAACCAGGAACACACACAAAACTATTTAAAAACATACTGGTTATATTTAAAGATGATGAACTTTGACATAGTTATCTTTCTAATCCTATTTTCATTGAGTAAGCACTAGATTATAATCTAATTAAGACATTCCTTACAGGAAAGATATTGGTTGGGAAATTAATCTTCACTATGCCAAAACAGACAGCATTGTAATGTTGAAGGTTATGTTAATGTGAAGTGAAAGAATATTAGTCCAACGGCAGATGTCGTTTCCTTATTTTTTATCAATATATTCGTTTTTATTTCAATTTCACCTAAATGACATACAAAACAATAGAACATTATTCATTCTGGTGTGTAGTTTGATGATAAAAAAATGAATCAATTTTAAAATAAGGCTGTAACGTAACAAAATGTGGAAAAAGTGAAGGGGTCTGAATATTTTCTGAATGTACTGTAAATATACATTTACAAGAAGAGACTCCAATCTGCTAATAGTCTCAGTGTAAAGCAAGAGAGAACTACTCGGGTCAATGACAGGATTGCTGGCAGCTACTGCAATTCATTTGTTCCTCACCGTTCACAATTGCATTTCATATTTTAGGGGTCATAGAACCCCAAGTGACACATTTTGGAAGATATAGCTTAGTGGACAGTATGATGTATTGCTCAAAATGATATATTGCTGTCTGCACTTCGCTCAGCTTCTGTTGCTGAGGCATCAGCTTCCACAGAGCTGTGCTAGGTACTGCTTTGTTTGGCCACATGAGTAAAGTAAATATAAGCACATATGGGGAAGTACAGGAGGCCTCTGTGGTTGATGAAGAATATTAACTTGTGGTAGCTCATTTTAATCAACGATGAGGTCAGTTTTTATGACATTGGTCATCAATGTGGGGAATGTTGCTCCTAATGAAAACCTCCCTGGCAACCTGTCACCACCGTCACTTGAAAGTAAACGTGGAAGTTTTTGAGACTCCCCTTGTACAGGTGATGTTTCTCCTGGGTAACTAGCTTCTTTCTGCACCTTTCACTAAACCTAGGACATATAACCTCTGCCCTCCAAAATCACCAGTGCAGTCTTACTGTAACATGAAGAATGCTGGTGGATTTGCATTGGCCTCTGAGAGGTAGCTGGTGAGGTTTTAGCTGAGTGGTGATTGTTATTTAAAAAAAGTTAGGGCTTACACAAGGTAATGCTGTTGTTTAACTGGTGCTGTGCAATATTACAATCACTTTAGAGGTTTTAAGAATTGCATCAATGAGATATGCCTCATAATTTTAATGCCGATAAAATGAAACATATTAATTTCTATCGCTGCATGTTGTACAGGTGACTCTAATTGGGGTCGAAGCAGGTAACTGATAGTTTCTGGAGATCAGAATGTTAACCAATGATTTCCATCTTGATAGTTCAGCCCCCACCTACTGTGAGTGCCTCTTCTCCTATCCAATTTCACCAATACACTTTTCAGCACCCATTATCTAAAAATACTCAGAACATGGTGAAAAGCAATCCAATGATCTTCCTCATAGTTTGAATCTTCAAAGGAGTTATACTGATGTAAAAACTCTTTTTTCTTCAAACACAGAACTTGGTCATTAGCCCTTGGAGGAATGTCCTAAGTAAGATATATTGATCTCTTTAACACACATGAAAGAACCCATGATCAATAGAGAACAATTCTGTTTATACCAAGAATGGCAGTGAAGTCTGAGATGCAGGGAGCATCTGACATTATTGGAACATTATGTCAGCTCTCTGAGTGGTTCCTGACTATTTCCTGTGTTTACTTGCACGTACTAGATAATTTATTGTTAACTGTCAAATACAAAGATCCTTGTTCCTACAAATGTACTAATGATTGCCAGTTTAAAATTTGTTTAAGAAGGAACTGCAGATGTTGGAACAATCGAAGGTAGACAAAAATGCTGGAGAAACTCAGCGGGTGAGGTAGCATCTATGGAGCGAAGGAAGACTGAAGAAGGGTCTTGACCCGAAACGTCACCCGTTCCTTCGCTCCATAGATGCTGCATCACCCCTGAGTTTCTCCACAATTTTTGTCTACCAGTTTAAACTTGGCAATTTTAGTGGCTCCACGGAAATTACTTCCATCCCTTTCCTTACAGTATTTTGCTTAGTTATCGTAATTTATCTACTTATGCAGTATTCGGGCAACATCTCCTTATCCATGTCTTTTATCAAATCATATGAAGAAAGAATGGATAGACTCAGCTTGTACTCGCTAGAATTTAGAAGATTGAGGGGGGATCTTATAGAAACTTACAAAATTCTTAAGGGGCTGGACAGGCTAGATGCAGGAATATTGTTCCCGATGTTGGGGAAGTCCAGAACAAGCGGTCACAGTTTAAGGATAAAGAGGAAATCTTTTAGGACTGAGATGAGAATAACATTTTTTACACAGAGAGTGGTGAATCTCTGGAATTCTCTGCCACAGAATGTAGTTGAGGCCAGTTCGTTGGCGATATTTAAGAGGGAGTTAGATGTGGCCCTTGTGGCTAAAGGGATGGAGAGAGGGCTGATACGGGATACTGAGTTGGATGATCATATTGAATGGCGGTGCAGGCTCGAAGGACCAAATAGCCTACTCCTGCACCTATTTTCTATGTTTCTATAACGTTAAATTATTTAACAAAGTGAGGTAACCACAAACCGGAACTTCCACGTGTCAGCAGTGCCTTGGTATGCAACCTCGTGATTACATTATGTAATTACACTACAATATATGATTACATTTCTAAATATTACACATGTTTGGAAATTTGGATCAATGATTTAGTTATGGCAGCAAAGCATTGTGGGTGACTCTGACCCCTGACCCTGTGAATGTTGAATAAAGGGCAAGAACTTAAATTGGTAGGTTCACAAAACAGCCTGGATGGGGTTCTCTGTCTTGTGTCACACAGAGCTAATATTGTTGACAATCCACTTCAGTGTATGTACAATGTAATAGAAAATACGGGTTATTTGCAGACAGCTTTAATAGGGACATGCAAACTTTGTAGTATCTGGAAGATGACGCACTCTCTCAAAGTCCAGTTGATGTAGAGCATTGGAGATTCTGAGAGTAAGTGAACTCTTAAGGAAAGGAGTTAACAGAGAATGTTCTGAGGGAGCTCCTGTCTCCCAGATTTTCCAAACTTTTCTGGCTGTTCATGATTCATTCATTTTACCTGCCACCCCTCAGCGTCTTCTGGTCCCTGTCAGTAAATCGGTGAGCATGTTCCCTGCTCTCAACACTTACCACTAGTCGGGAAAGTGTTCCTGGGGTTTTTGTGCAATTCCCTTTAAATGTTGGCTTCTGAGATGAGGCTCATGGCCTTCAGCTGTGAAAAATGTAACTGGAATTTTACAGTGTCCCTAGTATTTCTGGAATGAAATTATACAAAGGAATCCAACATCACTGTTTTTTAAATGGCACTGTGCAATATCTCAATCTTTTAATCCTTGTAAAAAGGCATTTAGTTGCAACAATTATTTAATTTAAAAAAACATCACAGACCATTTTTTAAGCTCTGTATCTCTCTGCAGGGAAATATTGCATATTACACTTATTGACTTTTTGGGGGAAATTTTCAGTCACAAGCATTGTGCTGGGAGAACAAGAATCCCTTCTGGTACAAGGTTCCAGATTTTACAAAATGTAAACAAAATTGCTCTTCTCCAGTTTATCTGAGCAATTTTGAGCAATTATCAGAGATAATTGAAGATTGGTCACTGAAGAAGTGTAGTGTATGAAGTGTAGAAGGAGATAATGGATGGAAGGGATGGGGGAAAGGTTGGTTTCTATGATGCCAAAGGGTTTGGTTGATGTTTTGTGTCAATATCTTGGTTCAGGACTCGGGGATAATAACGGGGACTTAGCAAGTGGAGATTTTGCCCCAACAGAAAGCGGGTAGGAGATTATAGGAGCCCTGGATCTTTCCTGGTGCACCTGTTTTGTGATTGATGCAGTTTTTCTTTATTGCGCAACTAACACAAAAATCTAACATGGAACCATGTTCTAACTCCTAGCTGCAGGGCACTGCGGAACTTTAACTCTTTCTTCGCCATTATAATGGGTCTGAACAGTGCTGCTGTCTGCCGACTATCTCAGACCTGGGAGGTAAGCACTTGGCTGTTGTGAAGTGTCATTTCTCTGTACAACGTTAAGAAAGAGTGAACAAAGAAACATTATGGGATGCAGTGAGCAGTAGAGGGTTGTCTTTTGTTAATATGTGGAAACAGATCGTTAATGAGACACAGTCACAGCATGCCAGAAGAAAATGGAGATGCATCAACCATTGCATTGAATTACACAGCTTTTCCATATTATTCAAATGGGTAAGGTGCAAGGCATTATTTCAGAACATTTCCAGCAAAGTTCTCTTAAATTTGCTATTAATTATTTCCTTGAAATTTTGAGTAACGTTCCAACTTATACATTCATTTTTATCCCATTCTTAAACCAAAATACATTCAATGTTGTCAGACCAATTTGCTGAAACCCCTTGTGAAAAAGAAACACAATGTGCATACAATATAATCTTGGGAATTAACTACATCCTGTTCCTGTTCCCAAGAGAAAGGCTGAAAATGTGAAACCGACAATGGTTTTCTTTGGCCATTGCATCTTGTCAAAGCTGTTGTGAAGCATATTGATTGTGTGTCCTTTTGATGGAAGGAGCAATCCTGTGTCATTTTTTAAACAACTGACACACACTGCAGTAGGAAAAAATGAAGCATAAAATATGTTTATGATGTTGCCATTAACAGCGCCATGATTTCTGACCTAACGGTCCTTCCAAGTTTTAGGTGCAATATCACACTGCACCTCTCTCTCAACACCTCCATAAAATATATCAGGACAATTGTATGATTGGTGTTGAGCTGGAGAATAAAGAAAACCTCCCCCACCACAAAACACACATGAATCCAATTATCGCTTCTGACACTTCATATCAGTTTTTATATGCCTGGTACATGGAATAGTGGGCTCATGAATCAATGATGCAGGAAGAATTACAGACATTAAATATACCCATTAAATCCTGAGAGAGAGCAGATGGTCTGTTATTTGAAGAAACATTTTGATTATGTGCTATCATTTGACTAAAAGTTTCATATTGACATTTTTTTCTATCCTAGAAATTGCCTGGGAAATTTAAAAAGCTCTTCTCTGAACTTGAACATTTAACAGTAAGTCTCAGTACGTTGGACAATGCATAACACACTGATTAGAGTTTAGTTCTATGTTTGATGCACTGGTGGTTTTGAATTCAGAGTAAAGCTACGCACATTGGAAATTTAGGTGTTGTGAGCAAGAAAATTAATGGAAGGAAAATCATATAAGCAGAATGTCAAGGCTATAACTTCAAAATGTTTGGCACAGTGTCGCTATTAGAGCTGTTGTCAGAGAGCTGGGTTCAATCCTTAACTCTAGGGATGCCCGTGTGAATTTTTCACATTCTCCATATGACTGCATGGATACCCTCATGTTCTCCAATACTCCAAAGACATGCTGTGTGCCCACTGTAAATTGCTTTTAATTTAGTAGAATTTAAAGGCCGTTGGCAGGAATATAGGTTTAATGGTCAACACAGACTTATGAAAGGAAAAGTCTGTTCCTTTGCTGTATAACAATAGGCGTATGCCTGTAAAATATGTGGAGGATTTATGATTTTGCTACGTTGTAGCTTTATCTCCATTGGCAGGGCCTCTGACCAACTGGATATTGACAGGTGATCTTACAACTTCTCTGTTGAGAAGCAAGGAGAGGGAAGAATTACATTTCATGTTTTTCTTCACTCCTTACAATGCTATGTACGACAATGATCGCAACTTCTACTGAAGTGTGGATGGCCGTTGGCTCGCTAGAAGATCATCCACCCTTTGACAGGTCTTGTTTTTGGTCCTGCTGGGGGTCCACAGCCCCTTCACTTCACAAGCCAGATGGGGGAGAAGGTTTAGTCGCCAACTATCTGACCATGGAGCAGGTACATGGATTACATGGTACCGGTGGCGGGGGGAGCGATAAAGGTGAACATTTCTTCAATCCTTGATGTAGCCATCTCCCACCTTCATGAGAGCAGAATCTATCTCTCTTATGCCTCCTACACTTAGAACAATTGAAAATTCAGGAGTGGTGCCCCTCATCTGATCACCTTAATGTCTATGAAATATCAGTTGAAGTCCCAGAAAAAAATACCTCAGTATTTGTTACCATTTTTCCTGGACTTCTGCCGAAAAGAAATTGAAAAAGCAAATTAAAAAAATTGAAAGGCTGCAAATGGTAATGATTTATTATTGCAAAGTAATGTGTATAAATGGCATTGATTTAATATATTTCACATTTTTAGGATCCGTCTTTGAATCATAAAGCCTACAGAGATGCTTTCAAAAAGATGAAACCACCAAAAATTCCCTTCATGCCTTTGCTGCTAAAAGGTAATCTCAGACAGGACATTTTGGAGAGGGGGAGATGGGTTTGGGTGCTGGGGACAGGGAAGGAAGGTGAAGACCTAAAATTAAAACAAACCAAGTTAATGCTGTTTACCACGTTCGCAGATATGCCTCTGATCTGACATCATATTTTTCAAATTTAAGTGAGTTTTTGTGAATTACAAATTAGTCATCAAATATGAATTATAATATTCAATTTGATAAGCCTAACAAATCATGAGTATGAGGCATTTAGGGTGAGATGTTAACATTTAAAATACCCCAATCCTAACACAACCTACATTTAACCCACATATTTCTAAGTACAACAGGATGGGAGGCAGGTAGACAATGCAATACATCCAGTGCACTGTGTATAAAGCATTGATCAGTGGGACAATGTGACATTGATCAGTGTCACAATATGGGATACAAGTGCTTTTGAAACCACTTCCATTCAGTTGGCCTCACGTGGGCTCTCTCAAGCCTTCCACTGCTACACCCCTGCCCACCAATCTTATCCCAAATCTTTCTTCAACAACCCATTGTAATCTAAACCCATTTCCCCATTTCTGATGACTCTATTCAACCTGCCCCCACCCTGCCCAATACACACTAAGCATGTACAGAGCCATTGTGCATCACCATTTAATATGTATTTCCAGAGAGGATAATATTTGTGGGCATATTGATTAATTAAGCCTTATAATGAGGTTTATTTACCATTAGTTGATTGTTTAATACTGAATGAGCAGTTTCACAGGGTTAATGTTGGATAGGCTGGTTCACAGAGAAATGACAGATGGAGTTTAATCCAAGCTGTGAAGTTGAATATAAGGGGGGAATATGTAGTAATGGCAAGACACTTAAGAGACATAACATACAGAAGGATCGTGTGTCCAAGTCCATAGCTCCATGAAAGCAATAATATAATTGGATAGCGCAGTAAAGGTATGGTATGTTTATCTTCATTGGTCAAGGCATTGAATATAAGCAACAGGCAATCATGTTGAAACATTATGGAACTTGGTTAGATCAAACTTGTCATTGCGTGTAGTTCTGATGGCCCTGTTACAGAAAAGATGTGGAGGCTTTGGAGGTGGTGACAAAGAGATGTATCATATTGTTGCCTCGATTAAAAGGAATTAACTATAAGGAGAGGTTGGACAAATATGGGTTTTTTTCTGGATCGTCAGTGGTTGTGGGCAGACCTGACAGAAGTACATCAAATTTTGAGAGGCATAGATAGTGGTGTTTATGAGATATGCAGGGATTGGATATATAAGGATCAGATGCAGGCAGAAAAGGTAGTTTAATGATCAGCACAGACATTATGGGCTTGTGCCTGTGCTGTACTGTGCTCTGTTCTTTGTTTCTTAAAAAAGAGGTTTGTTGAAGAAGCTTCTTCTCCTTTCGTATTCTTAACATGTTCTCAAATGTTCAACGAATTTGAGATACATTTTAAAGAATTGCATCATCTGAATAGTTCATGAAGTGTTATAGTTTTCTCAATTGACAAATGAGAAATTGAGAATTCTGCTGGATATCTATGATTTATCACTGTTTTTATTTTTTATTGTCAGATGTAACATTTATACATGAAGGAAACAAAACCTTTTTGGATAATCTTGTCAACTTTGAAAAGTTGGTATGTACAATTCATATTTTGTATTTTCTGAAATGAGTACTAGAATATGGCTAATTTTCATAATAAGTAAGCATAACCTTACGGTATATCCAAAGTTGAATAGAAGTAAACAATGTTAATTAAGGAATGGCTAGTTTTTTTGATAATTTAAAGTCATTTTTAGCAAATATTTTTGTGCTTTTCTGTTAATGAAAGTAATAACCAACTGGGAGATCACAGCTCGTCATTGTTTTCCCATAAAAATTATTTCTAGCTGCTAAATATGTCAAATCCAGAGCTCGGCTAGAGAGCTTAAAGGCCACTAAACGTGAATGTTGGTCATGTCTCAATTAAAAATAAAGGTTCACTACTTTGTGCAAAAGTAGCAGAAAATCACCTCTGACAAATATTAATGATAATTGATATTAAAGAATTGATGAAGACATATCAATCTGTTGAGGGTTAGTGCACAATGCTGTCACAACGTTTATCATATCTGGTGTGGAGACTATCTGCAAAACCCCTTGTGTTCTCTGGTACAGCCTGATGCTTACTTTCCCTATCCCACCACACTTACTTTCTTTTGGATCTGGAAGACTGATCCTGTGAATCAAGCAGGTCCTGACGCCATGCAGTGAGACCTGAAACAATGTCCTGGATGGGGCAGAACAAGCTCGAGAAACCTTGAAAGGATGGCAAATCCCTGCCTCCAGAGCTTTGCAGCCTGTCAATCTCTTCAGGAATTACATCTGATTCTGAATGTTTCTGATGTTCAGAAACATGTAGAAACATTTGAAAATGAAATAAACAGCTGGAGTTTCTTTTAAAGAAAAACAATTAAAATAAACGTAAGCCCTTTGGAGCTTAAGCAGGGTCCAATGGAAAAAATACAGGTGAAGGGCAGACAGTAAATTGGTGAAGGACATGCCACTGTCTCAGTCACCTGGGAAAGTTGCTGACACTGATGTTGAGAATTTCCTGTAGTTTTGATTGAAAATGTTTGGAAACCTCCAAAATCCAGGCTATTGTACCTACATGAAGCGAGATCTGTGGCTTCCTTTGGCAGTTTTGTGGATACGCTTCATTGAAATTACTGTGATCCTGATCTTCAATATTCAACAGCAACTTTGCGAGGAGCCCAGTCGAATTGCAAAGTTACAGTCTAAACGTGGCTGCCAATTTTATCCCTGTGAATTGCGCCAATCTCTCACCTAGTTTGTAACAGGTTGATAGGACCATACCCAGGAAAGTGAAGGTAGTCTGTTTGCAGCAGAACACTGATGTTGCAATGGAAATCACGGAACATCATCATCTACCATTAAAATAGGTTCTACTACAATGCAATATGCAAACGCGTTGTAGGAGAAAGCAATTTCTAGTTTACTACTTGCATTTTATGCAATTTTTCCTTGTGTTCATTTTTCTCTCTGTTCCTAGCACATGATTGCAGATACCATTAGACTGCTGAGGCACTGCAGGAATAACCAGATCAGTAAGTATTAGAACTTTCATTGTTTGCAGTGCTTGGGCTGAATGAGACGCATTGTGGGGATTCAGGACATAGAAGGGTCCTTCCAATCATTTTACCATTTGTTCTGCTCTTTTTTT
Organism: Leucoraja erinaceus; assembly: GCF_028641065.1. Taxonomy (NCBI): domain Eukaryota; kingdom Metazoa; phylum Chordata; class Chondrichthyes; order Rajiformes; family Rajidae; genus Leucoraja; species Leucoraja erinaceus. Next base: position 93,238,553 of record NC_073378.1, read on the forward strand.
TTAACAAAGAGAGATTTTAGGTGATTGAAGAAAAAAATAAAATTGATTAATTTCTGACCATATAAAATCCTTACAGCACAGACCAAGGCCATTTGGCTCATCATATCTCTTTGCCAGCCTCTAGTACACCATTCCAGTCAAGCCTGTTTGTCTTATCTTTCCTCATAGCCCTTCAAATTATTTTCCCTCTATTCCTATCCAATTCCCCTTTGAGAGGCCTGATACATCTCCAAGAGATCTGGATTATAGCCACTCTTTGTAAAAAGAGGTTTTTACTTAAATCCTGTTATATTAAGTTTTTTATTTTTAGTTTTAGAGATATAGTGTGGGAACAGGCCCTTCGACCCACTGAGTTTGCGCTGCACAGCGAGCACCCTTACACTAGTTCTTTCCTCCAGGTTAGGGAATTTACAGAAGCCAATTAATTTACAAACCTGTATGCCTTTGGAATGTGGGAGGAAACTGGAGAACCCGGAGAAAACGCATGCGGTCATAGGGAGAACGTACAAAAAGTCTGTACATACAGCACGGATTGTCACATACAGTCAGGATTGAACTCGGGTCTCTGGTGCTATAAGGCAGCAACTCTACTGCTGTGTCAGTGTGTTGCCCCAATTTTGTTCCGCAAATCATAAATCACAGCTTCTAGTTCTTTAAACATCTGCTAACACGAAATATTTATCTCTATCTACCCTCATGATCATATAAACCTCATTCAAATACCTTATTGATCTTTTTACTCCAAGGACTGACATTAATTTTATATCCATAGTCATAGAACCATACACCATGTAAACAGACCCTTCAGCACCTCTTGTCCAAGGGGTCCCATCTAGGCCTGCCTGTGTTTGGCTAATTTCCATCTCAACCTTACCTGTCCATGTACCTGTCCATGTGTCTTTTAAATATTGTTATTGTACTTGCCTCAACTACTTCCTACGGTTGGTTGTTCCATAAGTACTTCCATAAGACCAGCCCTTGGCCTCCTGTGATCCAAGTAATACAGTCTTAGCCAATCTCTCCATATAGCTCAACATCCTTGTAATCTTCTCTGCACTCTTCCTAAAGAATATTGACCAGAATTGAACATAATACACCAGTTTATACCTAACTGCTGTTCTGCACAACTTAGTATAACCAGCCTGCATTTGAGCTCTGTGCCTCTAATTATGAATCACATGAATCCATTAGTATCCACTTTCTCAACAGCCAGTAATATTTTTAAATGTTTATTCGCATCTTCACCCAGGTCCCTCTCTTTGTACACATTTACAACCATACCATTTATTCCCTTTGAGCTTTCTACTGTTTCTCAGCATTACATTTCATTTGCCACTTGTCTGCAATTCTGCCAGCATATTTTTGTCCTCTTTCAGTTTGCTCCTCAAAATGATTACGCTACCCATGATAAATCAATATTTCAACTTTCACAGTACATATTCACTCTTTACCCAAAGGAGTACAGGTAGAAAATTGAACTGTTGGAATTTTAGCAACATTCATATCATGAGTTGCAAATATTTAGGGTTCAGAAGCCTTGGCTCTAGACTTGGAGACAGAAGTGTTTAGTTGGGATTTGGCAAATAGAAATGCAATGGCCCCATTATTTTTGGTCCAATGACTGTAGATTTGCTCTGCTAATGTCATCAATAATTGACTGGGATTAATTTAGCTTACATAATTTGGGTGCTGTGATTCTCCATTCATCGTATTGTGATGGAAAATATGCTCAGTTTTCACCAGAAAGCATATTTTATGTATTATTATCAATTTCCATTGCTGTAGTTTTGAGATACACTTAAAACAGACTCTCTAGATTGTTGTAATGAACTGTGTATTTATGGACTGTGGACTGATTATTTATTGACAAATAGAAAAGGATACGGTTGAATGTCTATTTATAATGAACATTTGCACATAAACAAAATAACAAGTTGGCCCATTGTGAAACTTCAGCATGACATTGATGAAAACGCTTTCTATTCTGACTTCAGGTACGGATGGTAGTCGGAAAGACCACCAAGATGTGAAAACCTACATTCACCACTTGCATATTATTGACAACCAACAGATATTATTTCAACTTTCTCACAGGCTTGAACCAAGAACTTAATGATGGCTTCATCTTCCTGTAAGATTACGATTGTTGAAATAAACTGTGAGGAACTCGGACATATCAACTGTGGCGAACTGGCTTGTTGAGAGTGCTACGCAGGGGATCTTTTGTCAAAACCTCAGTCTATGCACAAGTCAGTACAAGAGATGAAAAACAGACCAAATTACTTTCAGATGAGAAAGTAGCAATGGGTTTGATGAGGATTTCACCCTTGCGTAAAATCAAAAAATCCTGTTTCATTATCCGAGATGCATTGACAGCAGTCAAGAAGCCAAGAAACATTCTACGTGTTTGCTGAAACTAAGCAGAACAAAAAGGATTGTATTATTTTCAATCCACTTTCTGTTCCCAAAAATGTCAAAGCACAGATATTCAGACTTACTTCAAGGCACTGTGGCCAGGATCTTCGTCCCTGGCTTTATGTATGGCATCAGTGTTATGGGATGGGCCTTGTTGCTGGTGGATCAATGTGCCACTGATGCCAGTATTATGTCCAGAATGGGCCTTATTCAGACTTGTTTTGACAGGATTTCCACGTGTGCTTGAGTGCCATGCAGTCAGTTTGAGCCAGAACTAATAGCTGTCACCAAAAATAAAACAATGCAACGTCACAAGGATGCATTCAACTGAGAACATTAGAAAGCAAATAATCTTGTGCTATATTTAGTGATTACAAAAAACCATTGGAGCTCAAAACTGCAGATGCTAGAAATCTGAAATACAATTTAAAAATGTGATAATACTTGCCATCACATTAAGTTTCAAAGATGATTTGCCTTAGGTCTTGTTTGTGGACCTCTTCTCATTATTAAATGTGAGTGTTGTTAGCAATCAACAGTATTAAATTAAAGGGATCAAAGGTCAGTTTATTGTCACATATACCAATTAAGGTACAATGAAACTTGAATTACCATACAGCCATATTAAAAAACAAAGCAACAAGACACAGAACTCCAACAAAGGTAACATAAACATCCACCACAGCGGATTCCCCACATTCCTCACTGTGATGGAAGGCAATAAAATCTAATCTTCTTCCTCTTCGGAGAATGAGAAAACAAGGAACTGCAGATGCTGGTTCACAAAAAGACACGCAGTGCTGGGCACAAAGTAAAGGAAACTGGGGCATAATGTAATTTTGACATTTTAATCTCATATAGCACCCCCATGTAGACCTCGTATAGCATCTTGTGGCCACTGCTCCTGTTGGCAATGAGGTGAGATCATCTAATGCACATCTCAATATTCTGGGACTGGCACATGTTGGCCCAGAAGATGAATAGACCAGAGGATGATTAATATTTTAGCAGTTTTCAATGTTTACTTTCCTTCAGCATTCAAAGAATCTGCACCTTAGTGACATAATTCTGTATCATGGTAAGTAGATTGGTGTAGATGACTAAATGGGATTTTAGTTATTTTTATGACTGATGTTTATGGGCTATTCTTAATATAAGCTATCATCCCATAGTTGGAACAGTACCAAGAGTATTTGCAAAATAAGACAAATAAAGCACAATGTATAAAGTCTATGTAAAAATTACACCCCTGGTGTTATTTATTTGCTCTCGTCATTTTCGTTAACAGTTACAGGCTTAGAGACCACCCGAATCCTCAGAAACTGGTGAAGGTGATTACAAAGACAAAACTGTTCACACATTTTTTATATTGAGGTTTGAGGAATTAGGTGCTTTGTTGGTTACCCTACAGCAGAAACCAGGGGATTAATAATATAATGAATGGGTCAGAACGTGCTGGAGCATGGCATGCCATAGTATCATCATGTAAAAATGATTTGTATCCTCGCTAGTTCAAATCGCTAACAAATAACTACATTGTGAAGAGAACGTGATATCCAGGATAAAAATTTACAGTGGAACATACAATGTTTCCTTAAATAATGAGAGTTAGATTGAAAATTAAACAGAGAAGTCACTGAAATTGAGTGTGAATAAGTCAATGAATTGAGTCAATGAATTGAGATCTAATCAGATTGGGTAAGCAAAATAGTGAGAGGTTGAGTTAAGGAGAGAAAATAAAAGCAATAGAAACGTTGTTTTTTTGCTATATTGTTATTTTTTAAATGGGTTTTAAAATATGACATGGGTTTAAGGTGAAGGGGGAAAGATTTAATAGGAACCTAAGGGGCAGCTTTTTCATACAAAAGGTGGTAGATATATGAAATGAGCTGCTGGATGAGGTAGTTGAGGATGCTGCTATCACAACGTTTAACAAACATTTAGACAGGTACATGGATAGGATGGGTTTAGAGGGATATGGGCCAAATGGAGGGAAGTGGAACTGGTGAAGATGGGGCACGTTGGTTGGCGTGGGTACGTTGGGCTGAAGGATCTGTTTCCATGCTATATGACTCTATGAATCTATAAAATCTTTAATGACGATTAATACCTGGAAGACTTTACCTGCAATAACACAGTTACCACCTTCTCCCTCTTGCCTAGGTATGCTGATTGGCAGTCAGTAACACTGTTAGTAAGATTGTTTTGCTATTATACTAAACTTCCTGCAATCAGTTTAATGAACAATTAAATCCAATAAGTGCATGCAAATCCAATTAATGCATTTTTAAAGTGGGGAAACCCAAGGTTCAATGCAATTTGTGTGCAGGGCAGAGTAGTGTAAATCAATCAGAGTAATATAATTTTGGAACTACACACCTCATAGCATCTCTCTTAATCACTTGAATTTGCTTGCGCTATGTATATTCTAATGTCAAAGTACATTCATATATTTTTACACATTTCAGCCCGTTTTTAAGCAAGGATACGCAGTCCATTTAACCTTGCAAGACCATGAATGAATGGCCCTATTCTATCACACTGCTGCGAGTTTGAAATTCAGTCATAATTTTGTTCTCAGTGAAAATTCACAATTGAAATGTCACCCTGTTATATTATCTTATAACCAGTGCAGGTTTAACAAACTCCTCGATACAACCGTGTCATTTAGCATTGTTGGCTATAGTCTGGAATAATTTACATAAAAATGTGCAAGGATTTTAAAGGGAACAGTTCAAAGAACTCCCAAACATTCAGTGCAAGGATGGGAATAGAATGCATTTCATGTTTATTGAATGTATTTTAATGCATTATAAATTGTAGTAAGATTGATGGATGCATTGCTGCAGTTTGGCCAGCAGCTGGCAATGTTGTACTCTGTAAATGTTGATATTTTTCCATGCACGTCACTTGCATTGCAGAATCCTTCCCTCAGACTGTTCTCTGTAAGAAGTTAGATGTTTGAGTGAGGCACAGAAACCATTGGTTTTCTTACTTGATTGCTATTTGAGAATGATTTACTTTACTCGTCCTGAATGCTTTGTTAATTTCCCTGGTGCAAACTGGATATCTATAGAGGGTTTCAATAATGTACCACATGTGCCGAAAGTACCCTTGAAGTGCCACAATAGCATATTGTCAATGACATTAAAGAAACATAGAGACTCCCTGTTGTTTTGAGTTTAGGAACAGACTGTATTTAATAACATTTTTGGTAAATGTTACACTCTGAAATGTTGCACTTGTAACATTTGACCAAATGTGGCATTAAGAAGCCTGGTACAGATGAAGTCAATGAACTTCAAGAGGAAAACATTTCAGTGGTCGGGGTTGTGCCTTATGCAATGGTTGCGGTTGATGGAGGTGAATAGATTCTTAAGGCAGTATCCTGGGCCCGACCAGCTTCAATTGCATTATTAATGATCTTCCTTCTGTCATAAGGTCAAAAGTAGCATTGGTTACTGATTACTGCACAATCATAAATCCCATTCACAACTCCACAGAAAATGAGGTGTTCCATGCCTGCTAGGCCCCTTGTCCACCGTCATAAACATTCACTTTCTTCTACACCAACACCCAGTGATAGCAGTGTGCATCTTCTAAAAATCCGGGGCAGATGAGAGCACCGGGAGCATAGGGACACCAACATTTGCTTGTTCACCTCCAAGTCGACACCAGCCTGATTTCCCACCTCCATCACCACCTCCATTCCTTTACATCCCGACACTGTTGAACGTATCATTTGACTAAATTTATTCTTTAGTTATTTCTCCACCCAGTTACTTTTATTTATTTATTTATTTTTAAGAAAATTATATGAGAAGCAATTGGACAGAGATAAAACATTTGGCATCTAAAATTATACAATTATTGTACAGCTTCATTTTTAACCTTATAACCTAAATTATGAAAATGAAAAAATAAAAGAAAGAGAAAACAAGAAAGAAAAGAAGTAGAAAGTGAAAAGATAGATTGAAGAAGAACAAAAGAAAATCCCCTAAGTGTAAGCAGAAAGATGTAGGAATAAAAAGAAAAAAGAAAAAAAAAGTGGAGATATACCTTGCTCCTCATGCCCCCCCTCCCCACCTGCCCACCTCACCCAACCCAGCATCGGATTTAAATTTAAATTTGTGTTGCACCATATTATTGTTGTAAGAATTCAGTAAACGGTGTCCATGTCTTAAGAAATTGATTTGGTTTTTCCGCCAAGACAAGCCTAATGTTTTCTAAATGTAGTGTCTCGGACATATCTGTGATCCACATCTTCACTGTAGGGACTGTTGTCTGTTTCCAAAATTTGAGTATTAATTTTTTTGCCGTTATTACGCCATAGTTAAGGAAACTTCTTTGAAATATCGTTAGCTTAGAACATGCCTCTGACATAACCAGTGTGATCAGTTTTATATCGGGATCCAATTTAGTTTTAAGTATTTTGGAAAATATATCAAAAATTCCCCTCCAGAAGTTTTGTAATTTTGTGCAGGAAAAAAAAGAATGGGTTATAATCGCTTCTTGGAGGAGACATTTATCGCAGATAGGAGAGACATTGGCAAGATCTTGTTCAATGTAGACTTTGAATAATAGAGTCTATGCAGTATTTTAAATTGTATTAGGGAGTGCCTAACATTAAGAGAACAGTAATGTATTTATAAAAGACTATCCTCCCAACTATCCTTTGAAATTGTTAAACCCAATTCGTCTTCCCATGCTCACCTAATTATTTCCGAAAATGGGATATGTACATTTAAAAGGGTATTGTAGAAATAGGATATTAACTTATTTGTATCTGCCTTTCTGTTCATGCATTAGTCTAATATATCTGGGCCCATAGAATGACAATCTAGCGTGTGTATTTTCACATAGTCTCGTATTTGAAGATATCTAAAGAAATTACTATCTTTCAAATGATATTTCACCTGTATTTCTTGAAACGAGAGGAAGGTTCCCTTCTCATAAAGATCTCCCAGCTTTTTAATTCCTAGGCTTTCCCATTGTGCAAACGCCTTGTCTAAAGTAGACGGTTTAAACGATGGATTATTGGCGATTGGTAAGAGGAGAGAGATATTTCTCAATTTAAGGGTTGATTTCAACTGTTTCCAAATTCGTAAGGTGCTATGGATTATTGGATATTTCTCATATACTGATTTCTTCAGATGTATTGGAAAGAGATGAATCGCGCCTATATTGAAACAATCTTCCCTCTCCATTTTTAACCAGTTTACATGTTGGCATGTATCGTCCATCCAGTAAATTAAATTTTAATATTAGTTGCCCAATAATAGAGAAGAAAATTAGGGAGAGCCAGTCCACTGATTTATTTAGGTCTGCATAAAGGCCATTTATGAATTCTATGAGTTTTATAATCCCAGATAAAGTTTGTAGTCACAGTCAAGTTTTAAAAAAAAAAAGTTTTTAGGGAGGTAAATCAGTATTGATTGAAATAGGTACAGGAGTTGTGGAAGGAATCTTTATGGCATTCACTCTACCTATAAGGGAAATCAGAAGTGTTTTCCAAAATTGAATAAGGGCATTTAATTTGGTGATTAATGGTGGAAAATTTGCTTGAAAGAAAGAGGGATATTTTCTAGTCACGTAGATTCCAAGGTATTTGAATTTTTCAGTAGCAATTGTAAAGGGAAATTTTAGGAGATGTTACTTGAACTTGAATAGAACAATACAGCACATGAATAGGCCCATCAGTCCATGATGTCTGTGTCGATCATGATGCCAAATTAAACTACTCCTTTGCCTGCATGTAATCCATATCCCTCCATTCCCTGCATTTTTGTGAGTATCTCAAAGCCTCGTAAATGCCATTATCATATTTGCTTTCACCACAACTCAGGAAATTACCACTCTCTTTGTAAATAAAATGTGCCCTTCACCTCTCCTTTAAACTTTCTCTCTCACCTTAAAGCTGTGCCCCCCAATTGTGACATTTCCACCCGGCAAAAAAGATTCTTACATGCTACCCTATCTATGCCTCTTATAATTTTATAAACTTCTATCAGACCTCCAACGCTCCTAATACCTTCTAATCCAGGCAGCAATCTGGTAAATCTCTGTTAAACCAAAGCTTCCATGTTCTTCCTGTAATGGGGCAACCAGAATGCTCACAATAATCCAAATGTGGCTGAACGAACATTTGATGAAGTTGCAACATGGCTTCTTGACGCCCCTAATTCAATGTCCCAACTGATGAAGGCAAGCATACTTCTTTACCACTCTTTTTACTTGTGTCGCTATGTACCTTGGCCCCCGTAAGCCTCTACATATCAATGCTATTAAGGGTCCTGACAATAACTATGTACTTTCACATTATATTTGACCTCCCAAAGTGTTACACCTCACACTTGCCCAGATCAAGCTCCATCTGTCTTTTCTCTGCCCATACCTGCAAGTGATTTATCTCACTGTTTCCTTTGACAGCCTTCTGCGCTGCCGTCAACTTCACAAATTTAAGTGTTGACTGCAAACTTACTATTCAAACCATCCACATTTTGGTTCGAGAGATTTATATATATATCACAAACAACAGAACTGAACATTGCAGAATTCCATTGCTTCATGACTCCTGAGAGAATAACATCTTTATACCACTTCTTGTAGGGAGTTATTAATTACCATAATTTTTTTTAGGAATGCGTTCAATGCACTTGCCACAATAAGATGCAGTAACCAAGTTCTAATACAATCAGATCATAGTTTTATTTACTTTATTAGAAGTAGCCGACCACAGGTCTAAGAAATGCAGTGAACCAATCATACTCAGATCTTTGTTTCGGGCCCAGCCCTGGTTACAAAGGTGCAAGATTCTTTGGTATAAGTAACTTCCAACAGTTTCAATTATTATCTAGTTGATATTTATCCACAGTTCAATTAAACTATGTGTTTTTGTTAAATAATCTAACGCTTTATGGTTATTTTTGATCATGTTGGTTGAATCGCATTTACACTGAAGGAAGTATTTAGGTTGAATTTGAGGTATCATTTTACAATAGAGAAGGATATTTACTTTCAGGCTATCATATACCTGATTCAAAATGCTTAAGATGTGTTCAAAGTGGAAATTTAAATAATATTTTAAATGCACTGCCATTTAGGAGGAAAAGCACATACTTTTACATCACAACTATTAGTGATTTTTTTTGTCTTTAAATCTGTTCTACCATTCTCATACTGTGAGAATTCTATATTTTCTACTTGTCTATATTTTCTACTTGTCTATATTTTCAAATTGCTAACTCAGAGGACCTCTGGTGACACCATTCTCCAAGAACACAATGAATGAACCTTTCTCTCTGTTATAGGGACTTTGTTCATGCATTTGGAACGTGTTGTGAACTTATAAGCCTCAATGCTTACTGAATAAAATCTTGCCAGATAGGTTCAGTGAAATGATCACATAACCAAATTATTACTCCATAAATTAATTATTTAAAACCAGAATCGGTAAATGGAATTGATTTCCCTGACCATGGAAGGACCAAGCATCCAGAAGTTTGCTCTTCACTACTTACAACTACATTGCTAAGTTATTTATTTTTGTTTCTCTGACCTTACCATGAATAAAAATATAATATTTGAATTTTACCAATGTTGACAACTATTGGCAATAATTTGCACAGGCCCATCGTTTTCCACCCTGCTTCGTCCACCTTGAAACACCTTGATTCAGACTGTCAGCTGCATCTTGCCTTATAACAAGTGATTCCTACCTACCCTCAGTCAGTGTTTAAAGTAAAAAATCTGCTTCACATTAGGGGAAATTTTGTGCAATGATGTACTTGAGTTTATTGGGTTAGTGGTGACTGATAAAAACCGGGCCATTGTATTTTACAGTAATCTGTGTATAGCAATTATGTTTTGCAATTGGATCTGATAACTATTTATTGATGCAATGTATTTATTTATATCATAACTGTTTGTATGCATTAATATGTACTTGCTGCATTCTGTATTATATTTTAAAGCAGAGAAAATCAAGAAGAGTCATTTTAAAGGAGCCATTACAATTCCATGTAGATTATTTCTGAATAAACCCCAACTGCATTCGTATTACAAAAGAAAAAACAACAGAAATCAACCAATTTAAATATAGGTATTATTCCTGTGGCACATAAAGCTCCTTCCTCTGTTTTTTATTTTGTAGTAGTTTGTAATGCAATAGCAATAATATATGTTTCTCCAAACTACTGTACCACAAATCTTCACCCATCTCCAGCATTACATTTGATTCAGTCAGAGAACATTCCTTCCTGAACAATGTTATTTATGTTGTGATTAGGGGGTATGTGTAAAGCGTTTTACCCATTGCTAAATTGGTATTGGGCCTGGAGTTCAAATCAGTGGAGGCTTATCAGATGAGAGCAATACAGGTATTTCTGCTATAATGCATGTTTCCATAACATTAATTGGATATGATGCGACTGATGTATTAGAGAATGCTATTTGCATTACGTGGGCCGAATTGGGTACAATTTAATTTCAATTGGGAACTAGAGATTTACTTAGAAGTTACTTTGGAAATTGACAAGCAGTAAACAGGCACCATTTTCTTTTAAGAACGCAGCTGCTGAGCGGGTGTTCATTGAAATTGACACGCAATTACTGCCATTGAAAATGATACTCCATTAAACAATATAAAATACTGTCATCTGGTATCTTCAGCTTGCAGTAACAACAATAAACATAGCTATTAAAAAGAACTGTTATTGAAGTTCCTGCAGGAAAAATAGCAGCTTCTGCAAATCTGAAACCCTCTGGTCCCTAAAGGGCCTGTCCCACTTTGCGATTTTTTTCGGCGACTGCCGGCGTCATATCAGGGTCGGCAAAAGATTTTGAACATTTCAAAATCCAGTGGCGACAAAAAAATGTTGCGACACTTGAAAAAACACCACACATCTTACGTCATCACGCCGCATCACGCTGCAAATTGTTCGGTGACCTGATACGTCAGTCAATGATGCCGGCAGTTGCTGAAAAAATTGCCAAGTGGGACAGGCCCTTAATTCACTTTCGTTTTGTTTTTATAACATGGTTTTCTATAATGCAAAATTTCTTGGGAATACAACTATTGTATTATATTACCACCTGTAGTCAATTGGGTGCACGCTGAACCATCCTTTTGAGGATGACTTGGAAGGAACAATTGATCCTTGAGTGTGCATTGGGTACCTACAATGATGTAACTGAAAGCTGAATTCATCTTCAATGGTTTGTACTCCCCCTACTCCCACTGGTAGTACTCAATCTTGAGTAGCTACTGTTTATTGTGAGTCTTAGAGGGGTCAATGACAATCACAAAACCCACAAAATGTTCCGGTTTTATTATGTTGTGGACACAGGAAAGGTTTGGTGTCCAGTTCTCTTTAGCAATGTCCAAATTAATCCAACTCTGCATTTCTGTTCTGAGTTTATCAAATTTCTTCACTGTCTTATCAACGATAACATTTGAAATGTTAATAAATAAAACTTTTATACTAAACACAGGCAATGACAATGATTTTGCTTCTGAAAATATCCTCGGTTTACAAAATCAACTGATCCCCATGAATTATGTTTAAGGAAAATTCTATTTGTGACGGTAATTGATGACAATTTACGTGTGCTAAGTTTAACATGATTCAGATCACATTAACCATAATTAGGTCACATTTTTAAACCGCACTGTGTGGCCGTTTCAATACAGTGGCATAGCAGTTAGTGGTGCTGCTGCACCACTATTAGCTTTCCATGGGGAGTTTGTATTCTCCCTGCTTCTGCATGTGCCTAATTTACATGCATGTAGCGGGGTAGACTAAGGAAATATGAAATCACCCTTCTAATCTGAAATGTCTTCTTTCAGGATTTTCACCAAAAGAACACTAATAAAACAACAAATACAATGTTATTGATATGTTGGAATGAGGTGAGGGAGGTGTGGATGACGGTTGAGATTATATCAAATCTGTATTTGGAAAGAAAAATATGTCCTTTTTGTGGTGATGTGAAAGGAACCAATCTATTTTTGACGGTGCAATTTCCAAAGCAAAGTGCAATATTCTAAATCGGGACTGTACAAGGCTCCTCAAATACAAATACTCCTCAGTAATCCAGCCCCTTGAGATAAAGCTAACATTTCATTAGTTTTCTTGATTACATTTGTGCTTGTGTACTGACCTCCAGTAATGTTTGAATGAATACCTTTCCATCCTTGCAACTTTGTCTTCGATCATTAGGCAAATATTCCAAGGCGTCTCTTCTGGATTTAAAATCGATGATTGCATATCTTCCCCCACCTTCAGTCTATCTAACTACTTCTGCCACAATTTGGCCCATTCACTTAATCCCTCTGTGTTGGTTCAAGAGTTGCAGAAGTAATTGCTGAAGTAAATTGGGAAGTGCACATTGGAAAGGTAATGTTATTCAAGCAGAAGAATCAGATCTCGTCTAATTTAGCAATTTATTTATGCCACATATTTTTCATTTCAATCTGCCGACTAATTATTTCTCCCATGTAATTGATTTTTAAAATATTTTCATGTGCCTTATCTATTTATTTAAGTCCAGTTATTACTGATTTATTCCTCCAGAGCATTTAATGTTTCTTTCAGACATTTCATTATTTATTCAGCCACTCCACTCAACTAATGAATTTTTATTTATGCAGAACAACTACTCATTTGTTCAATTCAGCTAGGATCTTGATTATTTGTACGTTTATTTAATCACTTGAAGGCTGGTTAGTTAGTGGTTTATGCCTTCATAAACAAAAGTCAATATTTGGTTCATTTATAATTATTTATTTTTTACTAATTAGCTGGCCTTAAATAAATCTGGAATAAGATCACAATATTGTTGCCAACAAGCTATACAGGGATCAATGCTGAATTACTCAACAAAGTTGGCTAATGAAGGTACACAAAAATGCTGGAGAAACCCAGCGGGTGCAGCAACATCTCTTTCGCTCCATAGATGCTGTTGAACCCGCTGAGTTTCTCCAGAATTTTTGTGTACCTTCGATTTTCCAGCATCTGCAGTTCCTTCTTAAACAAAGTTGGCTAATGAGTTGCCCAGCCAATGAATAAAGGATTTGATAAGGAGTGAAATAATTGGTTTCCTGGAGTAGAAGAGTGCAGTACAGGACACGTCTAAAATTGGAGCTAGTTGATGCAGGCTATATGCACACCATATGTACACCAGCCACTATATGTACACCAAATTATTTACATTTGAACACTAATCAAATATTTACAAAGCCATTGAAAATATGGTGGGATTCTGAAATATTACAACGTCCTGTTCAGTTGGCATTTCAGTTTGTACATTTAATTATTTCATCTTCCCTGATCCCTTTTCCCTCTCATTGAGGGAAATTAATCGCAATGACAGTGTTACCATTTGTTGATATTTATGTTCAAATTTATCTTCAAATTTAATGTTACTTCTTTATTGTTGTGTCCTATTTTCAGAAACAATGCCCTTTCATCCCCTTAAATCTTGTGGCATCCATTTTTTCAACCATTTGGATATAAATATTTCAAACACAGTAAATAAGAACTTAACCTAATCTCCATGTAATTGCAGCATTAGTCATTGTGACAAATAAGGGGTTTGTTATTGAACAATTTAATTTTAAACTGGTTCATCTTGAATGTTTCTTTGAGGAAAACCATATAATTTTGCAGTGAAATTCAATGATCCTCACTTCATTCTTACATTGCTATTTTTGGTTGTCCAAGTGAAAGAAATTTACAGGAATTCCTTGATAACGAGTCACGACAAACAAAAAAAAAATCCAAAATCATTTAATCAAGGAATAAAGTTATTTGATACGATTTATTACCAAATCAAATTAAAACACAATAAACTATAAATTCTAAACTGTACCACAATATTTTAAGTTTTATTTGATAACTGATCACATTTACATATTACTAGACTAAGTGGGACCCATGGGATCCCATGTTCACACAGGACGCTGGTTCCACGTCTGCACCAATTCCAATATTGGTGGCCGGGGGGGGGGGGCTTTCTGTACGCTAGTATGGGTGTTGTTGGCTGCAGGGACTATTGGTTTCCAGAGGGCTAGTATGGATATTGAGGGCCAAATGGATTCTTGGGGTGGCAGCTCAGTCCCTCAAGCCTGATGTGCTGGCAGCTCACTCATGGCTGGTCGGCTGGCAGTTGACTCACGGCTATTCCTTGAAATTCCAAGCAGAGTGCAAGGCCACCAAATTCAAATTCATTTTCCTACCATTTCAAGCCAGGTTAGCCGGGAATTGGTGTTAGGTAAATTGAATGGATAAAGGCCGATAAATCCCCAGGGCCAGATAGGCTGCATCCCAGAGTACTTAAGGAAGTAGCTCCAGAAATAGTGGATGCATTAATGATAATTTTTCAAAACTCTTTAGATTCTGGAGTGGTTCCTGAGGATTGGAGGGTAACTAATGTAACCCCACTTTTTAAAAAGGGAGGGAGAGAGAAAACGAGGAATTACAGACTAGTTAGTCTAACATCGGTAGGGGGGAAACTGCTAGAATCAGTTATTAAAGATGGGACAGCAGCACATTTGGAAAGTGGTGAAATCATTGGACAAAGTCAGCATGGATTTATGAAAGGTAAATCATGTCTGACGAATCTTATAAAATTTTTCGAGGACGTAACTAGTAGAGTGGATAAGGGAGAACCAGTGGATGTGTTATTTCTGGACTTTCAGAAGGCTTTCGACAAGGTCCCACATAAGAGATTAGTATACAAACTTAAAGCACACGGTATTGGGGGTTCAGTATTGATGTGGATAGAGAACTGGCTGGCAGACAGGAAGCAAAAAGTAGGAATAAACGGATCCTTTTCACAATGGCAGGCAGTGACTAGTGGGGTACCGCAAGGCTCAGTGCTGGGACCCTAGCTATTTACAATATATATTAATGATTTGGACGTGGGAATTGAATGCAACATCTCCAAGTTTGCGGATGACACGAAGCTGGGGGGCAGTGTTAGCTGTGAGGAGGATGCAAGGAGGCTGCAAGGTGACTTGGATAGGCTGGGTGTGTGGGCAAATGCATGGCAGATGGCAGATAATATGGATAAATGTGAGGTTATCCACTTTGTTAGCAAAAACAGGAAAGTAAACTATTATCTGAATGGTGGCAGAATAGGAAAAGGGGAGATGCAATGAGACCTGGGTGTCATGGTACACCAGTCATTAAAAGTAGGCATGCAGGTGCAGCAGGCAGTGAAGAAAGCGAATGGTATGTTAGCATTCATAGCAAAAGGATTTGAGTATAGGAGCAGGGAGGTTCTACTGTAGTTGTACAGGGTCTTGGTGAGACCACACCTGGAGTATTGCGTACAGTTTTGGTCTCCTAATCTGAGGAAGGACATTCTTGACAATAGAGGGAGTACAGAGAAGGTTGACCAGACTGATTCCTGGGATGTCAGGACTTTCATATGAAGAAAGACTGGATAGACTCGGCTTGTACTCGCTAGAATTTAGAAGATTGAGGGGGATCTTATAGAAACGTACAAAATTCCTACACTTGTCTTTTGTAGGTGCTCCTACCTGCATGTTCAGGGAGCAACAGTCATTCAACTCGTATAACACCAATAATGCTGTAAAACGTACAAAATTCTTAGGGGGTTGGACAGGCTAGATGCAGAAAGATTGTTCCCGATGTTGGGGAAGTCCAGGACAAGGGGTCACGGTTTAAGGATAAAGGTGAAATCCTTTAGGACCGAGATGAGAAAAACATTTTTCACGCAGAGAGTTTTGAGTCTCTTGAACTCTCTGCCACAGAAGATTGTTGAGGCCAGTTCATTGGCTATATTTAAGAGGGAGTTGGATGTGGCCATTGTGGCTAAAGGGATCGGGGGTATGGAGAGAAGGCAGGTACAGGATACTGAGTTGGATGATCAGCCATGATCATATTGAATGGCGGTGCAAGCTCGAACAGCCGAATGGCCTACTCCTGCACCTACTTTCTATGTTTCTATGTAATTCAATCAGTTCTTTTTCCACCTGTTTCCTCATAACCATGGACATTATTTTCTGGTACTTCCCATTTGCAGGCTCTGATTGTTCCTATTAACCGTTCAGGTTATTTAGTCCAGCTCTGCACTTAAAAATAATGTTTTCTCACATCACCTACTGTAGCTTGTGCTCTTCACTTTTAATCACTGTCTCATCGTCTATGTTTATTGATAATGAGAAGGATTTTGCTCTGTTCATCCTATCTAATTCTGAAAGAAAATTTCTGATTTATAATCTTCTCCATAAACTATTCAGGATTTACATACTTGTCCTAAAGTGTGATAAACAGAATTAAGCATCACATGGCAAATTAAAAAGGTGTTTTAAAACATAACCTCCATACTTTGGTAGTCTATGGATTTGCTACAGAAAGCCAGTGTCCTTTAGTAACAGTTCTTCATGTGCCCTGGTATTTTCAAAGATTTATTTAAAATCTTTTAGAACTGTCCCACCCTTTAGTACTGTCATTTAGTCCAGTGGTTCCCAACCTTTTTTAGTTCATGGCCCCCTTGGGCCCTTTAATTTTTCTGTGGCCCCCCCTGACATTATTAGCAGAAAAAAAGTGGCCCCCTTCATTGAACCTGTGGCCCCCTAAATCCCCAAATTTTTCTGTGGCCCCCCTGAAATTTGCCGTGGCCCCAGGTTGCGAATCACTGATTTAGTCAATGCTGCTAATCGTCTTTTGTGTCAGAATTTATCATTTTTCATTACACCATTATAAACTTAATCTACCCATTTTGCCTACATGACTATATTCCTTCAATCTCTTACTATTCTTGTCACCAATTACCTCAACTCTTGGAATTGTATCATCTGTACTGTTCAAATGTTACCCTCACAGCCACATCCTATCCTAAATATCAGTGCAATGACCTTGGCAAACATTCCATCAATCTCCAACCTGGAAACAACCATGATTCTCTGCTCTCTTTGACAAATCCAATCTCGTAGCTATACTGCCACTGACAAATTTTATTCCAGTGATCACAATTTCACTCTAACTTTTTGCCTGAGGTTTCCACAACTGCTTTATGAAAAATAACTTTATCAAATCAATTATATTCCTTTATTACCTCATCAAAAAGTTAAATTTGGTTAGCCAACACAATTTGCATTTAATATGTCCAGGTTGGCACTCCATTTTTAATTCAAAAATTTCCAAAGATGTATTAATGACTTCTTTTTGGTACTGGAAACTGACTGGCCTACAATTGTTTGGCATGTTACAACCCATTTGGGACAGATTTGCCTTTTACCTATCCTCCAATACCTCCCCAATATCTATAATATAATGTCAAGTGGTTAGACACAATTTCAACAGTTACATTGGGAATACCTCGCTGAATTTTCAAATGGGAAATGTTTTCAAAGGACTTGCATACACTCACAAAGGCGTACATTTCGAGTGGAAATTACAAACTCCCAGCAGCTGCTCTATATTCATAAAAATCACCTAACTACATAATGACATGAAATTACATATATACATAAGCAATTTATTTAGCCATCTTTCCAAGCATTTTAAACCACACCTAAATTTTGACTATTTGCTTTTTAAAGGTTCAGAGGGAGAATTCAGACTAAAGAGCCTATTTTGAGCGCTATAGCCTTGCAGAACAGTCTAAGATATAAAGGGGCTTAGAAGAAAATACATCCCTATTTTTTTTTCTCTCACCATTTCTCCTCTCTCCTCTCTCGCTCTCTGTTCTCACGGCTTGTGTATTTTACAAAGCTATGGTTATCTCAGGCCATTCTGAGCAAACTACATTTTCAGTCAATTTCTGAGATTGTAGACTGCAAACTAGTTAATGTACTAATGTACTACCTACTCATGTCCTCCTTGACTCCCCTCAACTTTTCTTGGCCTTCTCTCTTGAAACGGAACTTGCCAGAGACCCCAACCTTTCACTTAAACCTTGACTTGCTCCTTGCTTTTCTCAAACTTCCCCTCAGACTCAGGGTGATCTCCCATCCAACCAATCTGTGTCTTCATCTGTTCCTCCCTCCCACAATCTCCTTCCCAGTCACTGTGATTGTAAAACATTTTGAATTGGTACCTTGGTCCAGTCTTCCTAAAGCTTAGAACAAACGTGTAAAATTAATTAAATGGGATATTTTGTACATCTTCTGCCAGATCTACAGATAATAGACCCATTTGATGCTTAAAATAGGCTTTTTAGTCTGAATTCTCCCTCTGAACCTTTAAAAAGCAAATAGTCAAAATTTAGGTGTGGTTTAAAATGCTTGGAAAGATGGCTAAATAAATTGCTATATGTATATATGTATATTCCATGGTTTGATTTGTATGTTCTTGCAGAAATGTTCAATCAGTTACAGCATACGGACAGAATCACTCATTTTCAACAATATAAGATTTTACTTACATTTTAAGAAATAGTTGGATTCATTGGCCTAGAATAAGTTTGAGCAGATGCTTCCTAAGTCAGTTCATTTCTGTTTAGTTTATTTTATTGCCACGTGTATCGAGGTATAGTGAAAAGCTTTTGTTGTGTGCTATCCAGTCAGCAGAAGAACAATACATGATTATAATCGAGTTGTTTACGGTATATAGACACATCATAAGGGAATAACGTTTAGTGCAAAGGTAAAGCCAGCAAAGTCCGATCAAGGATAGTCTGAGGGTCGCCAATGAGGTAGATAGTAGTTCAGCACTGCTCCCTGGCTGTGGTAGGATGATTCAGTTGCCTGATAACAGCTTCCTTATTTATATCTTAGTTCCTCCTGTAGATATTTTTCTTTTACGTTATTACGCTAAGGCATGACATCTGATAGGTCACATCAAACTCGGTAACATCTCAGGATCAGATTGACTGACAGTCATGACACTGAACTAGCCCTGCTGGCTCCTTGCCACAGGGTTGCCCGGGAGACGAAACCCGAATACCAGGGGATGAAACCATGTAGTTACATTTCTTTTATCCAGGCCACATGGAAACGATGATCTGGCAGGGTTAGCACATTGCATCTGTTCAATTCTGTTTTATTAAAAAAAAGGTCAATAGTTTGTAATGTGAATATGTTATAATTTGTCGGAAAGTAAATGGTAGAATTGCAATATTAGTCCAGATATCAGCTGTGTTATCTGAAGACCTGCTGAGTGGAGACTAAGGGTTCCTGTCAGGGAAGGGGAGAAAATTATAGGGTGAGTCACTACATGAGTCTCACGTGCCTGCCAGTAATCGATTCAAGAACTGTAATATCAGAATACTCGGCAAATGTGGCTTATTTGACAAATAATGGAGCCTGATGCAGAGATTCCAAAGAGAGAATGAAATTAAGTTGTTTTTAAAATGCGAAAAAAGTTTTAAATTGAAAACAAATTCAATTAAATGGTTCTTGAATTTGTTTTCCATTCCCAGAGCTGTTCTGATATCATTGGTAGGATGGTGGTTAATCTGATGGTTAAGCTTTGCTCACATCGGATGATGGAAGGTGGGATAGAATTAAAGCTCAATTGAAGTTTTCCGGGGCATGGTAAGGGAGGAATTTGGTGGCTGTCCTGTGAAGAGGCATCGTCTCTGGCATGCAAATGCTTTCCCTGCAACTGAAGTGACAGTTTGTACGTTAATTGGCTTGGTAAATGTACAATTGTCCCTAGTGGGTGTAGGATGGTGTTAATGTGCGGGGATCGCTGGTCGTTGCGGACCCGATGGGCCGAAGGGCCTGTTTCGATGCTGTATCTCTAAATCTAACTAAACTAAAAGGATGTGGTTATGGAGACAAAAGAGACTGCAGATGCTGGAAAAAATACGGTATGTTCATCATCACAATTTCTGAATCCTACATTGCCTCTACTCAAGATAATTTGGTTCTTTGGGCTTCATAAAAAAACTCAAGACTAAATTAGCTTCACTGGTTGCCATTGATGCAGATCACAAAACTACATTATGTGTACAATGTAATCATGTCGACAGTACTCAATAGTGGTTTCCTTGAGTCTGCAAGATTCAAGATTCAAGATTCAATTTATTTGTCATTTGGACCCCTTGAGGTCCAAACGAAATGACGTTTCTGCAGCCATACATTACAAACAAATAGACCCGAGACACAACATAATTTACATAAACATCCATCACATTGCTGTGATGGAAGGCCAAAAAACTTATCTCTCCACTGCACTCCCCCCCCCCCCGATGTCAGAGTCAAAGTCAAAGCCCCCGGCTGGCGATGGCGATTGTCCCGCGGCCATTAAAGCCACACCGGGTGATGCAAGGTCGCGCACCGGGTCTTGATGTTAGAGCCCCCGGCATGCGCTCGCAGAGTCCCGCGGCCATTCCAAGCCGCGCGGGGCGGTGCTGTAAGGTCCCGCTCCAGGAGCTCTTCAACCCCACAACTCGGGCGGGAGAAGTCGCCGTTGCGGGAGCCCTGAAAAGCGGTCTCCCTCCAGGGACCCGCGGGCTCCCGGTGCCGCCGTCCGCCAGACCCGCAGTTGCAGCCTCCGAACCACCGGTGGTCGGGCCGCAGCAGCACTCCACCACCGCTCCACCCGCTCTGGACTCGGCCAGCTCCGCGACGGTGAGGTGAGTAGTCGGCACCAGAGCCCCCGGTCTTCCTGTTGGAGGCCGCTCCACTTGCAGCCCCAATGACAACGGAGACCCGACAAAGAAAAGGTCGGGTCTCCCGTGCAGGGAGAGATTTAAAAGTTACCCCCTCCCTCCCACCCCCCCACACACATACCACAACAAAAAATAACAAAAACTACATAAAAACATAGACAAAAAATAATAAAAACGCAGACGAGCTACAGAGGCTGCTGCTGACGAGAGTCGCGCTTTGTGATTCTTCAGTTTTATTTTCCTAATGAGTGACATACTTGTACGTTGAATGCAAATTTATTGATTACCGGTTACCTGATCATCACCTAAAACATGTAACATCAATTCAGTGGCATGTGAGACCATAGGCCTAAGGCATTTCTGAATTTACAGCAATGGGACTCAACAAAACATGCCTCCACCATGAAAAATTGGTGCAGGAGTAGACCATGACCTTCATTGGCCAAGTTACTGAGCGTAGAAATTTGGATGTCATATCACCATTGTAGAAATCATTGATTTGACTTCATTAACAGTTCTAGTAAACCACATTGCAGGAAAGATGTGAATAAGCTAAAGAAGATACAGAAATGATTCACAGGGGTGTTGCCTGGAGTGGATGGTTTGAATTACAAGGAGAAATTGGATCGGCTGGGTGTGTTTTTTCTGGCGCAAAGAAGGCAGATAGAGATAGGTAAATTAACAAGAGGATCAAATAGGGTAGATAGCCCGAGTCTGATTCCCATGTTTGGGGTGCCTGAAATTAGAAGGCATATGTTTAAGGGGAGAGGGAGAAGATTTTTCTTGGAATCTAAAGGGTAATTTATTAAAATAGAAAGTAGATGGCCTCCAGAATGCACTGCCACAGGAGATGGTGGAGGCCAGAACAGTTACAGATTTAAGAGGTATCTGGACAGATATAGATATAGATATATATGGACCTAATGCAGATAAGTGGGATTAATATAGGTCGGCTGATGACTGGTATAGATGTGATGGACCAAAGAGTGTCTTTCTGCGCTGTACAACTCTTTGATTCTATGAGAGCATCCGCTTCACCTCCATTCTAAATGGTAACTTAATTAATAAAAATGGCCTCTGAAAAGGGGAACATTCTTTCATCTACCTTCCAAGCTGCTAACACCCTTACTTATTTCAATAGGCCAATCTGCTCAAATGGTGTTGGCACAAGTAGAATTAGTGTGTATGATAGAACTGCAGCCCTGTGCTTTTGCTTTTGCTTTGCATTTGCTCTTCTTGACCTCACCTGAAATGAAAGCAAATGGATTGTATTGTTGGCTGGCCCTGCCTGCCCTGCCCTGTGCTTGACTTGACTTGAAATGGATTGACTTGACATGAAATGGATTGTTGTCCCTGCACTCACTGTGCTTAACTTGCTTAATTTGGTTTGAAAATGCTGAAGCTGTGTTGCTTTTGCTTTGGAAATGCCAAAGCTGTGTTGCCTTTGGTTTGGAAATGCCAAAGCTGTGTTGCCTTTGGTTTGGAAATGCTAAAGCTGTGTTGCCTAATTAAAGTTGCCTTGTCTTCTATATAATTAAAAGTCCAATCTTGACCACTTCCTGTTTGCGCTTTATATTGATTTTAGAAAAAATGCTACCATGTATGGCTGTGATGTTTGGCCATCTTACTGAGAGTTCCCCTCCGCTCATCAGATGCCGAGGATTGTTCCCATCGATGAAAAATAAGAGTTATAAGTGTTTAAAAAATGTTGAGATTCTCTCTCCTGTCAATCACGCCATGAAGGCCACACCCTTTCTGGTGGGAGGAGGGAGGGACTATAAAACCCAGAAATGTGTGCGTGGCACAGTCTCTGCAAGATGGAGGAGGGAGAGGTCACGACTCGCTGCCTTTGGTGACCTTGCACCCTGCTTGAAATGGTATGAAACTGCACTTGAATTTGGTGGCCTTGCACCGTGCTTGAAATGGAATTTCAAGGAATAGCCGTGAGTCAGCTGCCAGTCCACCAGCAGTGAGTGAGTGAGCTGCCAGCACACCAGGCTTGAGTGACTGAGCCAACAGCCCAAAAATCCATTCGACCCACAATGTCCATACTAGCCCTCTGGAAACCAGTCCCTTCAGCTCTCAACACCCATACTAGTGCTCCAGAAAGTCCCCCCCCCCCCCCCCCCCCCCCCCACTGGCCACCAATATTGGAATTGGTGGAGAGGTGGAATATTGCATTGGGGATCAGCCCTCTCGTGTGATGCTGGGACCCAACGGGTCTCAGTCTAGTATTCTATACAATTCCTCTCTGTTGGGCCATTATGTGTTATTTTTGCATGTGAACTTTCTGTCTTTTATGCATGAGGATATTCAGATCGCTCCGTATTCTATTATTTGGCGTTCTCGATCCTTTTAATTAATACTTTGCTTTCTAATCCTCGTGCACTCATTAGGATGGATCAAACCCCTTGAAATTATTAAGATCAGCAAAGTGAAGGGAATGTGGGCTCTGGAATCAGTGTTAACAGAGCAATCAAGTGGATATTTGGAGATTTCTTTAACGCATCCTATTCCCTAAGACTGGGAAATAAACACCGGAAGAAGTTAGCATTAATTAATGCCAGTGAACTCAATGTCGATTCAAGTACAGAAAGAAACATAAAGTGAGGGGAAAAAAGATAGTTTCAGAGAGAGGGAAAGGTGGAGCAAAAAAAAATCAAATTTTAACATTTAAATTATTAAAATCTATCCAAAGGGTAATTTCTGAATGAATTAGATATCACAATTGTAATTATTAATTTTTCTTGGCACAGTGGTTGATTAGCTATAATTAACACTGTTAATCAATGGTACAAAATTATCCGTGGGGGGCTTTGATTATACGTATATACAGCATAAATGCAGCAACTTCATTCACTTCAATGAAGAAGTAGTCAGCAAGGTGACATTTTCTTGAAGCTATTGAAGGAACATCATAACTCAAACAACCAATTTCAGATCTTCACATTTAAACATGCATCTGCCTGAAGCTCCTGTAACATTTACACATTAATAATAGCAAGCACTAGTATTCACACTGTTATTTTGACAGAAAAGTCTGGCCCAATGTGTTCTATTTGACGTCTGAGAGTCAAAACTACTGTGAATCAATTGATTGAATTAAGTTTTGGTTAGGGAGGCATAAGAATCATCTTCAGATTGTACTGCTTTTGTACCCGGCAGGGCTAAAGTTCGCAGAGATATTACATGCATGAATGAAGATTGGAATTAAAGCAGCAAATCTACAAACTGCAGATTAACACAGCACATCTTTTAGCCACGGACCACTTAATATATTTCAGACATAAGTGATCAGAATTCTGCTGCAACCTTAGAGGTTTTCTAGTTGAGTGGAGAAATGGCCATATTTGGTACGTGAAAAAATAAAGTATGGATAGATTAAGGGATAAAATTATAAAGATCATGTGATGGGTGTTAAGTGTTATGCTTAGCCAATAAATTCTCTACAATAAGAAACAAATGACAGTGATTTGGTACATTACATTTCTTTTCACAGAGCTAAAATTACACTAGGATCAGGTGTGTGATCTAACTAAAATCAACTCTAATAGAAGGACTAGACTAAGTGGGACCCATTGGGTCCCAGCTTCATATGGGAGGGCTGGTCCCCCAACACAATATTCCACCTCTACACCAATTCCAATGTACACACACACATCCGCACACACATCCGCACACACATCCGCACACACACACACACACACACACACACACACACACACACACACACACACACACACACACACACACACACACACACACACACACACACCACACACACACACACACACACACACACACACACACTCCATCTTACTCACACGCACATACACTCACACACACATACACACACACACACACACTCACACACACACACCCACACACACACACACACACACACACACACACACACACACACACACACACACACACACACACACACACACACACACACACACACACACACACACACACACACACACACACACACACACACACACACACACACACACACACACAATTTCTATGATCTTTGCAAGCTCTTTAATGCTCATGATGCAGTTTGGATTGAAATAACATGTTAAAACTGAATCAAACTTTTCCTTTAGAAATTATCAATGACTGCCTGAAATTAGGATAGACACTGGTTGAATGAAGATTACTGATTTTCACATGGCAGTAGATGGAGACTTCTTTGAAAGGGCAAAATGAAAATCACCAGCCAAGTCAACAGAGTCCTTTGATCGCTTTCAAAAATGCGTTGGCTCGGGTGTGAGAATCTGCTACCTGATCAGTTGTTTGTTTGCAGAATAACATGTGAGGTAATAAATTGTAATTATTATTCAAATAAACATTTTGGAAAAATATATTTGGAATTAATGCAAATTATGAATTAAATTGCAAATAATCTGAGGCGGCACAGTGGCGCAGGGTTAAAGCTGCAACCTTACAGTACCAGATACCCGGGTTCAATCTTAACTATGGATACTGTCTGTACAGAGTTTGTACGTTCTCTCTGTGACTGCGTGGGTTTTCCCTGGGCACACTGATTTCCTCCCACACTCCAAGACTACAGCTTTGTAGTTAATTGGTTTCAGATTCAGATTCAGATTCAGATTCAATTTTAATTGTCATTGTCAGTGTACAGTACAAAGACAACGAAATGCATTTAGCATCTCCCTGGAAGAGCGACATAGCAAACGATTTGAATAAATAATAATAAGTGTCCGGGGGGGGGGGGGGGGGGGGGGGTGTGGTGATTGGCAGTCACCGAGGTACGTTGTTGAGTAGAGTGACAGCCGCCGGAAAGAAGCTGTTCCTCGACCTGCTGGTTCGGCAACGGAGAGACCTGTAGCGCCTCCCGGATGGTAGGAGGGTAAACAGTCCATGGTTGGGGTGAGAGCAGTCCTTGGTGATGCTGAGCGCCCTCCGCAGACAGCGCTTGCTTTGGACAGACTCAATGGAGGGGAGCGAGGAACCGGTGATGCGTTGGGCAATTTTCACCACCCTCTGCAATGCCTTCCGGTCGGAGACAGAGCAGTTGCCATACCATACTGTGATGCAGTTGGTAAGGATGCTCTCGATGGTGCAGCGGTAGAAGTTCACCAGGATCTCAGGAGACAGATGGACCTTCTTCAGTCTCCTCAGGAAGAAGAGACGCTGATGAGCCTTCTTGATCAGAGTAGAGGTATTGTGGGTCCAAGAGAGGTCATCGGAGATGTTGACTCCCAGGAACCTGAAGCTAGAAACACGTTCCACCTCCATCCCGTTAATGTGGATGGGGGTGTGCGTGCCGCCTCTGGTCTACAATGAGCTCCTTGGTCTTCTTGGAGTTAAGGGCCAGGTTGTTGTCAGCGCACCATGCTGCTAAGTGCTGGTCCTCCTCCCTGTAGGCCAGCTCATCGTTGTTGCTGATTATAATTTTATAATAAAATTATAAATTTTTCCCTAGTGTGTAGTGTTAGGCGCTCCCCCCCCGGTGAATGCTACGTACTTACCTTTCTCTGTTTCTCTCCCGAGTACAGGCCTCGTGGCTGTGAGTCTGGAATCAAGGGGTTAAAGGCTCCTATACCCGATTGGCCAAGCTGCGTCAGGTGACGAGTGACTCCAGAATTGGCCTCACCAATGCCTTGTACAATTTTAACATTACATCCCAACTTCTATACTCAATGCTCTGATTTATAAAGGCCAGCACACCAAAAGCTTTCTTTACCACCCTATCTACATGAAATTCCACTTTCAGGGAACTGTGCACAGTTATTCCCAGATCCCTTCCAGGCACAAATCCATGTTGACTGTTCATAATCAGACCATGTTTATCCAGATGCTTATATATATTATCTCTAAGTATTCTTTCCATTAATTTGCCCACCACTGACGTCAAACTAACAGGTCTATAATTGCTAGGTTTATTCTTAGACCCCTTTTTAAACAATGGAACAACATGCGCAGTACGCCAATCCTCCGGCACTATTCCCGTTTCTAATGACATTTGAAATATTTCTGCCATAGCCCCTGCTATTTCTACACTAACTTCCCTCAATATCCTAGGGAATAACCTGTCCGGACCTGGAGACTTATCCACTTTTATATTTCTCAAAAGTGTCAGTACTTCCTCTTCTTTGATCCTCATAGTTTCCATAGCTACTCTACTTGTTTCCCTTACCTCACATAATTCAATATCCTTCTCCTTGGTGAATACCAAAGAAAAGAAACTGTTCAATATCTCCCCCATCTCTTTTGGCTCTGCAGATAGTTGTCCACTCTGACTCTCTAATGGACCAATTTTATCCCTCGTTATCCTTTTGCTATTAATATAGCGGTAGAAATCCTTCGGATTTACTTTTACCTTACTTGCCAAAGCAACCTCATATCTTCTTTTAGCTTTTCTAATTTCTTTCTTAAGATTCTTTTTACATTCTTTATACTCCTCAAGCACCTCATTTACTCCATGCTGCCTATAATTATTGTAGATCTCCCTTTTTTTCCGAACCAAGTGTCCAATTTCTCTTGAAAACCATGGCTCTTTACATTTTTACGATTTCCTTTCAACCGAACAGGGACATAAAGATTCTGTACTCTTAAAATTTCACCTTTAAATGTACTCCATTTCTCTTCCACATCCTTCCCATAAAACAAACTGTTCCAATTTACTCCTTTTAAATCCTTTCGCATCTCCTCAAAGTTAGCCTTTCTCCAATCAAAAATCTCAACCCTAGGTCCAGTTCTGTCCCTCTCCATAATTATAGTGAAACTAATGGTATTGTGATCACTGGACCCGAACTGTTCCCCAACGCATACCTCTGCCACCTGACCCATTTCATTTCCTAACAGGAGGTCCAGCACCGTCCCTTCTCTAGTAGGTACTTCTATGTATTGCTGCAAAAAACTCCTGCACACATTTTACAAACTCCAACCCATCCAGCCCATTTACAGAATGTGTTTCCCAGTCTATGTGTGGAAAATTGAAATCTCCCACAATCACTACCTTGTGCTTACTACTAATATCTGCAATCTCCTTGTCGGCTTCGGAAACCGCGGTCTCCGGTAAGGAAGCGGCCGTCCCAGGTGGCCCAGCCGCTGAGAGGACTCTCCCGACGCCAGGGCAACAGCACCCGGCGAGAACGGCCAGGAACATCGGGCCTCCATAGAGGCAATAGTGGAGGCCTCAATAGGCCTGACTTTGGGAGAACTGGGGATGGGGACTGGACATTGTGCCTTCCCCCACAGTGGTAACCATTGTGGGGGGATGATTTTTGTGTGTAAGTGATTATTTTAGTTTGTGTCCAAGATGGCTGTCGGAAGGGAGAGTGTATGCTGGCGCGGTTTAGCTGCCGCTGCTCTCTCTTCACATTGTGTTTTTGATTTTTTTTTGTCTTTGGATCAAATTCTGTCTTTAATTTGTGTATTGGTGATGTCTTTATTATTTATTTTTCTCCGACTATATGTTTTTTAATCTTGTTAAATTCTGTAAGGTGTCCTTGAGACTTTTGAAAGGCGCCCACAAATAAAATGTATTATTATTATTATTATGTGTCTTGAGCACATTACTGTGCAGCAGTAAAACTTGGATGGTTTACCTACATCAAAAATGAAAATTCAATCATGTTTATTTCTACTGTCTTCGCTGCATTCTGGGAGTTTCTTGGTAGGACAAAATTACCAGTGAACCTGTCTGCCTGGCCAACTTAGCACCCCTATGAGCCCTGGGACGGCAGGACTGTCATATGAGGAAAGATTGAAAAGACTAGGCTTGTGTTCACTGGAGTTTAGAAGGATGAGGGGATATCTTATAGAAATATATAAAATTATAAATGGACTGGACAAGCTAGATGCAGGAAAAATGTTCCCAATGTTGGGCGATTCCAGAACCAGGGGCCACAGTCTTAGAATAAAGGGGAGGTAATTTAAGACTAAGGTGAGAAAAAACTTTTTCTCCCAGAGAGTTGTGAATTTATGGAATTCCCTGCCACAGAGGGGAGTGGAGGCCAAATCACTGGATGGATTTAAGAGAGAGTTAGATAGAGCTCTAGGGGCTAGTGGAGTCGAGGGATATGGGGAGAAGGCAGTCACGGGTTATTGATAGGGGACGATCAGCCATGATCACAATGAATGGCGGTGCTGGCTCGAAGGGCCGAATGGCCTACTCTTGCACCTATTTTCTATGTTTCTATGTTTCTATGTTTCTATGTATCCTCAAGCAGACATGTACACAGGGTAGAAAATGGACGCACCCCTAAAGATGTGCTAAACAGGAAGGTCACCATGCTCGGAGGCCAAGAGGAAGGCCAAAGCTTTGCAACAAGGAAGTGGTTAAGAGATATGTCAAGTTTTAACATTGGCACTGACAACTGGGAAGCAGCTGCTGGGGACCGGGGCAGGTGGAGGAAGGACCTCCAGGTAGGTAGGAAGCACCACTACAGCATTTGACTTCAAGACTTTGGAACGCCAGGCACCAACCTCATGAAATGTTCTTGCAGCAACAGCAACACACTCCCCGAGCGGCACCTGCCACAGCAGGAAATGCAACCACAAATGAAACATTCCCCTCTCCAAGCAGGACAATATCAAAGACGCACCATCATCTTTCACAGATCGCCGGATGTTAACATCAACAATACAAAGGATCAAGGGTGCAGTCTAAAAAACCAAACATCAATGATACTAGTAATAGAAACAAGGAATTGCAGGTGCTGGTTTACAAAAAGACATAGAATGCTGGAGTAAATATATTGAGCTGTGATATATGTAACTAAAAATACCCATGAACCTGGCACCTCGATTAAGTCTTCAAAACAATTTTTGTGGTATCTGAAGATTTTCTTGCTACAGTCTATGGTAGCCTGATATCCAAGTGTAACTCTTCACCATTGTTAATTTATTGGCCTATCCGGTTCCCTTTATAACTCCACAGCCAATACGCCATGGATAACACCACCATGTTTGTTGCTTAATCAAACTATGAAACTTTCAGTAACATTCAGTGGATTTTATATGGAAGTGAATTATATGATATTCCTTAATCTCTCCTTGTATGTTTCCAGAAGCTTGCTTAAATATAGTTATTTTACATTCACTCTGAATATGCCGTACTTTTCCAACCCACTCTCAACTTTTTCAACCATAACAGAATCAGTCTGTTGCTGGAACTAGTCACCATTTTAGAGGACTTCATATTAAATTTGTCCTAATGGACGGGATCTTGCTGATCCCAGATGAGCTTATTGTGCTGCTCACCCATTGCAAGCATTGATCTTTAACGCCTTAAGTCCCCTTCCTATTCTCATACTGTCCTTTCTGTCCACTACTCCACTGTCAGTGAGGCCCAATGCAAATTGGAGGAGCAGCACCTCATATTTTGCTTGGGCAGCTTAAAACCCAGTGGTATGAATATTGATTCAGCTAACTTCAAGTAGCCCTTGCTTTCCCTCTCTCCATCCCTCCCTATCCTAGCTCTCCGACTAGTTCTACTGTCCTTCTGATTAACCATTACTGAATGTATGTTGCATTGTTACCTTCCCCTCAGCTAACAATGAACCATTCTACATTTCCTTATCACCATTTGTTTTTGATCTATCATTTTCACACCTTACTCTTCCGCATCTCTAGACTCCCTCTCCCCTGACTCTGTCTGAGGAAGAATCTCAACCTGAAACATCACCCATTCCTTCTCTCCAGAGATGCCGTCTGCCCCATTGAGTTACTCCAGCATTTTGTGTCTATCTTTATTGATCTTACCTGATAGCTCCACAACAGACTTGATGTCAGTGTAGCAAGGCTGTGTAATTGCCACAATATTAGATTT
Source organism: Leucoraja erinaceus (assembly GCF_028641065.1). NCBI lineage: Eukaryota > Metazoa > Chordata > Chondrichthyes > Rajiformes > Rajidae > Leucoraja > Leucoraja erinaceus. The sequence goes on from NC_073378.1 coordinate 93,269,367, forward strand.
TGCATCTTTCTTGCTGCAGTGGAACTTATCTCCAGGGTAAGTGGGAAGCTAATCAATGTACATACCTTCACTCTAGGACCAGGTCGCTCCAATGTTGGTCATTGACCTGCTGAGATCTAAGTTATCATTGACTTGTTCATTGAAGCAAGCAAGAGAATATGCCTTATAATTATCTGCAAAATAATGATCCCATACCATGCTGCCCTCAAATACAATTTAAAATTCACCCTCTGAAATGAGGGTGAACATCGAGACCCTTGAAAAGATGGATTGCTTCACAACAAATAATGCACATACTATAAGCAGAGGTGTGAGAACATTCTAAGAAAGATAAGGACTTCTTTATGCCCTTTTGTTAATAATAGAAAGTTTGACAGTTCTTCAATGCCACAATGTCTTTCTGCCCGATAATCTAAGTACCTGTACCTCCCTCTCCCCTTTTGCAAGATGTCCAAATGCCATGGGTCATAGCATGGCCATGATGATGGACTGACTGACCACTTCATATCTCGGTACAGGTGCACAGTAGAGAGCATGCTGACCGGTTACATTGTGGCTTGGTTCGGCAAGTTGAGCGCCCTGGAGAGGAAAAGACTACAAAAAGTAGTAAACACTGCCCAGTCCATCATCGGCTCTGACCTTCCTTCCATCGAGGGGATTAATCGCAGTCGCTGCCTCAAAAAGGCTGGCAGTATCACCAAAGACCCACACCATCCTGGCCACACACTCATCTCCCTGCTACCTTCAGGTAGAAGGTACAGGAGCCTGAAGACTGTAACAACCAGGTTCAGGAATAGCTACTTCCCCACAGCCATCAGGCTATTAAATCTGGCTCGGACAAAACTCTGATTATTGGTGTCTCATTATCTGCTATTTGCACTTTATCAGTTTATTTGTTTATGTGTGTATATATTTATATTGTGGTATATGGACACACTGATCTGTTTTATAGTAAATGCCTACTATGTTCTGTGTGCTGAAGCAAAGCACAAATTCCATTGTCCTATCAGGGACACATGACAATAAACTCACTTGAACTTGAACTTGGTACTCCATAATGTGTTGTGTGAGAGATTGTAATGATATTCTTCCTGAATTTTCCTTTCTAGGATACAATATCGTTTATGTTGGAACTGTTTATTTGTTGTGATAGTGAATTGAAAATTGCCAAACATATCTTATATCTTATGGTTAAATGTATATTGTATTCATTGAGGATTTTCTTTTGCAAAACTATTAACATTCTCAGTACAAACATCCTTGTTAAATGCTGGTCTCTCTATTAAGAAATAAAACACAAAACTGCCTCCTCCAACTTGGATGAATATCAATACACACAGGGTTAAATTACAGAAAAAACATAGTTTTGGATCACAAATGGTCAAGTATTTCTATATAACAGGAGCATGTCGAAATTCTACCCATGCATCAGGTATGCATTTACCCATATTATAGTTTCAAAGTTTTAAAGATTTGTAAGGACTGATTTAAACGCTATTCATAGATTGAAAGATCTTGTCAAACAATCATGCCTGTATAGAATGTAGATATCATTCTATGGAGGAAAAATACCATTCTCTTTTCATACAAAGGGTTACTGCTTTTGGAAGCTTACCAACAGCCTATGAAACACCTGGCAACAAAACAAATTGAAAATCTGCTCATGTATAGAACACCATGACTCAGTGTGCCCATTTCAGATGGCTAAATGCTCATTATCCTGCCAGCGTCTATTATCAGATTAGATACATGCCACTAGATGTCTGCCTGCAAGTCATCAAATTAAATTTGTTTGCAAAGTGCGTGTATTTTGAAACTGGGTTTTGCTAACAAAAATTACATCGTACATACTTAAGGGTTACCGTGTTAACTACATGAAAAATATCCATAGATTCAAGGTCTTATTACAGCAAGGGCTCCTTGGTTAACGTGGCCTGCATTTTTCTCTCTTCAAGGGTGTTGTAAATACAATACACTACACCAAGGTTTTTTGTTATTTGGTGTAAAGTCTAATAAACCATGGCTGTACTTGAACTCTAAATTCACATTTGTCGCGGAGTTGCTACTCAATAAATAACCAGGCTCGCACCTGATCAGCTTTGCTATTTACTCCAGCTTAATGGAAGGTTATTCCACCTCCAAGCCTTGAAGTTGATCCAGCTGCAAAGTAGTTTTATGTTTGGAATTTTTAATGGAGTGAAAATTTAGTGAAATAAAATGAAGGGCCAGATCTAGTTGAGCTTCATCTACATCCACTAATTGGAATTTCGGGCAATCAGCTTTTTGAATGACCGGATGTTTTGGATCTCCGTGTGTATTCCATGTGGATTTCAAGTCCGGACATTTGAAGCTGACTCAGTGAAATGGAGTTCGATGATGAGGACCTGTTTGGTTGGGTTTCCCTGCATAATTCGGTTGAATCACTCTCAGATATTGAGACAGTCAGACCTTGCTGGGAATCTGAAACTCCTTGTAATACACTGGACTAGGAGGCAAAAAAAAAGCCACATTTTGCTCTGGTTTCCTTCGGTGCTGTCTCGAAGGGCCAAATGGCCAACTCCTGCACCTATTGTCTATTTAGTTTAGAGATACAGTGTGGAAAGAGGCCCTTCAGCCCACCGAGTCTGAGCCGACCAGCAATCCTCACACACTTACACTATCCTATACGCACTAGGGATAATTTACATATATACCAAGCCAAATAACCTACGTACGTCTTTGGAATATGGGAGGAAACGGCATCACTCGGACAAAACCCACACAGTCCATGGGGAGAACATACAAACTCCGTACAGACAAACACCCATAGACAGCATCAATCCTGGGTCTCTGATACTGTAAGGCAGCAACTCTACTGCTGCACCACCGTGCCGCCTTGGTGTTTTAAATTGCTGACGGATTTATGCATTTTTTAATAATATTTTGTTTTTCAGAAATGTTCAACAAAGTTTACATAAGTTTGTTTTTAATATCTTTAAAAGTCAATGAATTTAATATTGATGAAGTCATTCACTGCTGGCAAAGCTCCACCCCAGCCCTGTTGATGGTGAGTGCAATATCGGGGGTGCAATATCGGGGGTGGAGGTTCTGCATGACACCACCTACAACCTACTCATCAATCACGTCTCACTGCTGGGCCTGAAGTGCAGCAAATCAGGTCCTCAGCATATGGACCAAGAAGGTGTAGGTATCTGGAAGCATTGAATCCAGACTGTTCAGCCCATCTGGCCAAAGGTGTAAATTATATCATCCTACTTTGGTTGTGTGGTTTGATTAATAGAAAAACAAATTTCAAACCATGTCCATCTTCACATAAACGATATGAGTGTGATAAAGAGCTCTAAAATTAAAAGAGCAACTAAAATGGTTATAATTTAGTATAATAATGTAGCAGTCATATTTCTCAAATATTGTCTCTTTGTTGGTATACTATCTCTAATTGACATAGTCATGCAGCTGTATATATTATACATCTCTGTAAGGTCATCCATCAGCTCCTACATTGACCAAGCCTATCCAACCTCTTCTATAATTTTCAACCCCCGAACATCCGGACAACATTTATTTTGCACCGTTTCCAGTCGACTTATATCCTCTCTGTAGCATGGTGACAATAACTGGAAAGTACAGATTTCCATCGAAATTTCCCCCTCTCTCCTACAGGAGTTCTGTGAGTTACTGAACCCTCACCCCCACCCCCACTCTGTGATTTCTGCAGCAGTCTGAAGAAGGATCCCAACCCAAAAAGTCATTTGTACATTCCACTCCATAAATGTTGCCTGACCCACAAAGTTCCTCCAAAACTTTAATTTTTGTTAAAGATTCCAGCATATGCAGTTCCTTGTGTCATCGGCTACACCCCTTGGTCCCTGTGTTCTGCAACGCTCCCTGCCATTTACAGTGTACTGCTGGTGGTGTCTAGTTCTGTCAGGTCTTGCAACTGGTACCATGTAGTCCAGTTCAACCTGTGGGGCATGCTCGTCCTTCATGGTTAGTCTGCTTTGGCGGACCAGGCCAAAGAGATCTTTATGAACCAACGGCTGGAAAGGCGACGCAGAGCACTAAAGACGACGGCCATGGCCATCCACTACAGCCAAGAAGTCTCCAGCCGCGATGATTTTTCATACCTCTGGACTCTGACTTCTGCGGCCGAGAGGGTGGGGTTGTTACAGTGCAACTGCTTCTCCACCTTAAACTCATTCACGCACAGGTTTTTTGTGCAGTCCTAGTTATCACTGGAGATTTGTGCAGAAATGGACAAATGGGTCCGCTGTCTTAACCAGCACATGCTGTAAGTTCCATGTTTGGTTTGATGGGGGTACCAGTCTTATATCTACCTCAGTGCAGAGCTCAGATCACTAGCCCTTTGAACACAGGATTGTCTACAACTAGAGATGATATACAAGGGTCCCGACCTGAAACATATGAGTCTGAAGAAGGCATCCCGACCCAAAAGGTCACCGCAGGACGGAACAAGGGCGCAGCAATAAAGTTGCTGCCTTACAGCGCCAGAGATCCAGGTTCAATCCTGACTATGGGTGCTGTCTGTACAGAGTTTGTACATTATCCATGTGACTGCGTGGGTTTTCTCCGGATGCTGTAGTTTCCTTCCACATTCCAGACACATGCAGGTTTGTAGGTTAATTGGCTTCTGTAAATTATCCCCGGTGTGCAGGATAGAACTAGTGGAGGGGTGATCATTGGCCGGTGTGGTCTCAGTGGGCTGAAGGGTCAGTTTCCACACTGTATGTCTAAACTAAACTAAACAGCTATGTTCTCCCTAGATACAGATTGGCATGCTGAGTTACTCCAGCACTTTGTGCCTTTTTGTTTTCTAATTCACTCCACTGTTTTCCAGTGTTCTTCCACAATTAACGAAGGAAATTTGTCATTGCTATGTGTGAGAGTGTTGTTTAGTTATGGTTATAATGGATTTACAATGTAACAGATCAACTACTTAGTCCACTTCCACTCTCTTCAACAGATAAGCACCAAAGATGAGCCAGTTAGCTAACTGAACCTTGGTTGTGTTGATAAAATGACATTCAGATAGGAATAACCTGTTTAAAAACTGATCTTACATTTACAACAATGCTTAGGATTTCCCTGCATCCATCAAGTCACACTAACTGATCAACAAATGCATGTCTTGCCGATTCTGCACACTACAAATTCTGTAAAAGATTATAATTAATACTGGACAGCATGGGCGGCACAGTGGCACAGCGGTAGAGTTGCTGCCTTACAATGCTTACAGCACCAGAGACCCGGGTTCGATCCCGACTATGGGTGCTGTCTGTACAGAGTTTGCATGTTCTCCCCGTGACCTGCGTGGATTTTTCCCCGAGATCTTTGGTTTCCTCCCATGCGCCAAAGACATACATGTTAATTGGTTTGGGTTTGTATACTTGGTATAAGTGTAAATTGTCCCTGGTGTGTGTAGGCTTATGTTAATGTGCAGGGGTCGGTGCAGACTCGGTGGGCCGAATGGCCTGTTTCCACGCTGTATCGCTAAACTAAACTAAATTAAGGTTACACATCCATAAATCTGTGGCTAAAAGTGCTTCGTCCTAGTACCAACCATTATCTATTCTAAGTGTGAGTATCAGGGATTATGGGGAGAAGGCAGCATAATGGTGTTAATAGGGAAAGATAAATCAGCCATGATTGAATGGCGGAGTAGACTTGTTCGGCCAAATTGCCTCATTCTGTTCCTAGAATTTATGTAGTTATGTGACCAACAATCAATCGGGAAGGTCCCACGAAAAACAATGAATTAAGACGAAATAAATTGTTTTAGGAGCTGTTCGAAAGGTAAGTAATGACCAGGAGTAGACTCTTCCCCCCTTCAACAACAAACCTATTTATATTGGCTATCTCCCCTACACTCTTTCAGTCCAGATGAATAGTCTCAACCCAAAACGCTTACTGTTCATTTGTGGCGAAAGCTGCAAGGGTCTTTGTCACGGTTCATCCCAAGTAGCTGCGCAACAAAAGACTCCCAAACGTTTTAAGTTCATATGTCATAGGAGCAGAATTAGGCCATTCAGCCCATCGAATCTACTCTGCCATTCAATCATCGTTGATCTATCGTCCCCCAATCCCATTCTCCTGCCTTTTCCCTGTAACCTTTGACACATTTACTAATCAAGAACCTGTCAATCTCCACTTTAAAAATACCCAATGACTCATGAGCTGTTACCTGGGACACACACAAACGTAAACATTAACTGCTACTGGAAGACCATTAATTTGATGAAAGATTCTTTTTAGTGTGCCTGAAAGTTGTTGGTCTTCCAACGCAGTGAGATGTCAGTAAGGAAACTACAGTAAACTAGCACATTTAAGACTGCAGGAGTACATGCTGAGGGATGGATGCACTGAGGTTTGGTGCAGCTAACTTGAAGGAACTATGAGGGAGGACCACAGTCTGAGGTCCTTTTGCTAATAGACAAAATCACCCAGGGAGCCACATGAGTGCCATGGTGCTATGTGTAATTAAAAAAAAGAGGTGCTAACACAACAGGGTATAACACCATCAACATTGAATGTTTTGGCTCAATAAGAGTATATCCAGAATTTTGCACTTTTTTGTTTGGTATATATTTTTTATTATGAAGAACGTATTATTTTTGAAACAGTAAATGTCCATCTCCTTCTTCAGATGCTGCCTGATGCGGCAGCGCCATGCGCCATGCGCCAGCAGTCACTCCAGCATTTTGCATCAGGAGGCTCTACCAATTTGCAGGCTACTACAGACCGACATCTACTACAAACCCACTGACTCCCATAGCTATCTTGACTAAACTTCTTCCCACCCTGCTTCCTGTAAGGACTCTATCCCCTACTCCCTATTCCTCTGTCTACGCCGCATCTGCACCCAGGATCAGGTGTTCCATATCAGGGCATTGGAGATGTCCTCATTTTTTAGGGAACGGGGGTTCCGATCTTCTATTATAGATGAGGCTCTCACAAGGGTCTCCTCTATATCCCGCAGCTCCGCTCTTACTCCCGATTCCCCCACTCGGAACAAGGACAGAGTCCCCCTTGTCCTCACCTTCCACCCTATCAGACTTCGCATATCAACATATAATCCTCGGACATTTTCGCCACCTCCAACGGGATCCTATCACTGGCCACGTCTACCCATCTCCTCTCCTTTCTGCTTTCCGCAGAGATCGTTCCCTCTGTAACTCCCTGGTTAATTTGTCCCTTCTTACCCAATCCACCCCCTCCCCGGGTACTTTCCCTTGCAACCGCACAAAATGCTACACTTGTCACTTTACCTCCCCCCTCGACTCCATCCAAGGACCCAATCAGTCTTTCCAGGTGAGGCCTGCACCTCCTCTAACCTCATCTACTGCATCCGCTGCCCCAGGTGTCAACTTCTCTACATCGGCGAGACCAAGCACAGGCTCGGCAATGGCTTTGCTCAGTTCGTACTAATCAACCTGATCTCCCGGTTGCTCAGTACTTCAACTCTCCCTCCCATTCCCAATCTGATATCTCTGTTGGAGGAACAGCACCTCATATTTTGCAGTATGAACATTGACTTCTCTAATTTTAGATAGCCCTTGCTTTCTCCCTCCTTTCCCTCCCCCTTCTCAGCTCTCCCACAGCCTATTATCTCCGCCTCTTCTTTTCTTTTTCCCACTGCCCCCCCCCCCCACAACATCAGTCTGAAGAGGGGCCTCGACCCGAAAAGCAGCCTATTCCTTCTCTCCATAGAAGCTGCCTCACCTGCTGGGTTGCTCCAGCATTTTTTGTCTACCTTCAGTTTCTATTACATTTGTCAGGGTTAAAGGCAAAAGAATGTCTGGTGGGACAAAGATGACTTTAAGTACTATCCCCAAAAAATGAGGAATGTATCCATCTAAAAATCCTGGTGTAATTTTGTTTTAAATTTAACAATGTAAATCTTTTATAACTTGCACTTGCAATCTCCCCCACTGGAAATAATTGATAGATGCATTTTTTTAAATTACAGAGGTAGACATACAATTGTATTATTTTCTATTTTCCTCAGTCCTCAGCTTACAATTGAAAAGAAAAAAATACCCTGAACCTACAAATCAAACTTAACATGCTTAAGCAGCTGCAACAGATTTGTTTTACAAGGCTGGCTCTAACAAACTACCTGCTGTGCGCCTGTGTCGATGTTTGTAAAATGAATGATGAGAATGAAAGTCTGTGATTTCATTTATTCAGACCGATTAGTCATGCATGCAAATGGTATCATTTGCCTGTCACTTAATGACTGACCATTCTGTCTGAGTCATTAGCTCCACAGTGTAATGAAAGAAAGAGATAAGCATAATAAAGAGATGACGGAAGTGCAGTGCTGTTTTACCTAAAAGGAACAGAACACAGAGATTCAGTGCAGCTGCAGGTGTTCGGAAAACAATGTGGGAAGTAGTTAGCTTCCAATTTAGCAGAAAATTAAGTACAAAAAACTGTTATTTGTGCAAGAAGATACTCATCGTGAGCCATCATCTGTACAGTGGATTCACAGGATAAGTATTCAGCTGTCTCAGAATAGAGTTAGAACAATTGGCACCTTGGTTTGCATTGGAGATCAGATTGACGCTTATGATTTGTTGTTTATTCTTCTGCAGCATTCTTTCAAATTCATTTTAAAAATTGGCACATTATCTATTGAGTAAACAGGTTTGATCTGTGGAAATCTGTAATAACTCTGTCCTGAATCAGATTTCCCATGCTACCCAACCATTTGGCAACAGTTGATAATGTAAAAATCAATGATCACAAATATTTCTTGCACATATTCCCCAGCAGTGTACGTTTTCAACCATGTTGCATTCCAGAGAATTTGCAGTGCTTTTTCAAAGCTAGAGTTACGGATTGATGTGTTAAACCCTGCGTGTAATTTATCCAAATATAATGCATGTTTGCGATTTGTAGGGACAGCATAACTAGTGGGATGTACAGCAATCAGCTTTGAGAATTTGTTATTAATAGTAATGATGTGGCGATGGCACAATAGCAATTTTCATTGTTTTCAATGATACCAGAGTGGGAGAGTAATGACTAAATGGAACCCGCGGACTTGTCACCCAGAGTTTGGATGGATTGGAGCTCCTAGTTGTTAAAATTGAAAATGTTTGCCCAAACTTCATTCCTTGCTGCTGGCATTAAATATACTATATGATTGCAGCTGAACCTTCTACTCTATTACAAAAAGCAAATTCCAGAAGTGAAGTAAAGTGTACAGCTGCTACTAGTTAATTCTATGACAAAAGGATGCTGGGAGAGACTGAATCTTATGAAGTTATGGGGAAAAATGCAGCAGATAGAATTTAACATTTACAAAAGTAAGGTGATACATTTTGGTTAACAAATAAAATAAATTCACTTTAAATTGATAAAGGTTGGCAAATTCAGCAGACCAGAAGAAATGTGTAAGAAGGAATTGCAGATGCTGGTTTACACCAAAGATAGACACAAAATGCTGGAGTAACTCAGCTGCACAGGCAGCATTTCTACACAGAAGGAATGGGTGACATTTCCAGTTGAGACCCTTCTTCAGAAATTGCTGATTCAGGTGCATCTGTCTATCTACATATTACTAAAACTCTCGTCTTGACCACTTCCTGTCTGCATTGTTATTACATTTGCGCAAAAACGATCCCCCATAGTGCTACGATTTTTCGCCACCTTACTCACCATTCTCCTCTGCTGCAAGTCAAATACGTTTTGTTCCGATCAATGAAATAGTACAAAAGTTATGAAGGTATTGAAGGTTGATACCGGACCCAAGGTATACAGAATATACCAATCAATACGCAATATATATATCAACATAAGAGATTGAAGTAAATTAAGGCACATGGCCCCTCTGCCATTCAAAAGGATTGTGGTTTATAGAATAGAATAGAATAGAATAGAATAGAACAGAATAGAATAGAATAGAATATATTTTAATGGTCACATACACCTAGGTGTAGTGAAATGCTTCTTGCCATGCAGCACATAAAGAAAGAATACAGACATAACATTAAAAAGAGATTTAAACATAAAGAACATCTCCCACAATGGTTCCCATTATGAGGGAAGGCACAATGTCCAGTCCCCATCCCCAGTTCACCCACAGTCGGGCCTATTAAGGCCTCCACAGTTGCCTCCACGGAGACCCGATGTTCCAGGCCGTTCTCGCCGGGTGATGGGGCTCCGGCGTCGGGAGAATCCTCACAGCGGCTTGGGACACCTGGAACGGCCGCTTCCGTACTGGAGGCCGCAGCTTCCGAAGCCGACAAGGCAGCACCGGATGGAGCTCCACTACTGGTGATCTCATCGAGAGGTCCATGGCTCCCGATGTTAAAGTCAACGCCGCCACCCGCAGCTGGCCGCTCCACAGACCCGCAGCTCCGCGATGTTTCTTATCGGCGGTCCCAGCATACCGGAGCTCCAGCGCGGCGACCCGGGCAAGGTATCGCCCGCTCCGCTCCGCGATAACGCTCCAGCGCTGTGCCGCTGCTGAAGCCGTGGTTCTGGGCGGTCCCCGATAGGAAACGCCGCTCCAGACCCGCTGGTAGGCCGCGAGGACGGGTCGAAACTGCAGCCCGGAGAAAAGCCGCCTCTCCGACCAGGTAGGGACCCTGAAAGATAGTTTCCCCCTTTCCCCCCTCACCCACCACATAAAAAAGTCTAGACCTCCAGAACAAAAACACTTTAACTAACTGTAAATAAAAAAAAGAGATGAGAAAACGGACAGCTGCTGGCTGGGCGGCCATGCACAGGACAGTGCCCCCTCCCCTGCGCTTGAAGTAGATAGACCAAAAGACTATTGATCATGGATTTGAATACAGAGATCCTGAGAACTGGCCAAAAGTTGATTTCACTGTGTCAGAAACGTCTGTGTTCTATGGCTACCCATATCGTACAGTATACATGTGCTATAATTCTTGAATTTTATTGAATAAGCAGCCAAACACCACGATCATTAAACTAATGAAATATATACCGTAACCAGTCATTAATGCAAACCAGGAAACATTTAATTACTGCAATTATTAATAACTTGCATGCTTTGGAAACACCAAATGCCTGCACCTCAGAGAACTGGAGAGGATCAATGTAGTTTCCTCAAAGTCTGCAAGATAAGTATATCAATATGTTCTCCCAAGCCAAAATCCATAGCAACAAGGCTCTGTGCTTATCCAGCTTTGATGTACGAGTCTCATCACTTACATGCCTAATACCAGACCCAAAACGGTCACTTGGCTCCAACAAACTATTTCAAGAAAAAATTATTAGCAGAGCAGAGGAAATACATTAACAATGTTCACAAATTCTTATTGATAAAAAAATGTATCATTCCTATGGGCTGTGGTTGATCAAATCAGAGATGCAATTGGGATGGCATGGAAAACCTCAAGACTCTGTGAACTCTGGGAACTATGGTAAAGTATCCTCTATCCCAAGCAAGTGTATGGGCAGAGGAGTAAGAATGTCCTTACTGGTGGTTGCTGATGTTTTATTCCCCAAGTGACCAGCAGCCTTGCAAGGATTTCTGGCATTCCCTTTCTGTCATTGTTTGCATCAAATTGGAAACCACATCAGCATATATTTATTTTCATAGGCATCTGTATATCAAATTGATGACATCTATCATAGATGGAAGTTTCCTTATGAGTTTTCAGTGAAAGAATCACAAAATCCTGGATACAATTCACAATTTTGCACTTTCTATGATCCTCCCCAGCAATGGGGCAACTTTAAACCATGTGTTTCCCCAGATCATGCAAACCGTGGAGAGGTTTATCCCTTTGAATTGCAGAATCCCTTTGTATATACTGTATGAGGTATTATTGAGCTACATCCACAGTTTGAACTCTTCGACAGCTTTCATGGATTACTGTGTGGGTACAAAGCAACCACTTGGATTAAATTGGGCCTAAACCTGCTGCCAGCTTGCTTTTCAGGATCTGCCATTGTTGACTTCCTGCCTACATCTGTTAAATTTCAAGGGGCTGTGTGGCAGCAGGGTCTTGGATGACATAAGGTCATAAGTGATAGGAGTAGAATTAGGCCATTTGGCCCATCAAGTCTACTCTGTCATTCAATCATGGCTGATCTATCTTCCCCTCTTAACCCCATTCTACAGCCTTCTCCCCATAACCTCTGACACTTGTACTAATCAAGAATCTATCTATCTATCTATCTCTGCCTTAAAAATATCCACCCACAGCCTTCTGTGCCAAAGAATTCCACAGATTCACTACCCTTTGCCTAACATGAAGCCTTATGTGGGCAGTCCAGAACTGCTTAACAGCTGGGAACATTGAGCAGGGTCACATTCTGCCACTGAACTGGATGTGGAGGACAGCTGATAAAACACTTACACAGAACAGCCAGCACATTTGGGACTCTTGCCTTTGCACAGGAATCCTCAATTTCTTACACTTACGTTAAGAAATACTGGTAGTTTAGACTGAAGAATGGGTGTTTCCCAATATGTTCCAACTCATAGTCCTCATGTGCATTGACTGAAGTATTTCAGGAGAGTCAACAATGGTAAAAAGAAAAACAATGGTTATTCAAAAAATAATTTCAGCTGCACATTTTCTAATTTATTTTTTGTGTAACTTTGTTGTTTTTATTCTACATTTGAAGCCTATAAACCTGGGGAAATGTTATTCTCTTCTCTGTGCTCTTCATGCAAAAGGGCATTATGCTGCGAAACAACACTTGCAAAGGTAAAGAAATATTATACATCTTGTACATCTGTATAGAATTTTTGAGTAAAGTATCCATTGTTATCAAGTCCAAAGGATTACTGACAATTACAGGTCTCATTATACCTCATATTCGACAGGAAGGAAGGTGTGATATGGGAACCTCTGTGAATTAAATGAAGTAAATCAACCTGCACACAAGAAAAGACAAAGAACATAGTAAGTATCATTAAAAATGATAGCAAAAGTGACAAGGTACTTTCCCTAACTTTTGATGGCATAAAGATCTATCTATAGGAATGAAATTATATTTCAAAATAAATAATTACTGCCGATAGAACGTAATTGAAATCTGTGATGTGGGTGGACATTTAAAGTCAGTCATTTGAAGCATGGGAACATGAATCTGTCACAATCAAACTCAATCTAAGTTGTTGTATAAAAAGTGCAGTGAGCATGAAATTCAAGTGTGAAATCTCTAACTACAATTTGCAAAGTTTCAGACAACCACTTTAATTGCGTTTCCTATCATTAGAGATTACTAGCTCAATTCTTTACATAGAAACATAGAAAATAGGTGCAGGAGGAGGCCATTTGGCCCTTCAAGCCAGCACCGCCATTCATTATGATCATGGCTGTTCATCCACAATCAGTAACCTGTGCCTGCCTTCTCCCCATAGCCCTTGATTCCGCTAGCCCCACGAGCTCTATCTAACTCTCTTTTAACTTCATCCAGTGAATTGGCCTCCACTGTCCTCTGTGACAGAGAATTCCACCAATTAAAACAAATCTATTACGTCTTTTGGAACCTGAGCTCCAGGTGAAAGAAACTGTGCCATGTGTGCTTTGTAAAATTGAATTTTCTGATCAAATCCATCTCATCAAAAGTGGGATCCAGAGAATAATTGTATTGAATTTGCATGAAGTATTCTTTAAAATGATTAGAGAGATAAATAAATTACTGTTATTTTAGGTAGTTTGTACATAAACTGCAAAATATTTTCTTGACTGCCCTCAACTGAACAGAATTTGTTGATCAAATATAAAACCCACATGCATTTGAAATCCAGGTTAGCCGGGAAGTGGTGTTGGGTAAATTGAATGGATTAAAGGCCGATAAATCCCCAGGGCCAGATAGGCTGCATCCCAGAGTACATAAGGAAGTAGCCCCAGAAATAGTGGATGCATTAGTGATAATTTTTCAAAACTCTTTAGATTCTGGAGTAGTTCCTGAGGATTGGAGGGTAGCTAATGTAACCCCACTTTTTAAAAAGGGAGAGGGAGAGAAAACGGGGAATTACAGTCCAGTTAGTCTAACGTCGGTAGTGGAGAAACTGCTAGAATCAGTTATTAAAGATGGGATAGCAGCACATTTGGAAAGTGATGAAATCATTGGACAAAGTCAGCATGGATTTACGAAAGGTAAATCATGTCTGACGAATCTTATAGAGTTTTTCGAGAATGTAACTAGTAGCGTGGATAAGGGAGAACCAGTGGATGTGGTGTATCTGGACTTTCAGAAGGCTTTCGACAAGGTCCCACATAAGAGATTAGTATACAAAACTAAAGCACATGGTATTGGGGGTTCAGTATTGATGTGGATAGAGAACTGGCTGGCAGACACGAAGCAAAGAGTAGGAGTAAACGGGTCCTTTTCACAATGGCAGGCAGTGACTAGTGGGGTACCGCAAGGCTCAGTGCTGGGACCCCAGCTATTTACAATATATATTAATGATCTGGACGAGGGAATTGAATGCAACATCTCCAAATTTGCAGATGACACGAAGCTGGGGGGCAGTGCTAACTGTGAGGAGGATGCTAGAAGGCTGCAAGGTGACTTGGATAGGCTGGGTGAGTGGGCAAATGCATGGCAGATGCAGTATAATGTGGATAAATGTGAGGTTATCCACTTTGGTGTAAAAAACAGGAAAGTAGACTATTATCTGAATGGTGGCGGATTAGGAAAGGGGGAGATGCAAAGAGACCTGCAGGTGCGGCAAGCAGTGAAGAAGGCGAATGGATACGCCATTCATTAAAAGGGAGGTTCTACTGCAGGTGTACAGGGCAGGCAGTGAAGAAGGCAAATGGTATGTTAGCATTCATAGCAAAAGGATTTGAGTATAGGAGCAGGGAGGTTCTACTGCAGTTCTACAGGGTTCGGGTGAGACCACACCTGGAGTATTGGGTACAGTTTTGGTCTCCTAATCTGAGGAAGGACATTCTTGTCATAGAGGGAGTACAGAGAATCCAGAACAAGGGGTCACAGTTTAAGGAGGGGGTTCACCAGACTGATTCCTGGGATGTCAGGACTTTCATATGAAGAAAGACTGGATAGACTAGGTTTGTACTCGCTAGAATTTAGAAGATTGAGGGGGGATCTTATAGAAACTTGCAAAATTCTTAAGGGGTTGGACAGGCTAGATGCAGGAAGATTGTTCCTGATGTTGGGGAAGTCAATAAAGAAACCTCGTTAAATCTTGGGCTACATAAACAGAAGTGAGAAAACATATAGATGCCATGAATTCAGATCTGTTAACTATGCTGAACAAGACATTGTTGATGTACTTAATGACCTTTCAATGGAAGCAAATAATTTTGGATTTGGGAAATTGTCAGGAAGATTTACAAGAAAAAAAAATTAGAATATTACGTGCATCTTCTAGTACAGTGGTTCTTAACCTTTTTGGTATACGTACGCGCATGGGGAGGGAGGTGGAGGGCTCAGTACATGGATCTATACCTTTTTGAATCTAAATTAAACATTGAAGTAAACCTTGTCTTCCTCACATTCCTATAACAATTAGATGATTTTAGGAAAATTTGGTCATTTCCATTTCTAATTATACTTTCTTTGAGTTATAACCTGCATGTCTTTCAAAGACAAGACAACTTTTGTTCTTACGTTATATTATGATTAACGAATCTGAGGGGAAATATGAGAATGATGAGAGATATGGCTTTATTTGCTGGAAAAGGAGCTTATAATAGGGATTAGGCAGGAGTATAAGATTAATTAGTTATCTTTTTCAGAAAGCTGGCACAGTCAGTACAGGCGGAATAGACTATGCTGTAAAATTCCATTTTCTAAAAACAGTTAATAGAGGAAGCAAGGGCATATTTTAGTTTTTAATCTTGAAAATGTCTTTATGAATGATAAGCATCGATAATAAAATAATTTTAGATGGCAGAAATATATCTGTGATAAATGGGAATAAATATGCTTGAGTTTTTATTTCCTTCCCATCCATCCTTAATTATTTGTTCCATAATAATAATACATTCCTTGTATTTGTATTATTAAAGGAGTAAAATATTTGATGCACATATATAGCTGGATGTTGATACCTTGTTGATAGTTTGATTGACTATTGACATCTTACATGAAACATTTGAAAGTCATCCAGCTTGTTTTTTTATTATCAAATTTGTTAGATTCCATTGATTTTGTACCGATAATTTTTCCAATGCAACATTGTTGTTCTTTTATAACATAACCAGGTACAATTAATTTTTAAAGCGTAAACTCCCTGTCAAAGACTCTGGCATGTTATTTATTATTTACCTTCATCACAAAATACAGTTAAGACTTCTCTGCATTTGTAAAATGATCTGTGAAACTCACCGTTTTATAATTGCATTTGATATGGTGTTGCTTGTAATTTAGAAATTCCAGATTAAAAACAAATTAACAAACTAGATTTTAACGTGATATGGCCACTTAAAAATAATTGTGAATTTGTGGAATATTTTTCATTTTATAAAACCACAAAAAAAAATGTAATGCATGGAAAAAGTGAAGTAGGTATGTCAGTAAAGCTGCCCTAGAGAAAATACTAAAAAATGCTGCATATTTCAATAGTATAGATTTCTCAACATTTTGAAGATCATGGTATTAGATTGCATTTCCTTCAGCATTGAGATGCTTAATATACGTATAATGTTACTCCTCTACTGTGGAGGCATTTTGAAGGTTGCAAGCAATGGATTTTTTAGTAATATCTAACAGTGGTTAATGAAAATATTAGTGAAGAACCAGGCCTTGAATGAGAAAGCACCAGTGCAAGAGAGTTACATTTAGGAGGCACCGTACTTGAAAATTTAAAGGTGATTTCGTTTTGGGATTAGAATCGTTAAAGTGACTGAATTCATATTAGTATTCTCATCAAAGTTTTATCCACAAGTATTGGAGCCTGTCAGTAACAAGCAATCAAATCATTTGTAAAGTTGGACTAGATTAATCTTGGTATTGGCTTTGCAGCAGAAAAAAATAAATTGAGCTGTTTGTTTTTCACAGGCACAGATGGGTTACTAGAAACTTCTTTGGAGCTTTTTGTCTTTTCTGCTCCAGTTGCCTCTGTGGGTGTTTGACAGAAACCAGTTGATGAGTAAAAACAAAGCTTGTGCCAGCAAAGTGGGAGAACTGCCAAGAAAATCACTGCTGTTTGCCTCCACAAATAAATTACTTCAAACAAATAAATGCTTATGCATTTTTTCCAGCTTATCTTTTTCCATAGTGGTGAAAATGTTCATTTCTCATTGATCAATTTAACTTGTCCCAGTTATATCTAAAATTACTACATATCCCCCACCACACTGCCAAAATAAAATGCATTGCTGCTAACGCAAATGTGACCAATGCATATACCTTGTATGTTCAGTCTTAAATGAATAAACAATCCTGTCAAGAGACAAATGAGAAAAGTTGTTAGCATTGAGCCAACAGCTCTCAATATTCACAAAGTGATACCATGCAAGATTTGCTAATAGTTCCAAAGAAGGGTCTCTGACCTGAAACATTAACTCTCTTTCCCTTTCCATAAATGCTTCCTGATCTGCTGAGGTTTCAACATTTCTGTTTTTATTTCATATTTCTTGCATCTGCAGTTTTTTAACTTTCATAATTAATTCCAAAATGGTGAAGAAAATACATAAATTAAATGTAAAGATTTCAGACCACGGAATAGCCATAGTTACGTTAATTCCTGAAAAATTAATACCCGTTTAAAAAGCTCCACAGTGCTCCTATGTTGAAGTTTTAAGGTGCAGGAAAACTCGCTTGTATATTCTGCACCTTGTGATTAAATACATGTTGTAGAAGGGAAGAAGAGCCCTGCAGTCATGATCATATATCACTCGCAATCTAGTATAATGCCATATCAAAAGGCAGGCTTACACATTCACAAGGTCAGGACAGGTTGGCAGAATTGTACATAAGTGCAACATCATTTGTGACTGTTACCCTGGTTTCTGCCTTCATTATGCGGACTTTAATGCTAACATTGGAAAATTCTGGTAGATTCTTAGAGATTGCTAGAAAGGAAATAGTGCAGGTAAATGTCCCCTTACATTTCAGTTTGGTCTGAAGCCATCCAGATGGCCTGAAGCCAGACTAAGCTCAAGGAACAGTCCAATCCAGAATACTTAGATGTTTATCAGTCAAGTCAAGTCAAGTTTATTTGTCACATACGCATACGAGATGTGCAGTGAAATGAAAAGTGGTAATGCCTGCGGAATGTGCAAAAAACTACAAAACAGAATAGAACAGAATCAGTAATTACATATTGGTGAGGAAAAAAAAAGCATTTTTAAAAAGACACAACACAACAGTAGTTTGGTACAGTAAGTTAGTCCCTGGTGAGATAAGAGTTTACAGTCCTGATGGCCTGTGGGAAGAAACTTTGTCTCATCCTCTCTGTTTTCACAGCATGACAGCGGAGGCTTTTGCCATTCCATAGCAGCTGGAACAGACCATTGCTGGGGTGGAAGTGGTCCCCCATAATGTTACTGGCTCTGGATCTGCACCTTCCGATGTATAGGTCCTGCAGGGGGGGGGCAAGTGAAGTTCCCATAGTGCGTTCGGCCGAACGCACTACTCTATGCAGAGCCTTCTTGTCCCGGGCAGAGCAATTCCCAAACCAGATTGTGATGCTTCCGGACAAGATGCTTTCTACAGCCACTGAGTGGAAGTGCTGGAGGATCCTCAGAGAGACTCTGAATTTCCTCAGCTGCCTGAGGTGGTAAAGGCGCTGCCTTGCCTTACTCACCAGTGCGGCAGCGTGTGATGTCCATGTTAGATCCTCTGTGATGTGCACTCCCATTTTTGTCATTCAAGAGGATCAGCCACATCCTCCCGGTAGGCCTTCTCATTATTTTCGGTGATCAGGCCCACCACCACAGTGTCATCAGCAAACTTGATTATAGAGTTGGGGCTGAACCTAGCCACACAGTCATGTGTGTACAGGGAGTACAGTAGGGGGCTGAGGACGCAACCCTGGGGGGATCCTGTGCTCAGGGTGAGGGTCTTTGATGTATGTCCTCCCACCTTGACTACCTGGGGCCTGGAGGTGAGAAAGTCCAAATATCAGTCAGGTTAAGTTTAAATCTTAAGGCCCTATCCCACTCGGGCGTCATTTGCGCGTCATGCAGGAAGCGAAGATTTTGTGAATCCCAAAATCGCCGTGCTCGCACGCGTCGAGCGTCGTGATGAGTAAATGATGTCGCGTAAATGACCCGCAAATAACGCCAAAGTGGGACAGGCCCTTTATGCACAAGTACAGTGAGGTATAGGTACAATAAAAGGCTTGCTTGCAGCAGCATCACAGGCACACAGAACATAACCTATACTTAAATAATGCATAAATTAGGACAGCATTACAAATAAAATAATATAAATACAAGTTGTAAAATGAACCTTGCGTAATTTATTACAAGAAGGACCGATCGCTGGTCGGTGCGGATACGGTGGGCCGAAGATGTGTTTCCATGCTGTATCTCAATGTTGCAGGTTCAAGTCAAGTCAAGTGAGTTTATTGTCATGTGTCCCTGATAGGACAATGAAATTCTTGCTTTGCTTCAGCACAACAGAACATAGTAGGCATTGACTACAAAACAGATCAGTGTGTCCATATACCATAATATAAATATATACACACATGGATAAATAAACTGATAAAGTGCAAATAACAGATACTGGGTTATTAATAATCAGAGTTTTGTCAGAGCCAGGTTTAATAGCCTGATGGCTGTGGGGATGTAGCTATTCCTGAACCTGGTTGTTGCAGTCTTCAGGCTCCTGTATCTTCTACCTGAAAGTAGCAGAGAGATGGCTGTTTGTTGGGTTGGAGGCAGGTGACTAGTGGGGTGCCTCAGGGATCTGTGTTGGGTCCTTTGTTGTTTGTCATGTACATCAATGATCTGGATGAAGGGGTGGTAAATTGGATTAGTAAGTATGCAGATGATACCAAGATAGGGGGTGTTGTGGATAATGAAGAGGATTTCCAAAGTCTACAGAGTGATTTAGGCCATTTGGAAAAATGAGCTGAAAGATGGCAGATGGAGTTTAATGCTGATAAATGTGAGGTGCTACACCTTGGCAGGACAAATCAAAATAGGACATACATGGTAAATGGTAGGGAATTGAAGAATACAGTTGAACAGAGGGATCTGGGAATAACCGTGCATAGTTCCTTGAAGGTGGAATCTCATATAGATAGGGTGGTAAAGAAAGCTTTTGGTATGCTAGCCTTTATAAATCAGAGCATTGAGTATAGAAGCTGGGATGTAATGTTAAAATTGTACAAGGCATTGGTGAGACCAAATCTGGAGTATGGTGTACAATTTTGGACGCCCAATTATAGGAAGGATGTCATCAAAATAGAGAGAGTACAGAGGAGATTTACTAGAATGTTGCCTGGGTTTCAACAACTAAGTTACAGAGATAGGTTGAATAAGTTAGGTCTTTATTCTCTGGAGCGCAGAAGGTTAAGGGGGGACTTGATAGAGGTCTTTAAAATGATGAGAGGGAGGGATAGACAGAGTTGATGTAGACAAGCTTTTCCCTTTGAGAATAGGGAAGATTCAAACAAGAGGACATGACTTCAGAATTAAGGGACAGAAGTTTAGGGGTAACATGAGGGGGAACTTCTTTACTCAGAGAGTGGTAGCGGTGTAGAATGAGCTTCCAGTGGAAGTGGTGGCGGCAGGTTCATTGGTATCATTTAAAAATAAATTGTATAGGCATATGGATGAGAAGGGAATGGAGTGTTATGGTATGAGTGCAGGCAGGTGGGACTAAGGGAAAAAGGTTGTTCGGCACGGACTTGTAGGGCCGCGATGGCCTGTTTCCGTGCTGTAATTGTTATATGGTTATATGGTTTATATGGAGATGACTGTGTGGCCAGGATGGTGTGGGTCTTTGATGATACTGCTAGCCTTTTTGAGGCAGCGACTGCGATAAATCCCCTCGATGGAAGGAAGGTCAGAGCCGATGATGGACTGGGCAGTGTTTACTACTTTTTGTAGTCTTTTCGTCTCCAGGGCGATCAAGTTGCCGAACCAAGCCACGATGCAACCGGTCAGCATGCTCTTTACTGTGCACCTGTAGAAGTTAGAGAGAGTCCTCCTTGACAAACCGACTCTCCGTAATCTTCTCAGGAAGTAGAGGCGCTGATGAGCTGTTGAATACATAATGGTGAGGGATCTGATGTTTTGATCATCATTACGCAAAGGTAATTTGATGGGAAAAGTTCTTAGTTTAATCAACATTTCGGAAAAACAGATAAATAGGTTTTGCAAATCTATATTTGAGCATGAATA